>NC_068914.1:77430618-77744368 GCF_023091745.1 Budorcas taxicolor
TCAGCAATACATGAACCATGTACTCCTGATGTTCAAGCTGGTTTTAGAAAAGGCAGAGGAACCAGAGATCAAATTCCCAACATCCGCTGGATCATGGAAAAAGCAAGAGAGTTCCAGAAAAAACATCTATTTCTGCTTTATTGACTATGCCAAAGCCTTTGACTGTGTGGATCACAAGAAACTGTGGAAAATTCTGAAAGAGATGGGAATACCAGACCACCTGACCTGCCTCTTGAGAAATCTGTATGCAGGTCAGGAAGCAACAGTTAGAACTGGACGTGGAACAACAGACTGGTTCCAAATAGGAAAAGGAGTATGTCAGGGCTGTATATTGTCACCCTGCTTATTTAACTTATATGCAGAGTACATCATGAGAAACGCTGGACTGGAAGAAACACAAGCTGGAATCAAGATTGCTGGGAGAAATATCAATAACCTCAGATATGCAGATGACACCACCCTTATGGCAGAAAGTGAAGAGGAACTAAAAAGCCTCTTGAGGGAAGAGAAAGACGAGAGCGAAAAAGTTGGCTTAAAGCTCAACATTCAGAAAACGAAGATCATGGCATCTGGTCCCATCACTTCATGGGAAATAGATGGGGAAACAGTAGAAACAGTGTCAGACTTTATTTTTTTGGGCTCCCAAATCATTGCAGATGGTGATTGCAGCCATGAAATTAAAAGACGCTTACTCCTTGGAAGAAAAGTTAAGACCAACCTAGACAGCATATTAAACAGCAGAGACCTTACTTTGTCAACAAAGGTCCAAAGGCTATGATTTTTCCAGTGGTCATGTATGGATGTGAGAGTTGGACTATAAAGAAAGCTGAGCTCAGAAGAATTGAAGCTTTTGAACTGTGGTGTTGGAGAAGACTCTTGAGAGTCCCTTGGACTGCAAGGAGATCCAACCAGTCCATTCTGAAGGAGATCAGTTCTGAGTGTTCATTGGAAGAACTGATGTTGAAGCTGAAACCCCAATACTTTGGCCACTTGATGTGAAGAACTGACACATTGAAAAGACACTGATGCTGGGAAAGACTGAGGGCAGGAGGAGAAGGGGACAACAAAGGATGAGATGGTTGGATGGCATCACTGAGTCAATGGACGTGAGTTTGGGTAAAGTCAGGGAGTTGTTGATGGACAGGGAGGCCTGGCATGCTGCAGTCCATGGGGTCGCAAAGCGACTGAGCCGACACGACTGTGAGATTGAACTGGGAAATCTATAATTTAATCTATAGTTTAAAATAGACTTTATATAAATGTCAGCTAGTTGTAATTTACACATCTTATTTGGATACTGATTTTAAGGCAGGAGGATGGAGGCAGGGCACAACTTTTGAAAGAATGACATAGGCATTGAGTTTATGAGAAAAACTGGTCAGAACTAATTAGGTCCAAGATGGTGGAAGATTTGACTTCCAGGAGACCTTGAGCTCTGTTATATGCTCATTGTAATACATCAGCATGCTAAATGATATAGACCCAGGCACCATGATGGTTCCAAGGCCGAGCATAAAAGGCCAAGTGGGTGATGGGTGGCCCAATTCTTGGAAATCTCTGCCCCTTCCCCCAAATAGTTGGAATAATCCTCCCACTCATTAACCTATGACATTACCTGGTGCATACAAACTAACCACCCAGTAATTTGGCACCACTCTTGCCTTTTGAGATGACTGCATTCTGCCTGTGAAATGTGTCTCTTTCTCAATAAACCTTCTTTTACTTTATTATGGCTTGGTTTTAAATTCTTTCCTGCACAAAGCTAAGAGCCCTACTTGATAGTCAAGCTCAGGAACTCACCCAAGACCTGGGATTGATCATCCTCTTGTGTCCCATTTTCCTGCAACATCTCTACAAAGGAAGAGAAGAAGGTAGTTTTCTCTCCCTCTCCACTTTTTCTTTAGTTATAAAAATGTAACCCACTTAGTTGTCAGGACAAGGCCCTCTTCCCTGTCCACATGTATCCTTCACAAGTGTCCTATATTAGTAAATTCACTTCTTAACATATCACTTTGACTCTTACTGAATTCCTTCTGTTTTGAGACATAAAGAACTTGAGCTTCATTAAGTCCTGAGATAAGTTGTGTAGTATCAGTTGGAAGATTGTGGCTCCAAGTCCCATTTGAGGTGCGGTTTCATTTTTACATGGCTTGATAACTCATTTCCTTTTAACACTAAATGATATTTCATTGTTGGATGTATCACAGTTTACTTAGCCATTCACATTTAGAGGTCTCACCCTCCCTCAAAGTTCTTACAGAAGCTGCCTCACCCATTTTCTCTCCTTCTTCCCATCTTCTTTATCATCTCCAAGCAGTGCTACCAACTCTCCCTGGCTAAAACCTTTTTCCCCCCAAATGATGCAATCTCTAGGCTGAACTTCCTTAAAAGAGAGGAGAGGGTAAGTGGTAAGCTATACATTTATAATTTAATATTTTATTCTATGACAACTCAGACATGGAGAGTATCAAATAAAATATTAGCATTTATCCCTGTCCTTTTTCCAAGAGTTAAATGAATCACCCATAAAAGGTGGCTTTGGAGTCTTAAACTCTCTTCTGTTCAAATGTAATTGTTGCTTTTTACATCTGTATATAGTTTTAACAGAAACAGAAAAAAAAAAAAGGATCTTTCAGAAGCTGTCAGCTGTATGTGCCTCTTATTCTAGGAAAAGGCTGATCTTTTGTTTGGGAAAACAATAAACTTTCAAGGACTTTTTGAAAATGCAGAGACAAGGTCCAGAGCCCAATCAAGAGAGGTTGAGACTAAGAAGCACTAGGCTGCTTTGCATGATAAAATAAAAGGATGTCCTTACCAGGTAGGGAATGGTCTGACCTTGGATTTCTTGAGAATCTTTGGAAATAGTGGGAGTCACTAGGATTGGGGGTCTACTATCCCAGGGGATGAAAGCTTGGATCTTTCTATCTGGATATCACAGGAAAGAACTGAAATTGAGCAGGACCCTGGGGGGCCCTCCTGAGTATGAAAGCCTTCTGTGTCCCCCATTTCTTATTTCCAGGAAAAAGGTGCTAGCCTCCAAGAACTTTCTTAAGTTTCAGAGGGCAGATTCAAGCCATTACTAATTAGGGGAGTGAGGGAATGCAGAGTCAAAGGAAATGCAGTCAAGAAACAATAGTGCAGGGATAGGGTCCTGGGATGGCACAGGGTCCTGGATGAGTTCTTCAATAGGAGCTGAAGTCCCCCAGCAGCCTGATGGTAACTTCAGGCTGAGCACAAACAGTGGATACCAGACAGGCTGGAACCAGAAGGCTGATGACTGAGATTCCTGGAACACCACCCTGTTATCTCCCCACCAACCAATCAGAGGAAGGCCACACACCTTGCAGACCTCCCCTCAGATTTTGTCTACAAAAACTATATCCTAAAAAAAAAAAAAAAAAGAAAAAAAAACTATATCCTGAAACTCATCAAGGATGGCAGTCTTTTAAGCACAAGCCACCCATTCTCCTTGCATGAAAGTGAAAGTTGCTCAGCCATCTCTTTTCTTTGCGACCCCATGAACTATACAGTCCATGGAATCCTTGCACAGTCCTGCAGTAAACACTTCTCTGCTTCAGTCTCCAGCATTGTGGTTTCTTTGGCCTCACTGTGCATTGGGCACAGGAACTGGGCTTGACTACAGAATGACCCCAGAAGGCTGCAGACCTGGGGGCCAGTTGAATCACCTGGATAGGTTTGTGTTACACATATTCTTCTGCCCCTTAGTGTTTTCCCTTGGTGTTCTGTCTTAGTCCTTCCCATCAGGGCTTAGAATGAGTTCATCACAACTTTCTGATGATGGTGAGTGAAGTGCCAGTCCAGAATTTAAGGGTATAATGCATTATAGATGAAAAGAAATGGATATCACCAGGCAAAGAAGTAAATTAACTTTGCTTGAAATGTAAATTTTCCTGCAAAGAGCTGGAAGTACATTTTAATGACCTTCCTGTGGCCAAATACAAAACATATCAACAGACCAGAGCTTGTCTTCTTTCCTATACTTTAATTTCCTCTTTGAACAAAAGGACAATGGGGCATCTGATTCAGAACAAAATGTGTTGCAAGGCTGTCAAATTAAATGTGAGGCTTTAAAATTATGTGCTCAGTTTTTCCATCCACAGGAGGCCTCTGCAAAAATAATCACCTGACTCAAAAAGGGCTCTATTGCTGGATCATTAAATGCCCTAAACCCTTGGGAAAAGAAAAGACTTGAGGTTAACTGTGGCCTGTTTGTTGCTGGGACTTACCCTGACATCTTTGATTTCCCTCAAGACTCTCTCCTTGCCTCAATTTCCCATCTTTTTTTTTTTTTTTCCCCTTTTGTCTTCCTCTTGAGTCTTGTCCTCAGCACAACAAGATTCTCCAGAAACACTCACTGGTTCTCCTAATTTCTGAGACTCCAATTTGTCATGAACAGAAGGTTCAGTTTGGTGTTGAAGACCTGGGTTGGAGCCTTGACCCTGACATTTAAACTGTTTTATCTTCTGTTTTTCCAACTGGGAAGCGGATTAAAAGTGGGTCCTTACAATCCTAGAATCATGATGAGTGATAATGTCTGTGGATGTGTTTTCTGAGCTTTTGAGACCCATAAAAGTACAAGGCATCTGGCATTAAGAGAAGTACTCAGATTTACACTCCTTGTCACTGAGGTGGTGACTTCATAAATTCTGTCTCTGGGCCAGGGATAGATATATAAAAAGAGTTTTTTTTTAGGGATTAAGAAAACATTTAAACATATAGAATGTCAGAGCTGACAGGATCCTTGAAGATCAAGGTTCTAGCCCAATTATTCCATTTTACAGATGGGAAAACTGAGGGTGGTGATTGTCCCAGGGCAAAGTGTCAACAAGGCAGAGCCAGAACTGTATCCCAGGTCCTTGATGCCTGGTCATGAGTTCTTCCCTCCATCTGTGATGTTGACTCCAGCCTGAGGTAGGCTGAACCTCAGGGGGAGGTGAATAGCCCAACTCAACTCTCTTGATAGGATCATGCTGTGTGCTAAGTCTCTTCAGTTGTCTGACTCTTTGCAGCTCACCAGGCTCCCCTGTCCAAGGGATTCTCCAGGCAAGAATACTGGAGTGGGTTGCCACTTCCTTCTCCAGGGGATCTTCCTGACCCAGGGATCGAACCCATGTCTCTTTTTGCCTACCTGCTATCTGGGAAACCCCCTGATAGGATTATCTCAGGGCAACTCAAGCACTGCCTTGGTTGCCCAGCATTTAGAAGATGAGTTATTTTTCAAATGTTTCTAATAGGAGAAATTGTTGGCAGAAGGGAGCGGAGTATTCGTATAAAGACTGTGTTTCTCCCTTCATATTAACTCTGCAGACTAAGATTAGGGGATAATAAAAGACAGGTCTAGGACACAATAAGGGTGTGTCCTAGGTGGTGTTAGTGGTAAAGAATCTGCCTGCCCATGCAGGAGACGTAAGAGACCCGAGTTCCATCCCTGGGTCGGAAAGATCCCCTGGAGGAGGAGATGGCATCCTACTCCAGTAGTCTTGCCTGGAGAATCCCATGGACAGAGGAGCCTGGCGGGCTACAATCCATACTCTCACACAGAGCTGGATATGAGTGAAGCGACTTGGCAAGCACACGGGACACAATAAGGACACATTCATCTTTGGGGTATCATCTTAAGTATTTTGGTCTCTCTTTGTTTTGATGACTTTTCTTCCTTTATCCATCCCCAACTCCAATCAGTGTTATTCTGGCATCTTGAGGCAACTTTTGAGAAATTCCTATGATTCAAAACCTTTCCTGGCTCCCTTTCTTTGCCCAACAATTAGTCCCTGTCATTCATTTCTATAGCACTCTGCTCCAGAAGACAGTGTCCTGAACTCTGAGAATTTAAAGGAGATGAATTACCTAGTGTCTTTTTTGTTCCACATGGGAACTGCATCTATGTCTTGAATTTTGTATATTGTAAAACAGTGTAATGATAACAGTAAATGAAAGAAAATCCACCCACAGTCCCAGCCTCTACCAAGCCAACTGTTTTCAGTTTTGCTTTCCCTGCTGGGCTTTGCCCATATGTTGCATGTTTCCCAGAGTAGTGACTACCGTCGCTAGCACATCTACCACTCAGCTCTCTGCTTTTATCAGTGACATGATACTAGTTTCCCCTATTGTTACCTGGATTTGGGAATCACCATATTTAATAATCAAGTGATATTTCATACCCTGGCTATATCATGATTTTTCTAACCATTCTCTCTTTTTCAGATGTGTGGGTTATTTCTGACTTTTCTCCATGATCTTGCTTTGAAAAACAGATACCTTCAATTCTTTTCTCCTTTTGAAAGATTTCCACAAGATAAATTCCAAAGTGTTGAACGAAGGAGTCAAAGGCTAGAAACAGATTTGGGGATGTGCAGTTTATTGAAGAAAAAAAAAACAAACCTCTCTTACTGAGAATCTGCTGTGCTGTGTCCTGAATCATTGCAAACGAAAGTAATGGAGAGAGACTGCACTCAGTGAATTCAGCATCTAGTGGCAAAACTAGGCGTCTGTTATAACAATAACCTCATTTATGAAGTTTCTGTTCAGTGCCAGGCACTATGCTACCAGATGTTTACATATATTACTGTAATTCCTCCATATCACTAGAGGTAGCACTATTACATTTCTATTCTGCAGATTAAAAAAATGAGGCTCAGAGAAGTGAAGTAACTTGCTCAAGGTCACACAGCTATTTAGAGGCCAAGCTGGGGTTCAAAAGAAGGTCTACCTGACTTCAAAGCTCATGGGTTCCCATTAGGCTACCCAGTTCCTCTTTACATACAGGTATTCGCTAAACTGTTTCCCCCAAAGATTGTGCAATGTTGTACTTTGTCAACAGTGTGAGTCTTTGTATTTCATCTCTACTCTGACAGCATAAATAGTAATTAATTTCACACTGAATTTTGTAGATTTTTCAAATGTAAAAGTGTAAACATTTCTATGCTTTTAAAGAGTGGATTTTAAGGACTTAAAGGGTTGACTGATAAAATGCTGCAGAGAGCATGGAAATGTTCACCCTTAAATACTACTCTGGAAGCTGCTGCTTATTCTGAGGGCTTTGCTTTGGTAACTAACCAGGACAGAACTCACTCACAAGGTTTCCATAATTGTTCCAGATAATGTCATCATCCCTAACATAAGGGGATTTGTGGGATGTCCTCAGTCATTATTGGATTTCGGAGGCTGTGACTCTCTTTGGCTTATTGGGATATTCCAGGGCATGTGAGCTGCAACATAATACATTTGGTTTTGAATAACTTTTATTACACTTGGGATTCACATTCATTGTAGGGAAATAATGTAATCAAACAAACCAAAATAGATTAAAAAGCAGCCATAATCCCACTTCTCAGATATATTACCACTGTATTTTTTTATAGTATACCTTTCATATTTATGTTCTTACCATACTTAATTTGCTGTGAATTCTCCATGAGTTGGTTTCTGCATTCACAGTATAGCATACACGTCTCGCCAAGTGGTTAGAGACAATTTGATAATGTTTCTGTAATGGCCACGCGGTGTTTCATTGTGGCACAATGTACCCAATAAATCCTCTATTATTGGATATTTAGGTGGGTTTCATCTTTTTGCTGCAGTGTTGCAATGAACTCTCTTGTAGTTAAATCTCTTATTCACATTTCTAATCGCTCCCTCAGAAAAATCCCTATAAATGTAATTACTGAGTCAGACGCATGAGGTTTTCAAAAGGCTTTTATCAATATTGATAAATTATCTGACACAAAGACCATATCAGTTACACTCTCCAAACCTTTGGACTACTCTGCATACAATACTTAACTTCCCTTGCCATCTTAATTGGCCTATATTGTATCTCATTTTAAAGTGTATCTCTCTGGTTAAAATGATGTTGAATATTTTCCCATGCGTTTATTGGCAAAAAACACTTGTTTTAAATACAGATTTGGCCAAATGCTTATTTCCAACTTACCATGTTTGGTCGGACTAGCTCCAGTGTACTGTGAAGTCTGAGATTCTTCCGTTCTAGAGATGTTTATGAACATGGTGGCCATGAAGAGCATGCTGGGGAGGGAAAAATTGCAGAAAGAGAATTCTCTGGAAATAGGGTTTTGCTGTGCTGCTGTGGTTCCAATCAAATTATTGTTGAATGAAAAAATGGTGAGAGTCATAAAGCATCTTTGCTTTATGTTTTTGAGTTTTTGAGTCCAGTGTGGGTACCAATTATTACTAAGGTGAGGAGTGGGTGCTGCAGACTTATTTGAATACTGTGTCTATTTGTTGGAGCTTAAATGTGGCAATAATCTGCTGCCAAATGTTACCTTGCCCTCAGGAGAGTTACACATTTTAATTAGGCCAGGAGGGAGCGAGGCGTTCTATTGGTTGCCAGATGACACTTCTTGGCTAGAAAAGGAAATCGGTAAAAACGTTAAGACTGTTTAAAATTGACTTGCCCTTGTTTCCTAAAATGAAATCTCTCAAGGAATTCTTAGCAGGACAGGGCTGTAAGAAAGACTTCCTATTTTTCTTGGACTTATTTCAGTAAACTCCTTTAGAATTGTGAATCAGAGGCAGATGATATTAGAGTTTACAGCTAGCTCTGACTGAATAATATCAGCACAAATTAGTGCCTTTAATATGCAAAACTGAAAAAGAATACTTAAGGCAAGGCTTGCTATGAAAGCCAAATTTAACAGCTGACCTGCTTAAATCTTCCTGCTTCTTAACAGCGATTGTTTTCAAGATGTGCAGCTTTCATATTTACTCTTTCACTTACTTCTGTATTTATTTGAAAGAAGTTTTTAGCGTCTGGTTTATACGAGAGTTGATAGGAGGGGTTGAAGATAGTGTGATAGGGTTGCACTGCAACAGGAAATTGTATCTGGAGAAGATAGTCAGGGAGACAAATAGCCACAGTAATATAGAATGTGAAGGAGATGCAGAGAAAAAGAGAAACAAAACAAAAAGTTTGTCTAAAAGGGGAAAAAAATTGCTGCATGGAAAAGTCAAATTTATGCCTCATTTCCTCTATTACGAGTTTGTGAGATTTAAACAAGTTGAAACAGAGAATTGAAATTGTGCTATTAAAGGTGGCTCCCTCAGCAGAGTGGGGTTGATAAGCAGGTACTTTCTTGTCCTGCACTACAAAGCAGATCCTCGCCCTGAGCCCCAGTCTGTATCTACTGACGTTTCTAGACCCGCTGGGTGGTAAATGCTCATGGAATGGGGAGCAATTAGCATTAAGAGATCTTGTATAGGGAATTTTTCAGTTTCCTGTTTTGACATACTCAGTTACCTCCTAATAATGTCTATTTGGATTGAAAAATGCAGCTTTACAGACTATACAATTTAAGCCCCTTACTTTGGCTTCAGAGGCATTTCTTAGGGTAGATGAAGACCAGTTTACATTCAGGAGACATGTGAGCTGCTGAATGCCAGGAGGGGTGAGTCATCAGACTATCTCAGACAGTTGCATATGTGGTTTGTCTTACACAAAGGTCGTTCTCAGACCATTGCTGACTCCTAATTTACCGTAGTGACTGTCTTGTGGCTCATTTAAATAAATCTATCTTGTGTTTTTATTTGCATTAGAAATTAAAAATTTTAAGCATTGAGTATTGCATGAATAATTCATATGTTGGCTAAATGAAGTCACTGTTTACTATTCATCTCAGTGGTAATTATATTTTCAAGGTAATCACTATGAAGAGTGTCCATAGTTTTCAGCAAATTATAAAAGGGGTCACTAATCCCCAAAAGGCTGAGTTGAATTTCAGCTCTCTGTGCATAGGTAGGGGAGCATTTTAGAGGAGCAGGAAGCTTCTCAGAAGCCCTGTGATTACATCAAAATGGTATCTATCTGCTGTTCCAGCTCAGCTCTGCCTGCATTTCTGAGGAGTTGCCACATACATTCTATGTTACTGCCTGTGAATTATTGCTCATGTTTTCTTTGATTAATCAATATGAAATTGGTGATTTTTGACCATTTTTTGTCCACAAAAATCTGAATGCAAATGGTTTAACCCAATGTATAAAAGCAAGGATTGAGTTTGAGCCCTTTTGAGATGTAAAATGAAACTACATTGGCATTACTCTTCAATGCATTTGTGACCATCATTTTTCCTTAGAACTGTGATGCCAAACATTTGCCTTGTTGTTGAATCACAACAACAACAACCAACTCTCTCTGGTAAAGAGTCCAATAATTGACTCTTTAGGAGAAGACCTTAACTGTTAGAAATTGACTCCTGTGCTCCAGAGCCAGCTGGAAGATATGCTAGAGTTTTGAAAACTAACAGAAGATAAATATTTCAAGTGAAAGCCTGACTGGGTTGTGCAACAGGAATGTAATATGCAAGAGCTGGGCAATGCTCTGTACACTTTCTTGGCATTAGTTTGAAACCTGCACAAGAACTTTGTTCTATCTGTAGCCCCACAATTTGACAGGTGAGGAGCCTGGTGGGCTACAGTTCATAGGGTTGCGAAGTGTTGGACACGACTGGGCTGACTTAACACACATGCATGCAAAGACACTCAACAAGCAGTCTATCTCAGCAGTGAAACAGGAGTGAGGATCAGAGAAAGGCAACACTGGTAATTAAGGGCTAGAACATCACTCCTCTGAATAAAAGGCTAAAGGGCTTGACATTTGTTAGCCTGGAAAAGAGAAGGGTTGGAAGTGATTTAATAGCTGTCTCATATTTAAGGCACTGCTAAGATCGCTGCAGATGACACCACTCTTATGGCAGAAACTGAAGAGGAACTAAAAAGCCTCTTGATGAAAGTGAAAGAGGAGAGTGAAAAAGTTGGCTTAAAGCTCAACATTCAGAAAACGAAGATCATGGCATCTGGTCCCATCACTTCATGGGAAATAGATGGGGAAACAGTGGAAACAGTGTCAGACTTTATTTTTGGGGGGCTCCAAAATCACTGCAGATGGTGATTGCAGCTATGAAATTAAAAGACGCTTACTCCTTGGAAGAAAATTTATGACCAACCTAGATAGCATATTCAAAAGCAGAGACACTACTTTGCTGACTAAGGTCCGTCTAGTCAAGGCTATGGTTTTTCCTGTGGACGACAGAGGATGAGATGGCTGGATGGCATCACTGACTCGATGGACATGAGTCTGAGTGAACTCCGGGAGTTGGTGATGGACAGGGAAGCCTGGCGTGCTGTGATTGTTGGGGTTGCAAAGAGTCGGACATGACTGAGCGACTGAACTGAACTGAACTGAAGATCACTGCTGTGGCTCTTTACTCTAAAAGAGGGCTAAGGGAAAATTGACTTCATCTGCAGGAAGGAATGCTTCTTGATCATTATGGTAAGTATAGAAGGTGCTCTGTGATATTTAAAATAATTTTTTCCCCAAGTACTGTGTAGAAGCCTGGCATCATCCTTGCAAGATATCGTCTTCATTTCATCCTTTATCTCTAACCAGAAGGAATAAGTGTCTAATAACGACTCTCTGGGAGTTAGGATAAGGCTGGTGGGAAAGACTTTGGGAGGCTGTTGTCTTAAATTGAGTGATACTTGAGCTAAGGTCAGTCCTGGCTATAGTAAAAATCACATAAACTGAGTTTTTTCCCACCTATCAAATAGAAGGTGAATCAGGAAAAATGCCATCAGAATATTAAAAAAAAATTTGAGACGAAATCCATGTGATATAAAGTTAACCACTTTAAAGTGAACAGTTCAGTGGGTTTAGTACATTCACTATATTCTGTGATCACCTCTATCTAGGTTCAAAACATGACCGTCGATTCAAAGGAGAACCCCTTACCCATTTAGCAGCTTCTCCCTACTCTCCCCTCCACGCCACTCCTCCACTGGCAACCACCAATGTACATTCTGTATAGATTTATATATTCTGGATACTTTGTGTAAATGGAATCATGCAATGTATGATTTTGGTGTCTGGTTTCTTTCATTTGGCAAGGTGTTTTCAAGGTTCACCAACCTTGTAACTTGTATGAATACTCCATTCTTTTCAGTGGCTCAGTAATATTCTGTTGTATGTATATACCACTCTTTGTTTATCCATTCATCAGTTGATGGGCATTTGGGCTGTTTCTACCTTTTGGCTGTTGCGAACAGTGCAGCTGTGAACAATGTGTGTACACATACTTGTTTGAATACCTGTTTTCAGTTCTCTGGTTACCTTCATACAAGTTAAATTGTGGGGTCATATGGTAATTCTAAGTTTAACTTTTTGAGGAACTGCCTAACTATTTTCCACATTTATAGTCCCAGCGGTAATGTACTATGGTTCTGATTTCTCTTCATGCTTGTCCACAACGGTTATGTATCATCTGACTTTTTGATTCTAGCCATCCTAGTGGGTATGTGGTAGTAAGTATCTCATTGTGGTTTTGAGTTACATTTCCTTGATGACTAATGATGTTGAGCATCTTTTTATGTTTTTGTTGGCCATTTGTGTCTTCTTTGGAGGACTTCTTTTCAAGTCCTTTACCCGTTTTTCAAATTGAGTTGCTTGTCTCTCTGCTGTTGAGTCATCACAATTGTTTAATTTATATTAATTTATATAATGGTCTAATTATCATCCAGCTCTGTTAGAGGATGTTATTAACACTATGATTTCTTTGTCCTGGGCTGAATATTTCTGTTCTACAGTGTGTTGCAAAATCTAGCTTGCACAGGAAAGAATTACTTAGAGAATTTGCACTAAAACAGATTCATGGTCTCCCTTATCTCTCTTTTTCTAGATTCTGACTCAGAAGTTCTAGAGTGAGACCAAGAATTTGCATTTCTAACCAACTTTCAGGTGATGCCAATATTATTGACACAAAGACCACACTTTGAATAGTACTGCTGACACAGACAGCTTATTGAGTGTCTGTGGGCATGTGTGTTAAGTTACTTCAGTTGTGCCAAGGCTTTGTAACCCTATGAACTGTAGCCTGCCAGGCTCCTCTGTCCATGGAATCCTCCAAGAATACTGGAGTGGATTGCCATTCCCTTTTCCAGGGGATCTTCCTGACCTAGGGATTGAACCTGTGGCTTCTGCATTGCAGGTGGATTCTTTACCACTGGACCACTGGGGAAGCCCATTGAGTGTCTGCTCCATCCCTCAACTCCTATTATGAGACCCTCCTCTTGTTTTCCAGAATACTAGGATCCTGTGACCATTTGTGGATGCCACGATTGCTTCCCTCAGCCATGGGCTATTGGACCGTGGGAGGGTGCCTGACATAAACTGAACCAACCAGATTTTTCCTCTTGGGAATTTGTGACTGAGACTTGGAGATGCTAATCCATTTTCTGCTGGTTTCATGAATTGAATTGTGTAGGTGCCAAGCTGTAGTGTGACCATCCTCTACCATGTGCTTGAAAAACAGAGAAAGCCAGTCTGCAGAAGGGTGAGTGGGAAGAAATAGATTTGTCAAGAGAACAGGGGATGTGAGAGAATAATAATATTAATAATAATAACTAATGATCATTGAACATTCATATTCAACATCAGGTACTGGTTTTACTATTTTTGAAAGTGAAAGTGAAAGTCACTCAGTCGTTTCTGACTCTTTGTGAACCCATGGACTATACAGTCCATGGAATTCTCCAGGCCAGAATACTGGAGTGTGTAGCCTTTCCCTTCTCCAGGGGTCTTCCCAATCCAAGGATCAAACCCAGGTTTCCTGCATTGCAGGTGGATTCTTTACCAGCTGAGCCACAAGGGAAGCCCAAGAATACTGGAGGTGGTAGCCTATCCCTTCTCCAGGGGATCTTTCTGACCCAGGAATTGAACTTGGTTATCCTGCATTGCAGGTGGATTCTTTACAAACTAAGCTATGAGGGAAGCCCTTTTTGTATTTTTAGTATCATTTTATAAATAAACTTTTGATTCTGAAACAATTTTAGACTTAACAGAAAAGTTACAAAGGTAGTGCAGAGTTGCTGTTTATGTCTCATCCAGTTTTTCCTAATATTAGCATCTTAAATAGCTATAGTACACTTGTCAAAACCAAGAAGCACTGGCACATTACTATTAACTAAATTTCAGACTTTATTTGGATCTCACCAGTTTTACAGTAAATTCCTCTCTTTTTTCTTTAGTAATTTTTATTTATGTGCTAACAATGTGTTGATTTCTTTAGTTAGAGGATGATTATGCTTCTTGGGTGGAAATTGGTAACCTTTTACTATGCTTTGTTTGTTTATTTTATTTTATTATTGGGTATTTTTTCTTTTTTTACCCCACTACTCAATGCCAAAATCTCACTGAATTTAGTCATAGTGTCTCCTTAGTCTTCTTGAATCTGTGACAATTTCTCAGACTTCCTTTGTTTTTCATGACTTTGACAATTTTGAAAAGTAAAGGTCAGCTATTTCGTGGAATGACCCCAATTTGAATATGTCTGATGTTTTCCCTATGGGTAAATGGTAGTTCATGGCTTCTGGGAAGTATTCCACAAAAATGAGGTGTCCTCCTCATCACATCATATTGGGGGGGGGGGGCGTGCATGACAGCAACATGACTTACACACAGGTGGTGTTGATCTTGATCATTTGGTCCACAGATTTCTCTGATATAAAGTTACTATGTGCATTTTCACTCTCTATTCTTTGGAAGTGAGTCACTAAGTCCAGTCCACACTCATGGAGTTGTTTCCTTAAAAGTAAATAATTTACTGTTATTTTGTGACAGGAGGGAGAAAAAGTGTTAAAATGATTTCTAGTGAAGTCAGATACTGAAATAAAAAATGAAAAATCTGTTGTGTAGATATGAAATAAGCCAACTAATGATTAAAAACTAAAGATTTAGACAGTCTTCTAATATTGAAATTCCCTGTATCCTGTCACCAAAGGCACATCCTAGTGAGGTAGGTTAGTGTGGGCTTGGAGGTCCCTACCTGTTGCTCTGTGGAGTGAGACAATCACGAATTCAGTTCCCTGTGGCAGCTGAGAAAATAAGGTTATCCCTGTTACTATCACTTTCCCCCATACAGCAAAATGTGTAACTTATCCTGGAAGGAATTATATATATTAATATGAATCAGTTCAGTTTAGTTCAGTCACTCAGTCATGTCTGACTCTTTGTGACCCCATGGACTGCAGCACACCAGCCCTCCCTGTCCATCACCAACTCCCGGAGCCCACCCAAACTCATATCCATTGAGTCAGTGATGCCATCCAACCATCTCATCCTCTGTTGTCCCCTTCTCCTCCTGCCCTCAATCTTTCCCAGCATCAGGGTCTTTTCAAATGAGTTAGTTCTTCACATCAGGTGGCCAAAATATTGGAGTTTCAGCTTCAACATCAGTCCTTCCAATGAACACTCAGGACTGATCTCTAGGATGGACTGGTTGGGTCTCCTTGCAGTCCAAGGGACTCTCAAGAGTCTTCTCCAACACCACAGTTCAAAAGCATCAATTCTTCTGAGCTCAGCTTTCTTTATAGTCCAGCTCTCACATCCATACATGACCACTGGAAAAACCATAGCCTTGACTAGACGAACATTTGTTGGCAAAGTAATGTCTCTGCTTTTTAATAAGCTGTCTAGTTTGGTCATAGCTATTCTTCCAAGGAGTAAGTGTCTTTTAATTTCATGGCTGCAGTCACCATCTGCAGTGATTTTGGAGCCCCCCCAGATAAAATAATATGAATAAAGATAGTAATAATTGTAATAGCTAGCATTTAAGCATTTAAATAATGTTCTAAGCAGTTTACTATCTCAATTCTCATAAACCTATGTAGAAGGTAAACAAATAATACACCCAGTTTACAGATGAGGAAACTGAGGTACAAGGACATTAAGTAACGTGCCCACTTTGTGCAGCTAGTAGGTGGCAAGGATAAGCATTTCATCCTTGGCCATCATAATCACAACCTGCCATACTGCCTCCCTGGTGACTCTAATACATGTTGACATGTGAGCTTCCCAGGTAAGTATGACATAGAATGGAACATTATCTTTGTAGACATATTTCTTCCTCTCCTGTACTTCTGAAAACCTTTGAAATGTGGAAGAGGTGGAGAACAACAAACACAACAGCTGTAACTCTTACCCCAAGATGATTAGAAATGCAATGTGATAGAGAAATCTCTATCCCCATCACAAGCGGTTTGTGATCCCTTTATGGAGACACCCTTGTTTGTTGAGAAGACACTGTGATCAGCTTCCCTCGGTGGGGACTCTGAGCCTCCTGAGCATTGATCCGCTCCGTAGTTTTAGAGAAGCAGCCTGTGCAGTGAGGGAGGGGGTGCCGTAGGTGGATGGTGGCTGTTGTGTGTGAAATGAGGAAAGAAAGGTGTTCTCTTTGAAGAGAGGAGGAAGGCAGAGGCAAAGCAGGAGTGGAGAGTCCAAGTAGCATCATGAAAGGGAATGTTCTAGAGAGAAAAAGGCAAGAGAGGAATTTCTAAAGTGAACCGACGTGTAGCTTGGTGGTGTGATCCCTCTTGTGGCCTCCTGCACCCCCATCTTCAGTGACTTTGTGAAACCTGGTGTAGTGCTATGGTGACTGGTGCTGGGTCAGGACCGAACCAGACAGTATGGGCACTGGGATGCCAAAGTCTGGTCTGGAAGGATGTAAGTCTGAAAAATATAGCCATCAAATTTCAAATTTTCTCTGATGCACGCACATACATTACAGATACAATAATGCAAAGGTTAATTAAAAAGAAAAAAGGCATATAATGAAGGAATGTGGATTCAGGAGTTGATCGACAAGATTCCAGTCTTTGCCTGGCCTCCACTGCTGTCCAGGTGTTAATACTGTGCGCCCTTCCTGGGCCCACTCCCATCACCTGGATTCTTTCATGAAGGTCAGAACTAAAGTCCCTTTGTCTGCACTGCTGCCCTTCTCCCGCATGATGACTCAGCTCTCCCTAAAGAGCCTCTTCTCGTCGTTCAGGAATCTCTCTCCCTGTCATCAAGCTGGAGATATGCTTCTTGGTGGTACCCACTGGCTGGCTCTGCCTACATCCACCCTCTGGTGACAGGGCCATGGCTAAAATTGTAAGCAGGCCTGCTGTTTCAGGCCTCCTGACAGGTTGTGCTGCAATTACAAGGCAAGAGCTCAGGGTGCCTCTGTCCCAGCTGGCAGCTCTGCCCCTCATGCCCAGCCTGGGCCTTTCCTCTGGGGAAGTGTCAATCGATTCCCTTAGCCCCTCACTGGAGGCAGAGAGTAAGTCCTGTCCGGCTAGGGTGGGGCCCGCATATTGGCCACTTTCTCAGATCTCCCCACACCAAGCTGGTTCTTCTTGGAAGTGTTAGGGGAAGCACACTGATTAAAACCACCCACCCTGGCCAGGCACCATAGTAACCATTTGCATGAGTTGTTTTATGACAGGAGATCCTGATAAGGAACACGGAACTAATAAGCCACCACCAACCGGACGAGTTCAGGAAAGGTCTAAAGGAGACACCGCGTGTCTGTCCACTTCCCGGAATCCCTCTCGCTAGCATCCATCTTGGCTGAGCGATGCGTGCGCCACCAGGAAAGACTCTGAATTAGAATGATTGGCCAAAGACCACCCAGAAACTAATCCCATCACCATAAAACCCGAGACTGTGAGCCACGCGGCGGAGCAGTTCTCCTGGGTACCCTTACCCTACTGCTCTCCACTCGGGTGCCATTTCCCAATAAAATCTCTTGCTTTGTCAGCACATGTGTCTCCTCAGACAATTCATTTCTGAGTGTTAGACAAGAGCCCAGTTTCGGGCCCTGGAAGGAATCCCTCTTCCTGCAACAGAAGTAGAAAGAGAAAGAGAAAAAAATGCTTTCACTTCCTTGTAAAGGGAGGTGTTTAAAATTATATGTATTTCTAGATCTGCAAATTTATAACCTGATGAATAAGCTGAACATGTGAGAAACAAAATTCATATACTGAAAACAGTATAATTACAAAAATAGGCAGTTTCCAAGATAATCACCCACTCTCCAAGCTGACACGGGCAGCTGCAGCACCGAAAGAGACAAGAAGCCTAGACAGTGTTAGAGACCCTTTTCACTCCAGACCCACACAGACTGTGCCCTCAGTCCTTCCAGGCTTATCAGAAGTCTCGGCGGTCCTTTCAGCAAGCAGAAGTGCAGGACTAGAATGTACCCAGCCTCCTCCCCTGGGAACCTGAATCCCTCCACTTATCTGGACCTTTCCCTGAGGAATATTAAGGAAATGGCATGACCAGGCAGAAAGACACCAGGACTGGTAATGTGGCTATTGCTTCCCTGATCGGTGAAAAGCAGAACCTGTAATAATAGCACAGCCTTTTAAAACAATGACAAAGTGGAAGAGGGCTTTGAGAAAAATGACCCAGCTGAGTCAGGTAATGGGCTACGAGTTGCTCTTGGTAACTTGGCTCAGGTGGGGAAATCTACCTTCTTTCCCCCCCTGTCCTCTTATGCCTTTCCCCTGCATTCCTCATTTTTGTTTTTACCCCCTCATCTTCAGGTGGTTCTCACAGCTTTATCCCCCTGTGGATAGCACTCAGGGCATGGAAGCAGAACGGTTGTCATAACAACAGTGTGTATTGTGCTTACGGAGAGCCTGGGAGGAGGGATGAGAGAGGAGGTGAAGAGCCAAGGCAGTTGGGGATAAAGAAAAGCAGTGGAAGCATCACGCTGTGTTCTCGGGATGCTTGCAGAAGAAACAATGCTGGATCCCTGAAAAGACAGAGATTACCAGGGCCATGCACAGGTGAAGCCTTCAGGAGGACAATGCGTCACGGTACAGATTTTGATCAAGGTCGCTTGTGTACCAGTTTGAGCTTTCAGTACAGAAGGAAGCTGAGTGACTTCATGAAGTTAGTGGCCGGATATGCTCTTCTGGTTTCCGAGAACACCAGCTCTGGGTTCTTTCTTCTCACCTGTTGGAGGTAAATCTTTCCCCTGCAGAGAGGGCTGCGCCCTTGGGAGCTGAGCCCTGAAGAAGCCAGGCCAACTCTTTCAGTCCCACTCTGTGCCAGCGGCTAAGGAGACATGTTCCAAGCACAGATTTTCTGGCAGCCAAATCACTAAACGCTCAGAGGTTGTCCTGAAAACGCGACAAAGGACAGCAGTCATGTCAACAGTCTACGCTGGTGAGGCTGTCCTGCTGGGAGAGCACACACTCCCTTGTGCTACCTCAAGTGGTGGGCACTCTGCACATAGGACTCTAGGGAGGACCTGGGACTTGGCCACATGGCCAGGCCTTATGGGCACTGAGATATGATAAAACAACCAGTCTACAGTAGTGCATGTGACCACTCCAGGGACAGAGCAACTCTAGGGACTCCAGTTCTGGGATTCTCTGGTCTTCACTGGAATGTTCTCCAAGTGCTGGGACTCAGCGCCTCGCCTTTCCCCTGTGCTCCTCTCTGTGCATCATCTGCTTCTTTCCTTAGCCCCGGCTGCATTCTCTCTACAGCATGGTAGCCTGCTTTCCCCAGAGCCAGAGAGCTGAGAGAGAGGGAATTCTGAAAATAGAGGTAGTTTTCTCATAACCTAATCTCAGTGACATATCACTTCTGCCATATTATATCGGCCAGAGGGACCAACCCTGGTTAAATGCAAGTTGGTCTACACAAGGGTATAAACACTTGGAAGTTGAGATCACTGAAGGCCAACTTGGAGGCTGGTTACCACATCCTCTCCAGTGGTATTGGATATTTTCTCTACAGTATACGTGCCATCTGGCAACTATTTCCACTGCCCTCTATACTTCTTCTTGTGAGGAACTACATTTCTCAGAATTCCTTCCCAGCAGGGTTCTGGATATAATTTAGATTCAGCCAGTGCACTGATCAAAATTGACATCACTGTGAATTAGTGTGTAAGCAATCCAACGCTTGGTGAATTCTGCTTCACAATGATAGGAAGAGCTGACATTGAAGGACCAGAAGTTGATATTTGGGAGGCAGAATGAAGTGGAAATTGTTCACTCTCCAGCCTTGTGGTGGCTGACACATGGGCTTCATGGATAAGAATGTTCAGGGTCTAGCCAGACTCTGCATCCCTCCACCTGTCCCTGGCTTTGGGGCTGGAAGGCAATGTTGATTTCAACAGTGACGCAGAAGCTTTTTGATCCCTCATTGGAAGCAACAGCTTTTTAAGCTCTGGGTCTTAGCTTGCGGCCATACAACCAAAGGACTTCCCAAGTGGTGCTAGCGGTAAAGAGCCTGCCTGCCCATGTAGGAGATGTAAGAGACGACACCAAACCTCTCGCACAGCACATGGAGGACAAGTGGCCTGCCGGAGGTCAGAGCCAGTTAACCAAAACTCCTCACCCCTATCCTGGCACACTCTCTACTTTGGCTGTGCTAAAAAGTAGGTAAATCTCTCAAGTTTATGAGCCTCCAGTTACTGGTTTATTTGGTAAAGTGGCAAAAGGAAGGTTGCAATTTTCTCTTAATTTTAAAAAATTTTACTTTATATTTTATTTTTAATTGAAGTATAGTTGACTTAATAATATTATATTAGTGTACAATGTAATGCTTTGGTATTTCTATAAATTATACACCACACGAAGTTGTTATAAAATAATGACTGTGTTCCCCTGTGTTCTACACTGCATCCCTGTGACTTATTTATTTTATAACTGGTAGTTTGTTCCTTCTAATCTCCTTCACTTATTTCACTTCTCCCCCAATCACTGTCCCCTCTGGCAACCACTAGTTTTTCTCTATATCTGTGAGTCTGTTTCTGTTTTGCTGTATTTGTTTGTTGTTTCGATTCTTTATATAAGTGAAATCATATGGTATTTGTCTTTCTCTGACTTATTTCACTAAGCATAATACCTTCCAGGTCCATCCATGTTGTCACAAACGGTAAGATTTCATTATTTTATGACTAACAGTTCATTGAATATGTATAGCACAGGAGCCTGGTGGGCTGCAGTCTATGGAGTCGCTAAGAGTCAGACACGACTGAGCGACTTCCCTTTCACTTTTCACTTTCATGCATTGGAGAAGGGAATGGCAACCCACTCCAGTGTTCTTGCCTGGAGAATCCCAGGGACAGGGGAGCCTGGTGGGCTGCCGTCTCTGGGGTCGCACAGAGTTGGACACGACTGAAGCGACTTAGCGGCAGCGGCAGCACTTCTTTATCCATTCATCTGTGGATGGGTACTTAGTTTGCTTTTGTATCTCGGCTATTGTAAATAATGCTGCAATGAACATAAGAGTGCATATATCTTTTCAAAGTAATGTTCTCATTTTCTTTGGATGAAATTCTCAGGAGTGGAATTGCTGAATTGTATGGTAGTTCTATTTTTTTTTTTATTTTTACTTTATTTTACTTTACAATACTGTATTGGTTTTGCCATACATTGACATGAATCCACCACGGGTGTACATGCGTTCCCAAACATGAACCCCCCGCCCACCTCCCTCCCCATAACATCTCTCTGGGTCATCACCGTGCACCAGCCCCAAGCATGCTGTATCCTGCATCGGACATAGACTGGCGATTCGATTCTTACATGATTTAATTTTTTGAGGGCCCTCCATAGTGATTTCCACAGTGGCTGCAACAGTCCATGTTCCCACCCCCAGCGGTGCACAGGTGTTCCCTTTTCTTCACAAGGTCTCCAACACTTGTAATTTGCTATCTTTTGGATAATTGCCATTCTGTCAGGCATGAAGTGATATCTCATTGTGGTTTTGATTTTTACTTCCTTATTGATTAGTGACGTTGAGCCACTTTTCATGGACCTGTTGGCCATCTGTATGTTTTTTTTTTTTTTTTGGAAAGATGTCAATTCAGGTTCTCTGCCAACTTTTTAATTGGATTCTTTTTTATATTGAGTTGTATAAATTCTTTGTATATTTTGAATATTAACCTTATGGGTCATATCATTTGCAGATGTCTTTTTCATTCAGCAGGTTTCCTTTTCTGGACAAATCTTTTGAGTTTGATTAGATCCCATTTGTTTATTTTTGCATTTGTTTTCCTTGCCTGAGGAGACAGATCCAAAAAAATATTGCTGAAACTGATGTTGAAGAGCTTACGAACTTTCCCCTGTTTTTTAAATATTTATTTTTATTTATTTATTTGGCTGTGCTGGGTCTTAGGTGCAGTATGTGGGATATTTTAGTTGTTGCGTATGGGATCTAGTGCTCTGATCAGAGATCAAACTTGAACCTACTGCATTGGGGGCAGAGTTTTAGCCACTGGACCATCAGGAAAGTCCCTCCCTTAAGTTTTGGGATTTATGTTGTATTAGAGCATAAGAAAGCGAGAAAGGCAACAAAAAGCATTCAAGATTTCGTTATTTGCATTTTATAGAGAGAACTATCAATTTTCAGACAAAGGAGATATAATTGTTATAATGAAAGGGAACAGAAGTTCTACATCTGGGAATACCCTTTGGGGTTCTGAAGTTATGTGTGAAATTTTGTCCTTATGTGAGAATAAAGTCTTACAGCTTTCAATATATTCACAAGGGAACTCATGACCCAAAAACCTGTAAGAAGAGCTGCTGTTGAATTTCACATTCCTGCAGCACTGGTTGGGCTAGTTTCTTCATTCATTAAGCAGACATTTATTGCACTTCCTTGACACTTCAGAGGCATTTAAAGTTCAACACATCCAAAACCCGAGTCAGGATCTTCCCATGCAAACCTCTCTCGGTGTTCTCTTCTGATGTTCTCTGTGTCCATAAGTATTGATCTCTCTATCAGTAGGTGGCACCACACTTGGCAGTTCTGAAAGTTGGAAGCCTGGGACTCATCCTCGACCTCTCCCACTCCCCAGCCCCAAATCTAATCCATCTGTAAACCCCATCTAATCCCATTCTACCTCTTAACTCTCTCTCACATATCCCACTATATCTCACAAATAACAAGCCAGTTGATAATAATATATTAAAGTCTCATATTTAGTTGGACAAGAAAATGACAACCCACTCCAGTGTTCTTGCTTGGAGAATCCCAGAGATGGGGGAGCCTGGTGGGCTGCTGTCTATGGGGTCGCACAGAGTCGGACACAACTGAAGCAACTTAGCAGCAGCAGCAGCATATTTTAGTAGAAGTGTGTGTGTGGGCTTAGTCACGTCTGACTTTTCCTGATCACATGGACTGTAGCCCGCCAGGCTCCCCCATGGGATTCTCCAGGGATTCTCTAGGCAAGAATACTGGAGTGGATTGCCATGTTCTCCTCCAGGGGATCTTCCTGATCCAGGGATTGGACCCAAGTCTCCTGTGTCTCCTACATTGCTGGTGGGTTCTTTTTTTAAAATATAAATTTATTTATTTTAATTGGAGGTTAATTAATTTACAATATTGTGTTGGTTTTGCCATACATCAACATGAATCCGCCACAGGTATACATGTGTTCCCCATCACGAAACCCCCTCCCTCCTCCCTCCCCGTACCATCCTTCTGGGTTGTCTCAGTGCACCAGCCCCAAGCATCCAGAATCATGCATCGAACCTGGACTGGCTATTCGTTTCATATATGATATTATACATGTTTCAGTGGCAGGCGGGTCCTTTAACTACTGAGCCACTTGGGGAGCCCAGGTGATGTCTCTAGTGATGACCCAAGAGACCAACAGGTAAAACCATGTTGAGCATTAGATCATTCCATCATGTTCTAGTTTCCGAACACTGGCAATTCTTACAAAGTACACGGGCAAACCTTCCTAACCACACAGCCTCATTTCAGTCTGCGCAGGAGGCACCTTGGGAGGATTCCTCACACCTTCCTTCCTGATGGTCATTTCCCTTTTTTTCTCAGTGGAACTCACAGTACCTCTTCTGTTGGGCAGGAAGGAAATCCTTTGTTCCCCAACACTGCAAGTGCTTCATTAGAATTTTTTAGACGTTTATTAGGAAGTGTGGTCAGGGTGCAGGCAGCTGCTGGAGTATGGATAAAGCCAAGAATCACACCTAGGGTCTTGGGTCCCTCGGCTTTGCTCACAAACAGGACCGCACCTCACCTCCCAGCTGCCCCCACCTCTGTCAACCAATCCTCCAGCCCTCCTCAGTTCTCCTTTGGAATTCTCCAAGACAGGTTCTGATTTATAAAATCGCTTAACATTAAAAAAAAAGTTCAGAGAATAAAACTAACTCTGGCTCCTTTGTTATTATGTTATTATGTTGTCCTTTTTTTCCTTCCCTTTCAGGCTACTGACTCAGACCCATCCTTCCTTCTAATCTCTCATGGGTCTTGCCCCTTTCAGGAAAAAAAAATCAACACAGATTGCTTTGAAACTGTATTCTGTACAGAAGTGATCTCAGACACGTTTCTAAGATTACCTTATTCTTTACCAAAAAAGATTAGAGAGAGAATGTCAATTGATCAATAGCTACTACAAACATAATTAATATTTTCCTAGCATTGTGCTCAAAACCATAGTTTCACAGCAAGTATGAAGTATGATCTCTGCTCCCATGTTACAGAAAGGAACATGATTTAGGATCTAAGTTCAAAATCAGTTATTATTTAAACCTAGTTTGCTTTAACTCTCTAAGCCTCAGTTTCATTGCCAGTTTCTGGCAATAATAGTCTTTCTGTTTCAAGGAATTTTATTAAGGATTCATAAAAACAGTGGGAAAAAAAGAGTATAGTGTCAATAGAGGGTAAATACTTAACAACTTTATCTAACATGACTATAGTTATTTGACTTCCCTGGTGGCTCAGACAGTAAAGCATCTGTCTGGGGAGGCCTTACAAATAGCTGTGAAAAGAAGAGAGGCGAAAAGCAAAGGAGAAAAGGAAAGATATAAGCATTTAAATGCAGAGTTCCAAAGAATAGCAAGAAGAGATAAGAAAGCCTTCCTCAGCAATCAATGCAAAGAAATAGAGGAAAAGAGCAGAATGGGAAAGACTAGAGATCTCTTCAAGAAAATTAGAGATACCAAGGGAACATTTCATGCAAAGATGGGCTCGATATAGGACAGAAATGGTATGGCCCTAACAGAAGCAGAAGATATTAAGAAGAGATGACAAGAATACACAGAAGAACTGTACAAAAAAGATCTTCACGACCAAGATAATCATGATGATGTGATCACTAATCTAGAGCCAGACGTCTTGGAATGTGAAGTCAAGCGGGCCTTAGAAAGCATCACTACAAACAAAGCTAGTGGAGGTGATGGAATTCCAGTTGAGCTGTTTCAAATCCTGAAAGATGATGCTGTGAAAGTGCTGCACTCAATATGCCAGCAAATTTGGAAAATTCAGCAGTGGCCACAGGACTGGAAAAGGTCAGTTTTCATTCCAATCCCAAAGAAAGGCAATGCCAAAGAATGCGCAAACTACCGCACAATTGCACTCATCTCACATGCTAGTAAAGTAATGCTCAAAATTCTCCAAGCCAGGCTTCAGCAATATGTGAACCGTGAACTCCCTGATGTTCAAGCTGGTTTTAGAAAATGCAGAGGAACCAGAGATCAAATTGCCAACATCCGCTGGATCATGGAAAAAGCAAGAGAGTTCCAGAAAAACATCTATTTCTGCTTTGTTGACTATGCCAAAGCCTTTGACTGTGTGGATCACAAGAAACTGTGGAAAATTCTGAAAGAGATGGGAATACCAGACTACCTGACCTGCCTCTTGAGAAATCTGTATGCAGGTCAGGAAGCAACAGTTAGAACTGGACATGGAACAACAGACTGGTTCCAAATAGGAAAAGGAGTACATCAAGGCTGTATATTGTCACCCTGCTTATTTAACGTCTATGCAGAGTACATCATGAGAAACGCTGGGTTGGAAGAAACACAAGCTGGAATCAAGATTGCCAGGAGAAATATCAATAACGTCAGATATGCAGATGACACCACCGTTATGGCAGAAAGTGAAGAGGAGCTGAAAAGCCTCTTGATGAAAGTAAAAGAGGAGAGTGAAAAAGTTGGCCTAAGGCTCAACATTCAGAAAACGAAGATCATGGCATCTGGTCCCATCACTTCATGGGAAATAGATGGGGAAACAGTAGAAACAGTGTCAGACTTTATTTTTTTGGGCTCCAAAATCACTGCAGATGGTGATTGCAGCCATGAAATTAAAAGACGCTTACTGCTTGGAAGAAAAGTTATGACCAGTCTAGATAGTATATTCCAAAGCAGAGACATTACTTTGCCGACTAAGGTCCGTCTAGTCAAGGCTATGGTTTTTCCAGTGGTCATGTATGGATGTGAGAGTTGGACTGTGAAGAAAGTTGAGCGCTGAAGAATTGATGCTTTTGAACTGTGGTGTTGGAGAAGACTCTTGAGAATCCCTTCGACTGCAAGGAGATCTAACCATTCCATTCTGAAGGAGATCAGCCCTGGGATTTCTTTGGAAGGAATGATGCTAAAGCTGAAACTCCAGTACTTTGGCCACCTCATGCGAAGAGTTGACTCATTGCAAAAGACTCTGATACTGGGAGAGATTGAGGGCAGGAGGAGAAGGGGACGACCAAGTATGAGATGGCTGGATGGCATCACTGACTCGATGGACGTGAGTCTGAGTGAACTCTGGGAGATGGTGAGGGACAGGGAGGCCTGGCATGCTGCGATTCATGGGGTCGCAAAGAGTCGGACACGACTGAGCGACTGAACTGAACAATACGGGAGACCTGGGTTCGACCCCTGGGTTGGGAAGATCCCCTGGAGAAGGAAATGGCAATCCACTAGTAGAAAACTATACTTGGGGTAGACTATGAAAGCTGCAATGAGGAATTTAGATGTAATGGGGTTTGGAAAATTTGTTGTTGTTTAGTTGCTTGGTCATGTCTGACTCTTTGTGACCCCAGGGACTGTAGCCCACCAGGCTCCTCTGTCCATGGGATTCTCCAGGCAAGAATACTGGAGTGGGTTGCCATTTCCTACTCCAGGAAATCTTCCTGACCCAGGGACTGAACCCATGTCTCCTGCATTAGCAAGTGGATTCTTTATTGCTGAGCCACCAGGGGAGTCTTTGGACATTAAGTAAGTCATTTAATGTGCTTGAATGGGTGATATTATTGCAGTGGTGTTTTAGAAATCCTAGTCTAGTCCAGGTAAGACCTCGGCCAGGTAGATGTGAGAAGCAGAGAAGCCAGCTAGAGGTGGTGCGAGGAAGAGGGTCTCAAGCTGTGTCTGAAGGAAAGAGAGTAAAGAGGCTCTCTGAGTAGCATTTCCTCAGATGAAACAAAGAGATTTGGTATTCATTTTGATTTAGGGAGTGAGGATGAGAAGATAGCCAACACTGTTATCTCACATTCACTAACCTGGGGGTGTGGAAAAAGAACTGTCCATGGTAGCAATCTGGTATTTAAATAAATGCACCTATTTGTGTAGGCTTCCCCAGGGGCTCAACAGTAAACAATTCACCTGCAATGCAGAAGATACAGGTTTGATTCCTGGGTTAGGAAGATCCCCTGGAGATCTTGGAGAAGGAAATGGCAACATACTCCAATATGCTTGCCTGGGAAATCCCATGGACAGAGGAGCCTGGTGGGCTACAATCCACGGGGTTGAAAAGAGTCAGACACTGCTTAGCGACCTAAGAACAACCACATCTGTTTGTGGAGTAGGTATGATGAGTTTTCTTTGACGCTATTGAGTCTAACTACTATCTGCTCTTTACAGCATCAAATCTTGCTTCTACCACCAGCCCCATCTGCAACTGGGTATGATTTTTGCTTTGGCTCCATCCCTTCATTCTTTATGGAGTTATTTTTCCACTGATCTCCAGTAGCATATTTGGTACCTACTGACCTGGGGTGTTCATTTTTCAATGTCCTATCTTTTTGCTTTTTCAAATGGTTCATGGGGTTCTCAAGGCAAGAATACTGAAGTGGGTTGCCATTCCCTTCTTCAGTGGACCACATTCTGTCAGATCTCTCCACCATTACCCGCCCGTCTTGGGTGGCCCCACATGGCATGGCTGTGGTCCATGTGATCAGATTGTCTAGTTGCCTGTGACTGTGAACATTGACATTCTAGGAATCAGAGAACTAAGATGGACTGAAATGGGTGAATTTAACTCAGATGACCGTTATATCTACTACTGTGGGCAGGAATCCCTCAGAAGAAATGGAGTAGCCATCATAGTCAAGAAAAGAGTTCAAAATGCAGTACTTGGATGCAATCTCAAAATTGACAGAATGATCTCTGTTCCTTTCCAAGGCAAACTATTCAATAAATGGTAATCCAAGTCTATGCCCCGACCAGAAATGCTGAAGAAGCTGAAGTTGAATGGTTCTATGAAGAACTACAAGAGCTGCTGTAACTAACACTCAAAAAAGATGTCCTTTCCATTATAGGGAACTGGAATGCAAAACTAGGAAGTCAAGAAACACCTGGAGTAACAGACAAATTTTGCTTTGGAATACAGAATGAAGCAGGGCAAAGGGTAACAGAGTTCTGCCAAAAGAATGCACTGGTCATAGCAAATACCCTCGTCCAACAACACAAGAGAAGACTCTACACATGCACATCACCAGATGGTCAACAGCGAACTCAGATTGATTATATTCTTTGCAGCCACAGATGGAGAAGCTCTATACAGTCAGCAAAAACAAGACTGGGACTGGACTGTGGCTCAGATCATGAACTCCTTATTGCCAAAATCAGACTTAAATTGAAGAAAGTAGGGAAAACCACTAGACCATTCAGGTATGACCTAAATCAAATCCCTTATGACTATACAGTGGAAGTGAGAAATATTTTTAAGGGACTAGATCTGATAGACAGAGTGCCTGATGAACTATGGAATGAGGTTCCTGACATTGTACAGGAGACAGGGAGCAAGACCATCCTCAAGAAAAAGAAATGCAAAAAAGCAAAGGCTGTCTGAGGCGGCCATACAAATAGCTGTGAAAAGAAGAGAAGTGAAAAAGCAAAGGAGAAAAGGAAAGATATACCCATTTGAATGCAGAATTCCAAAGAATAGCAAGAAGAGATAAGAAAGCCTTCCTCAGCAATCAATGCAAAGAAATGAAGGAAAACAACAGAATAGAAAAGGCTAGAGATCACTTCAAGAAAATTAGAGATACCAAGGGAACATTTCATGCATAGACGGGCTCAATAAAGGACTGAAATGGAATGAACTTAACAGAATCAGAAGATATTAAGAAGAGGTGGCAAGAATACACAGAACTGTACAAAAAAGATCTTCATGACCCAGATAATCATGAAGGTGTGATCACTCACACTCACCTAGAGCTGGATGTCCTGGAATGTGAAGTCAGGTGGGCCTTAGGAAGCATCACTATGAACAAAGCTAGTGGAGGTGATGGAATTCCAGTTGAGCTATTTCAAGTCCTAAAAGATGATGCTGTGAAAGTGCTGCACTCAATATGCCAGCAAATTTGGAAAACTCAGCAGTGGCCACAGGACTGGAAAAGGTCAGTTTTCGTTCCAATTCCAAAGAAAGGCAATGCCAAATAATGCTCAAACTACTGCACAATTGCACTCATCTCACATGTAGCAAAGAAATGCTCAAACTTCTCCAAGCCAGGCTTCAGCAGTATGTGAACTGTGAACTTCCAGATGTTCAAGCTGGTTTTAGAAAAGGCAGAGGAACCAGAGATCAAATTGCCAACATCCACTGTATCATCAAAAAAGCAAGAGAGTTACAGAAAAACATATATTTCTACTTTATTGACTATGCCAAAGCCTTTGACTGTGTGGATCACAACAAACTGTGGAAAATTCTGAAAGAGATGAGAATACCAGACCACCTGACCTGCCCCTTGAGAAACCTGTATACAGATCAGGAAGCAACAGTTAGAACTGGACATGGAACAACAGACTGGTTCCAAATAAGAAAGGAGTACATCAAGGCTATATGTTGTCTCCTTTCTTATCATGGTACATCATGAGAAATGCTGGGCTGGAGGAAGCACAAGCTGGAATCAAGATTGCCAGGAGAAATATCAACAACCTCAGATATGCAGATGACACTACCCTTCTGGCAGAAAGTGAGGAACTAAAGAGCCTCTTGATGAAAGTGAAAGAGGAGAGTTAAAAAGTTGGCTTAAAGCTCAACATTCAGAAAACTAAGATCATGGCATCCGGTCCAATCACTTCATGGCAAATAGATGGGGAAACAGTGGAAACAGTGGCTGACTTTATTTTTCTGGGCTCCCAAATCACTGCAGATGGTGATTGCAACCATGAAATTAAAAGACGCTTGCTCCTTGGAAGGAAAGTTATGACCAACTTAGCATATTCAAAAGCAAAGACATTACTTTGCCAACAAAGGTCCATATATTCAAGGCTATGGTTTTTCTGGTAGCCATGTATGGATGTGAGAGTTGGAGTATAAAGAAAGCTGAGCACTGAAGAATTGATGCTTTTGAACTGTGGTGTTGGAGAAGACTCTTGAGAGTCCCTTGGACTGCAAGGAGACCCAACCAGTCCATTTTAAAGGAGATCAGCCCTGGGTGTTCATTTGAGGGCCTGATATTGAAGCTGAAACTCCAATATTTTGGCCACCTGATGCGAAGGGTTGACTCATTTGAAAAGACCCTGATGCTGGAAGAGATTGAGGGCAGGAGGAGAAGGGGATGACAGAGGATGTGATGGTTGGATGGCATCACTAACTCAATGGACATGGGTTGGGGTGGACTCTGGGAGTTGGTGATGGACGGGGAGGCTTGGTGTGATGTGGTTCATGGGGATGCAAAGAGTTTGATACGACTGAGCGACTGAACTGAACTACCTATTTAAAACCTTCCCTGATAGGCTGTAAGTCCCAGGAGGACAGGAAACTTTTTTGTTATTAACCTCAGCATCTTCAGCAACTAGCACAAAGCCAGGTGCTTAGTGAATACTTTGTGACTATTCATTGAGTCAAACTGAGTAGAGTTTGAGGTGGTGGCCGGAAATTTGAGTGAAGCTATAGGCATCAGGAAATATGGCTTCTTTGGGGAGGCATTCCTTTAAAAATGGTACTTAAATGCCATGAAAGGATGATCACACTTGAGAGTAAATCTAGAGAAAGAATAAAAAAGAATAAAAGGACCACACTTTGGGGTCATTTCTAGTTTGAGAGTAAAAGGAGATAAAAAAATTGTATCTGACCAGGTTATTCTGTAATAAAAACAACTGTAGAAACTCAGCAGTGCAGCATCACGAGTTTATTTCCTACTCACAATGCTTGCCCAGCACAATCAGTGGGACACTGGTTCAATCTGGCTACTTGGACACCTCTCTTGATGCAAATCGGCTGCTTCCTCAGATCCTTACTATTAGCATTGTCCATCTGTGATTTTTCTATTTTTTCTTCCAGCATCAACTACTAGCTCTCTCACTATGGAATCATTTTCAAACTTTTGAAGAGAGAAAATCTAATTGGTCCAAGAAGTCAACATCCATCCCTTTGGACCCTGTCTAGCCTGTTGTTTGTCTGACTGTGGATCAAAGGCCATCATTTTATCTAATTCTCTGTGACCAAGAGGGATCACATTAGAGGAAGTAACAGCTCAAAGATTTTACCTGAGTTGCCTTCTCAATGCTTCAGGTCCATTCCCAAGACGTTTGTTCAGAAGCAGCCTTACTTCTATGGCTGTTTCTAAAGGAGACCAAGGGGCCAGTGACAGAGTGAGAATTCAATGCTTTTTTGGAGGGGAGGGGGAGATTTATCTAAATTTATTTAAATTTATTTTTATTTGCAATTACAACCCCAACAAATTTGTATTTATAGACCTATTCTTATTTTCCTCTTCCTCTTTAATTTCTGAATTCATCTCAGAACAAAAAATGTAAGTTTTGAGGTCCATTGAAGTGGAGAAAAAAAGAGACAAGAAATACTTTCGTTTGATGTCTTTGTTTTATCTGTAATATGAACACAATTCAGGGAAAAAATATAAACTGGGCTGTCACTACTAGAAGAAATGCTGTAATATCAAGTGTCCTACTTACGAATGTAAAGAGGGGGAAAAAATACAAGAAATTGGAAATCAGATCACAAATGCTTTTCCACCAAAGATCAGCATCTTGAGCTCAGAGACTTGGTAAATGAAATGGTTGACCAGCACTGGTCCTAGAAGGTTTGCCCCCAGAAGAAAAACATCTGACCTTCCTGTAAGCTAACAAGTTGCTCTTACCTCTCATCTCACTGGAGTATCTCCAATCCTTTAAGTTGTAAATAGATGTTGCTATCCAAATTTTCAGAAGAGGAAATCAAGGCCAGAGAAATTGAAATCTAGCCAAGATTTTAAAAGAAATATGGGCAGATGCAAAGATTTGAATTCAGATTTTCTAATTCCATGTGTTGTGTTTCTTTGGGTTGTAGAAAGCTTTCCCCTCTTTCACCTCCTGCAGTTCACTAGGATGCAGTGAAATGGCACAATTTCAGGCACAGATGACCCAAAATGGTGACAGTTAGTGCCACCAACTGTGTGACCTTGGACAAATAACTTGGCTCTCTACTTTTCATCTTCTTCAAGTAGAAAGCTGAGAAAATTATAACCTAACTCCAGGGCTTCATGTGATTAAAATAACGTCTTTAAAGTACTTAGTGTATGTTAAGCACTACTAGATGGGGAAACAATGACAGACTTTATTTTCTTTGGCTCAAAAATTACTCTAGATGGTGACTGTAGCCATGAAATTAAAAAACACTTGTTCCTTGGAAGAAAAGCTATGACCAGCCTAGATAGCATATTAAAAAGCAGAGACATTACTTTGCTGACAAAGGTCCATCTAGTCAAAGCTATGGTTTTTCCAGCAGTCATGTATGGATGTGAGAGTTGGACCATAAAGAAAGCTGAGTGCTGAAGAATTGATGCTTTTGAACTGTGGTATTGGAGAAGACTCTTGAGAGTCCCTTGGACTGCAAGGGGATCAAACCAGTCAATCCTAAAGGAAATTAATCCCGAATACTTATTGGAAGGACTGATGCTGAAGCTGAAGCTCCAATACTTTGGCCACCTGATGCGAAGAGCCTATTCATTGGAAAAACCCTGATGCTGGGAAAGACTGAAGGCAGGAGGAGAAAGTGATGACAGAGGATGAGATGACTGGAAGGTATCACTGACTCAGTGGACATGAGTTTGATCAAGCTCTGGAAAATAGTGAAGGATAGGGAAGCCTGGCATGCTGCAGTCCAAGGGATCCTCGAACTGGACACAACTGAGCGACTGAACAACATTATTACCATTGAAATAATTCCTTCAGGTTAAGCTGTTTCTATCATATTAAAATGTAAATAAGACTCTTGGCAGGTCAGGTACATTAATCTATAGCTGCAGTTAACTTATTAAGAAGCAACTGAGGCAGGAGAGTTTCCTTAATCAGAAGGGAAAACCTGAAGCAGACAGGGCGGGGGAGGCGTGTCCAGATGAGCGCCTCCGGCTGGGGCTGAGTGCGCCTGCGCAATGAGCAGGCTCCTGCACACTGTGTGTTGGCTCAGGGCTCTGGCCCCAGGAGACGGCTCACAGCAGCCATGAACCTGACTGTCACATGTTTGCACTGGGTTGTGTTTGCTGGTAGGAACCCCTGGGACACCCTGAAAGATGTGAGATACAGAATCTCCCCACTCATAGCTCAGAAATTCATTTGAGGGCCATTAACAGTAGTTCTTATTCAAAGGAAGAGGCCACATTTTGTGAACCTCTGCCCACCCCCATTCCCAAATGACACCACTAGAACCTATGAAGGCAGGCTGGGGCCCAAAGTTGTCTGGGGAGGAAATGACAAGTAAACTGAAGAAAATGTTCTCAACCTCAATAGAAATCCAAGAAATAAGAGTTATACTAATCATTAGTACAATAAAATACCTTGAAAGAGTTTAAACCAAGGGAGGATTGTGGTGAGAGTACTTTGAAAAAAATTGCCTCTAACTCTCTGGGGACATCTGTATGTAAATGGCAATATGTGAACCGTGAACTTCGTGATGTTCAAGCTGGTTTTAGAAAAGGCAGAAGAACCAGAGGTCAAATTGCCAACATCCGCTGGATCATGGAAAAAGCAAGAGAGTTCCAGAAAAACATCTATTTCTGCTTTGTTGACTATGCCAAAGCCTTTGACTGTGTGGATCACAAGAAACTGTGGAAAATTCTGAGAGAGATGGGAATACCAGACCATCTGACCTGCCTCTTGAGAAATCTGTATGCAGGTCAGGAAGCAACAGTTAGAACTGGACATGGAAAAACAGACTGGTTCCAAATAGGAAAAGGAGTACATCAAGGCTGTATATTGTCACCCTGTTTATTTAACTTATATGCAGAGTACATCATGAGAAACACTGGACTGGAAGAAACACAAGCTGGAATCAAGATTGCCAGGAGAAATATCACTAACGTCAGATATGCAGATGACACCACCTTTATGGCAGAAAGTGAAGAGGAACTAAAAAGCCTCTTGATGAAAGTGAAAGAGGAGAGTGAAAAAGTTGGCTTAAAACTCAACATTCAGAAAAAGAAGATCACGGCATCTGGTCCCATCACTTCGTGGGAAATAGATGGGGAAACAGTGGAAACAGTGTCAGACTTTATCTTTTTAGGCTCCAAAATCACTGCAGATGGTGACTGCAGCCATGAAATTAAACGACGCTTACTCCTTGGAAGGAAAGTTATGACCAACCTAGATAGCATATTCAAAAGCAGAGACATTACTTTGCCGACTAAGGTCCGTCTAGTCAAGGCTATGGTTTTTCCAGTAGTCGTGTATGGATGTGACAGTTGGACTGTGAAGGCTGAGTGCCGAAGAATTGATGCTTTTGAACTGTGGTGTTGGAGAAGACTCTTGAGAGTCCCTTGGACTGCAAGGAAATCCAACCAGTCCATTCTGAAGGAGATCAGCCCTGGGATTTCTTTGGAAGGAATGATGCTAAAGCTGAAGCTCCAGTACTTTGGCCACGTCATGCAAAGGGTTGACTCATTGGAAAAGACCCTGATGCTGGGAGGGATTGGGGGCAGAAGGAGAAGGAGATGACAGAGGATGAGATGGCTGGATGGCATCACGGACTCAATGGATGTGAGTCTGAGTGAACTCCAGGAGTTGGTGATGGACAGGGAGGCCTGGCGTGCTGCAATTCATGGGGTCGCAAAGAGTCGGACACAACTGAGCGACTGAACTGAACTGAAGATAAAAGCATTTTTAATGCTGAAGTGTCAGTATTTTAAGGATTTAAAAATAATGGGTGACTTCTCTGGGGGTCCAGTGGTTAAGAATCCACCTTGCAATGGTAAAGACAAGGATTCCTTCCCTGATCAGAAAACTAAGACCCCACTTGCCCAGGTACAACTAAGTAAGCTTGGAGCCACGACTAGAGAGTCCCTATGCCACAACCGAAAGATCCTCCACGGTGCAATGAAGATCCCACGCAGTGCAACTAAGACCCTATGCAGCCAAATAAACAGATAAAATTTTACAAATAAATAAAAATGACGAAATACTGCACATTGGTATTATGCTCACTGCAGAAGTTCTGCTTGGTGTCATCCACTCAGGTGTCCCTACTTTTCTCTGCTCCCTCCATCTTTCCTGTTTCTGCTTCCAGGAGAACTACCAGACTCCACTGTCCTTTTCCTTGTTTAACCCTTTTCTATTTTCTTGTCTAGGTCACACAATTAGACCATTTCACCCACTAAGCATGTTAGAGTGCTTTGCAAACTAAGGCAAAATCTTTGTACTCTAGGAGTTTACAGCCCAATGGAGACAAGGATACAGGTAGATGTAACACAAGGCAGAAGAAAAATGTTACATCTTATATATAAATTAAATACTATAGTCTTTCAAACCATAAGGAAAACAGACTTTGTGGTGAATCTCTGTCTACCTTTGGGAGATGTTGAAGTGGAGGCCCCCAGGGAGGAAGTGATTCCCTTAGGTGCCAGGATCTGTTTGTCATATATATATAAGATCAGGCACTTCCTCCATGTGTCTTTGGCAGCATGACCCTGAGTGGACCAGGGTTCCATTGTAAAGTCTGAGATCCCTAGGCAAATGAGGCAGTCTCTGCTTTTTGTGGTCAAGTTTCTGGGAAATACTACATAGCACATCCTCTTTTTGGAGTTCAAAGTGACCACTCAAGTATTAAAATTTCCTAGAAGTTGAATAGAGGAGAGAGATTTATTCCTCAGCCTGGAATCTCCCTTCACACCTTCAGAGCCCTGAAGATCCAGTCTTCAAGTCAGAGAAGACTTGGAGCATCCTTGGAGACCCAATCTGGGTCAGTCCCTCCTCCCTCCACTGACTGTTCTGCTCTATGCTGGAAAAAAAGAGGAAAGGCGAGAAAGGCCTCTGAATGCCTCTGTGGCCAGCTTCTTGGGCAGTAACTTGTGTGTACATTAAGAATGATCTTTATCTAACTTTTTGGATGGAGGATATTTATTATGGCTGTTGATTAGTGACACGATTCTGGAGCTTCTATCTGAGCCCTAATGTCATTATCTGTGATATATAATCCCCTCTCTGGAAATTTTCTATTTTACTTCTTTAATGTCAAAATAATATGCTAACTTTTATTCATTTTACTACTGCTTTTAGAAATAGGTAATACATTCACATGGCACAAAGTTCAAAAGCCATAAGAGCTTGACGTACTCTCTGCAAACTCTGTCCCCAGTAGCCCAGTTTATATATACATATAATATATTGTGTGTGTGTTACCCCTTGCCATTCTTCCCAGAGGGGATGGCTACAGATACACATTGTTATGCTCTTTGCACTTAAAAATACATTTTGGTAATAGTGCATTATATGTACATAGAAAGGTCCTCATTTGTTTTAATAGCTGCATTGTATTCCGTTGTGGGCTTCCTAAGTGGTACCTCGGTAAACGATCTGCCTGCCAATGCAGGAGTTGCAGTTTCCATCTCTGGGTCAGGAAGATCCTCTGGAGAAGGAAACAGCAACCCATCCCAGTATTCTTGCCTGGGAAGTCCCATGGATGGAGGAGCCTGGTGGGCTACAGTCCATGGGGTACCAAAGAGTTGGATATGACTTAGCAACTAAAGAACAACAATAACAAATCCCATTGTATGTGTTGTTGTTCAGTCTCTCAGTCACGTACGAGGCTGCAGTCCCATGGACTGCAGCACACCAGGCTTCCCTGTCCTTCATCATCTCCCAGAACTTGCTCAAACTCAGGTCCATTGAGTCTGTGATGCTATCCAACCATCTTGTCCTCTGCCGTCTCCTTCTCCCCCCGATTTCAATCTTTTGTAGCATAAGGGTCTTTTCTAAAGAGTTGGCTCCTCGCATCAGGTGGTCAAAGAGTTTTGGAACTTCAGTTTCAGCATCAGTCCTTCAAATAAATATTTAGGACTGATTTCCTTTAGGATTGACTGGGCTGATCCCCTTTCAGTCCAAGGGACTCTCGAGAGTCTTCTCCAACACCACAGTTCAAAAGTATCAATTCTTTGGTTTTCAACCTACTTTATGGTCCAACTCTCACACACATACATGACTACTGGAAAAACCATAGCTTTGACTAGAAGGACCTTTGTCGGCAAAGTAATGTCTCTGCTTTTTAATATGCTGTCTAGGTTGGTCATAACTTTTCTTCCAAGGAACAAGCGTCTTTTAATTTCATGGCTGCAGTCACCATCTGCAGTGATTTTGGAGCCCAAGAAAATAAAGCCTGTCACTGTTTCCACTGTTTCCCCATCTATTTGCCATGAAGTGATGGGACTGTATGCCATAATCTTCATTTTATGAATGTTGTTTTAAGCCAGCTTTTTCACTCTCCTCTTTCACCTTCATCAAGAGGCTCTTTAGTTCTTCTTCACTTTCTGTCATAAGGGTGGTGTCATCTGCATATCTGAGGTTATTGATATTTCTCCTGGCAGTCTTGATTCCAGCTTGTGATTCATCCAGCCTGGCATTTCTCATGATGTACTCTGCATATAAGTTAAATAAGCAGGGTGACAATATACAGTCTTGACGTACTCCTTTCCCAAATGGAACCAGTCTGTCATTCCATGTCTGGTTCTAACTGTTGTTTCTTGACCTGGATACAGACTTTGCAGGAAGCTGATAAGGTGTTCTGGTATTCTCATCTCTTTAAGAATTTTCCAGAGTTTATTGTGACCCACACAGTCAAAGGCTTTAGTGTAGTTAGTGAAGCAGAATAGATGTATTTCTGGAACTCTCTTGCTTTTTCTATGATCCAGAGGATGTTGGCAATTTGAACTCTTGCTCCTCTGCCTTTTCTAAAACCAGCTTGAACACTTGGAATTTCTCGGTGCACATACTGTTGAAGCCTAACTTGGAGAATTTTGAGCATTACTTTGCTAGATGAGTGCAGTTGTGAGGTAGCTTGAACATTCTTTGGCATTGCCTTTTTTTGGGACTGGAATGAAAACTGACCTTTTCCAGTCCTGTGGCCACTGCTGAGTTTTCCAAATTTGCTGGCATATTGAGTGCAACACTTTCACAGCATCATCTTTTAGGATGTGAAATAGCTCAACTGGAATTCCATCACCTCCACTAGCTTTGTTCGTATGGTGCTTCCTCAGGCCTGCTTGACTTTGCACTCCAAGATGTCTGGTACTAGGTGAGTGGTCGCACCATCGTGGTTATCTGAGTCATTAAGACCTTTTTTTGTATAGTTCTGTGCATTTTTGTCACCTCCTCTTAATACCTTTTGCTTCTCTTAGGTCCATACCATTTCTGTCCTTTATTGTGCTCATCTTTGCATGAAATATTCCCTTGGTATCTTAATTTTCTTGAAGAGATCTCTAGTCTTTCCCATTCTATTGTTTTCCTCTCTTTCTTTGCATTGATCACTGAGAAAGGCTTTCTTATCTCTCCTTACTATTCTTTGGAACTCTGCATTCAAATGGGTATATCTTTTCTTTTCTCATTTGCCTTTAGCTTCTCTTTTTTTCCCAGCTATTTGTAAAGCCTCCCCAGACAGCCATTTTGCCTTTTTGCATTTCTTTTTCTTGGGGGATGGTTTTGATCACTGCCTCCTGTACAATATCATGCCCCTCCATGTTCTTCAGGCACTCTGTCTTTAGATCTAACCCCTTGAATGTATTTGTCACTTCCACTGTATAATTGTAAGGGATTTGATTTAGGTCATATGTGAATGGACTAGTGGTTTTCCCTACTTTTTTCAATTTAAGTCTGGATTTTGCAATAAGGTGTTCATGATCTGAGCCACAGTCAGCTCCTGATCTTGTTTTTGCTGCTGTATAGAGCGTTTCTATCCTTGGCTGCAAAGAATATAATTAGTCTGATTTTGGTATTGACCGTCTGGTGATGTCCATGTGTAGAGTTGTCTCTTGTGTTGTTGAAAGAGGGTGTTTGCTATGACCAGTGCGTTTTCTTGACAAAAATATGTTAGCCTTTGCCCTACTTCATTTTGTACTCCAAGGCCAAATTTTTCTGTAGCTCCAGGTATCTCTTGACTTCCTACTTTTGCATTCAAGTCCCCTATCATGAAAAGGACATCTTTTTTTGGTGTTAGTCCTAGAAGATCTTGTAGATCTTCATAGAACCATTCAACTTCAGCTTTTATGGCATTAGTGGTTGGGATAAGACTTGGATTACCATGATATTGAATGGTTTGCCTTGGAAATGAACAGAGATCATCCTGTTGTTTTTGAGATTGCACCCATGTGCTGCATTTAAGACTCTTTTGTTGCCTATGAGGTGATTCTTGCCCACAATAGTGGGTATAATGATCATCTGACTTAAATTTGCTCATTCTGGTCCATTTTAGTTTACTGATTCCTAAAATGTTGATGTTCACTCTTGCCACCTCCTGTTTTAACCACTTCCAATTTACCTTGATTCATGGACCTAACTTTCCAGGTTCCTATGCAATACTGTTATTTATATTATTGTGCTTTGCAAGTGGCTCAGTGGTAAAGAATCTGCCTGCTAGTGCAGGAGATCCAGGTTCCATCTCTGGGTCAGGAATATCCTCTGGAGAAGGAAATGGCAATCCATCCCAGTATTCATGCCTGGGAAGTTCCATGGATCGAGGAGCCTGGCAGACCTACAGTTCTAGGGGCCCCAAAGAGTTGGACATGACTTAGGAACTAAAGAACAACAACAACAAACTCCATTGTATGTACCATCATCTATTTAATCATGATATTTAGGCTATTTCTAGCCTTTCATTCTAGTAAAATCTGCAGTAAATAAGTTGAGAATATTTGCAAAATTAGGCAGTAGCCTCCTGCCACTAAAACAAATCCAGAAAGTTAGTTTAGGATCTGTAAAAATCTTTTTATAATATGCTTTGTAGTACTAAGTCAGGCTGTATACATAAATTACTAATAAACTGGGGTAAGAAAAACTTTGATAATTAGCATTTATGCTCAGCACACAGCATAAAGGGAACTAAAGGCAACTAAAGGCAAAAGGGAACTAAAGGCAAAAGGTCCTAAATTCACAGGGTCTGGTGGTTTTACATTAAGCCACAGGACTGGAAAAATGTCAGTTTTCATTCCAATTCCAAAGAAAGGCAATGTCAAAGAATGCTCAAACTACTGCACAGTTGCACTCATCTCACACGCTAGTAAAGTAATGCTCAAAGTTCTCCAAGCCAGGCTTCAGCAATACGTGAACCATGAACTTCCAGATGTTCAAGCAGGTTTTAGAAAAGGCAGAGGAACCAGAGATCAAATTGCCAACATTTGTTGGATCATGGAAAAAGCAAGAGAGTTCCAGAAAAACATCCATTTCTGCTTTATTGACTATGCCACAGCCTTGACTGTGTGGATCACAATAAACTGGAAAATTCTGAAAGAGATGGGAATACCAGACCACCTGACCTGCTTCTTGAGAAACCTATATGCAGGTCAGGAAGCAACAGTTAGAACTGGACATGGAACAACAGACTGGTTCTAAATAGGAAAAGGAGTACGTCAAGGCTGTATATTGTCACTGTGCTTATCATGGTACATCATGAGAAACGCTGGGCTGGATGAAGCACAAGGTGGAATCAAGATTGCCGGGAGAAATATCAATAACCTCAGATATGCAGATGACACTACCCTTATGGCAGAAAGTGAAGAAGAACCAAAGAGTCTCTTGATGAAAGTGAAAGAGGAGAGTGAAAAAGTTGGCTTAAAGCTCAACATTCAGAAAACGAAGATCATGGCATCCGGTCCCATCACTTCATGGGAAATAGATGGGGAAACAGTGGAAGCAGTGGCTGACTTTATTTTTGGGGTCTCCCAAATCACTGCAGATGGTGATTGCAGCCATGAAATTAAAAGATGCTTACTCCTTGGAAGGAAAGCTATGGCCAACCTGGACAGCATATTAAGAAGCAGAGACATTACTTTGTCAGCAAAGGTCTGTCTAGTCAAGGCTATGGTTTCTCCAGTAGCCATGTATGGATGTGAGAGCTGGGCTGTGAAGAAAGCTGAGTGCCGAAGAATTGATGCTTTCGAACTGTGGTGTTGGAGAAGACTCTTGAGAGTCCCTTGGACAGCAAGGAGATTCAACCAGTCCATCCTAAAGGAGATCAGTCCTGAGTGTTCCTTGGAAGGACTGATGTTGAAGCGGAAATTCCAGTATTTTGGCCACCTGATGTGAAGATCTGACTCATTTGCAAAGACCCTGATGCTGGGAAAGATTGAGGGCAGGAGAAGAAGGGGACGACAGAGGATGAGATGGTTGGATGGCATCACGGACTCAATGGACATGAGTTTGGGTAAACTCCGGGAGTTGGTGATGGACAGGGAGGCCTGGCGTGTGGTTCATGGGGTCACAAAGAGTCGGACACGACTGAGTGACTGAATTGAACTGAAGATAGAAGTGCCTCTTGGATGGTAACCAAATGCCCCAGGATGCTTAAATAACAATGAAACTAGTCATGCAGTGTTAGTTTTTACTGGGTTTGTCAATTTTTAGATCTAAGAATGTTTAAAAATTTTTTTTACATTTACATTTAATAGCAGTAAAATAATAATTCCACAAGTTAACATTTATTAAACACTTAACCATATTCAGACACTATTCTATATACAAATATCACCTCATTTAATGCATTATGAAACTGATGCTATTATTATTATAGCATTTTACTTATTTTATAAAGCTTTAGTTAATTTACATTGTGTTAGTTTCAAGTGTACAGCAAAGTTATTCAGTTATTCAGGTTCTTTTCCATTATGGGTTAAGTAGAATTCCCTGTTCTATATAGTAGGTCCTTGCTGTTTACCTATTATATATATATTAGTGTGTATATGTTAATTTCAAGCTCCTAATTTATTTCTCCTCATCCCCTTGCTATCCCCTGTGGTAAACATAATTTTTTTTTTCCCTGTGGACGTGAGTCTGTTTCTGTTTTGTAAATAAGTTCATTTTTAAAGATTCCATCTATAAGTGATATCCTGTGGTATTTGTCTTTCTCTGTCTGACTTTCTTCACTTGGTAAAGCATCCCCATTTAGCTTTAAATAACTGCTTCCTTTGGTGTATTTGGGGAAAAAGGGAGATTTTGTCATAGGCACATTCCAGTGTTATCCAGTGATAGCTAGTCCTGAGTCATGTGTTGGCACCATCACTCTCTGTTTTCCATGGACTACTTTAGCAGCCAGAGGGCCAGGACCAGGGTGACACAAGTGAGGCAGCTAGGAAACAAGGTTCAGAGGCATTTACTCTAAGAGTTGTGTAGGCAGAAAGTTGGTTTGCTCACCTGACATGACCTGGAATCCATGGGCTTGAGTTCCTGGAGAGGTGGATGGAGGTGGGTCTGATCTATGTCACTTCAAGGCAACACACCACAGTGATTAAGACTGTAAATTCTGGAGCTGGACATATTGCTAACTCTCTTTGTATCTCATTTTCCTCATTTGTAGAATGAGGAAGATAATGCTAGAAATATAGCCTGCTTTGGTAGTGTTGTCATGAGTTAATAAAAGTGCAGTACAAAGAGTAGCCTTGGCACATGGTTAACTGTTCAATAATTCACAGCTTTTCCTCTTAATGCCATCTCCAGTTCTAGTCTCACATACGTCCATGGCACCACCACCCAGACCTGTAAAACTATATTAAACTTTATAAGGAATTTGTAGAAAATTAAGCAGAATTGTAAAGAGAATTTAAAGTTGTCAAGCAAAACATTATCTCCTCAAGATGCAAAGGAAAACACACCCCCCCACCGTGCTTCCTTTTCTTTTCTATCAAGTGGCCTCCTTCTCTTGCCACAGGATTTGCATATGGCTCACCATGGTTGCAGACCCTGAGTTGTCATTCTCTGCTCATCCCCTCCAAAACCTATCTTTGCAGGAGAAATATTTGGCAGTCTATTTGTTTCAGGTCAGCAATGGCATCTGGGAACACCAGCGGGACAGTCCAGGGTAGGCACTGGCAGCCATGTTCAGCCTCCTGCAAAATCTCCCAGCCAAGTGTACCTCTCTGGGACATCTGCTTGTTGTCCCCATACCTGTCAGCACTACCTTGATATCCTTTGGGGGTAGTCACTGCTTCTCTGTGATCAGTCAGGAGGTTGAGAGAGTTTTTACCCTTAGTTCTGGGGGTGAACTTAAGCCAATAAATAGTGCCTGTACCCCTGGCTCTGGTAATTGACTCAGACTGTGTGTATTAGTCACTCAGTTGTGTCCAGCTCTTTATGATCCCATGGACTGTAGCCCACCAGGCTCCTCTGTCCATGGAATTCTCCAGGTAAGAATACTGGAGTGGGTTGCCATTCCCTTCTCCAGGGGGTTTCCCAACCCAGGGATTGAACCTGGTTCTCCTGCATTGCAGGCAGATTCTTTACCAACTGCACCACCAGGGAAGCCTGGGCTCAGGATATAGCTCAACATAGCCAATCACAGACAAGGAGAGAAGAGGAGACATTTTCTGGTAATTCTGGTCTCGCTATTTTTGCTGTCATGATCTTTCTTTTTCACTAGATGTGTATGAGCAAGGGTTCAGCATAGGTGCTGCTACAGTCATTTTAGAATCAGGAGGGCAGAACCTGGTTAAGAATGGCATCAACACCAGGAACACACACTTACACAGAGAGAGAGAAAGAGAGAGAGGAGTCTTGGGTCTAGATGAAGTTGCACCTGACCTCTTTGGATTGTTTGGTTATGTGAGATGGTCTATTCTTTTTATTGTTTAAGCCATTTTGAGTTATGTTTTCTGTTTCTTTCTACATAGTGACCTAATTGATAGAGCTTGTTTTCTAAGATTCCAGTAGAGAGTGAAATGGTCAAAATCTCTCTTTCTCTCTCAATACTTTGAGTTGCACTTATTTCAGAGGTGAAATTGAGATAGGAGTTTTATCACATTGCCTAAAAGTTGTGGATTTTTGTTGGTTATATCTTGGGGCTTCCTTGGTGGCTCAGCAGTAAAGAATCCACCTGCCAATGCAAGAGATGCAGGTTGGATCCCTGGGTTGGGAAGATCTCCTGGAGATGGAAATGGCAAACCTCTCCAGTATTCTTGCCTGGGAAATCCCATGCACAGAAGAGCCTGTCTATCCATAGCATGACAAAGAGTTAGACATGACTGAAGTGACTGAGCATGCTTGCATGGTTAGGTAAGTGGAGTCACCAAGGGAAAGGATAATTATCTCAAAAAAGGCCTCGAAACTCCCCAATTCAATAAAAACTATAACCCACAAATCCAAGAATGTCAACAAACTCCATACACAAGGAATATAAAGAAAACGACATTGAGCTACATTGTGATCCACTTGCTTACAAAAAGTGATAAGGAGAAAATCTCAAAAGTAGCCAGGCATAGAAGACACATAAAGTACAAAAGCTTGAAGACAAAAAAGACAGCATCTTCTCAATGGAAATAATACATGCCAGAAAGCAGTAGAGAAACATCTTTAAAGTTCTAAAAGAAAAAAAAGTTCAGCCTACAATTCTACATCCAATAAAAATATTTTATAAAATAGAGATATACAGAAGCTGAGAAAATTCATCACAGCAGACCTGCAGTACAAGAAACATTAAAGGGAAATCATTTAGAAAAAAGAAAAATGATATCAGATGGCAATCTGGATCAACCAAAGGGATGAAGATTAATAGAATGGTAATTATATGGATAAATACAAAATAAGTTTAAGTTTCTTGAAAGATAATGGGCTTTTTAATGCAAAATTAATAGCAATGTACTGTGAGGTTTATAATTTACGAAGAACTAACATATGTGGCAACAACAGCATAAAGATTGGAAAGGGAAAAGTGGAAGCGTATTACCCTAAGATTCTTGTACCGCATGTGGAAAGTGTTAGTTACTTAGTCACGTCTGACTTTACCATATGTGGAAAGTGTTAGTTGCTTAGTCGGGTCAGACATGGGGTCATGTCTGACCCCATGGACTGTAGCCCACCAGGTTCCTCTGTCCATGGAATTCTCCAGGCAAGAATACTGGAATGGGTTGCCATTCCCTTCTCCAGGGGATCTTCCTGACCTAGAGAGTGAACCCAGGTCATCTGCATTGCAGGCAGTTTCTGTACAGTCTGAGCCACCAGGGAAGGCCTTTACTATATGTGGAAGTCATGTAATATTTTTTTGAAGATAGACTGCATTACATTAAAAATAAGTAAATCTTAAAGCAACCACTGAAAATAACCATAAAATGTAATAACTAGTAAGTCAACCAAGTAAATTAAACAGTATCATAAAAAACACTCAAATATTCCAAAAGAAGGCAAAAAAGGAGAAACAGAAAACAAAGAATAGATGGAACAAACAGAAAACAAATTGCAAGATGGTAGATTTAAACCAAACCGACCGGTTATCACAAAAAATGTAAATAGTGTGAAAGTGAAAGTGTTCATTGCTCATCGTGTCTGACTCTTTGTGACCCTATGGACTGTAACCTGCCAGGCTCTTCCGTCCATAGAATTCTCCAGGCAAGAGACTGAAGTGGGTAGCCACTCTCTTCTCCAGGGAATCTTCCTGAACCTTAAATCAAACCTGGGTCTCCTGCATTGCAGGCAGATTCTTTACCATCTGAGCTACCAGGTAAGTGGTGCTGCTGCCGCTGCTGCTGCTGCTGCTGCTGCTGCTGCTGCTGCTGCTGCTGCTGCTGCTGCTAAGTCGCTTCAGTCATGTCCGACTCTGTGCGACCCCATAGACGGCAGCCCATCAGGCTCCCCTGTCCCTGGGATTCTCCAGGCAAGAACACTGGAGTGGGTTGCCATTTCCTTCTCCAATGCATGAAAGTGAAAAGTGAAAGTGAAGTCACTGAGTCGTGTCCAACTCTCAGTGACCCCATGGACTGCAGCCTACCAGGCTCCTCTGTTCATGGGATTTTCCAGGCAAGAATACTGGAGTGGGGTGCCATCGCCTTCTCCAGTAAGTGGTGTAAATGTCACAATTTAAGACAGTAATTTTCAGGTTGGATAAGAAAGCCAGAGTCAACTAATATGCTGCTTATAAGAACCACTTCAAATATAATGACAAATAGATTAAAAATAAGGATGATACTTAAGACAGAGGCTTGAGCCATGCCACCTTGATTTCTTGCCACAAATCAAGAATTGTGTTCAGGAGACTTCTATTAGTATATATGTTCAGCTTCAACCTATTTTTTTTTTTTTTTTTTGGATTGTGTATATTTTATGATACTGTTTGCAGGAATTTCTGTAGGAGAAACAGCCTGCCTATTTCATGTTTACGTGGAGTCACAGTATATGGCCAATTACTCAGACTAGAGGAAACTCTTTAATGAAAGCCAGGTGTGCATTCAGTCTGGAGCAACTGAGTTGACATGGTGTCTTTTAGCGAAAACCGAATGTGACAAATATGAGAATGATCCAAAATTATTAAAAATATATGAAAAGAGAGAAAACATTCCTGGATTGACATAATAACCATGTGCAAACATAAACTGCCAAAGTGTGAAGAAAATATTCTTCTAGGCACAGAGAAATGGCTGCCCAAGAAACAGAAGCTTTATCTTAAGAAAAAGATTACTTCATGGGAAATAGATGGGGAAACAGTGGAAACAATGTCAGACTTTATTTTTTGGGGCTCCAAAATCACTGCAAATGGTGATTGCAGCCATGAAATTAAAAGACACTTACTTCTTGGAAAGAAAGTTATGACCAACCTAGATAGCATATTCAAAAGCAGAGACATTACTTTGCCAACTAAGGTCTGTCTAGTCAAGGCTATGGTTTTTCCTGCGGTCATGTATGGATGTGAGAGTTGGACTGTGAAGAAGGCTGAGCGCCGAAGAATTGATGCTTTTGAAATGTGGTGTTGGAGAAGACTCTTGAGAGTCCCTTGGACTGCAAGGAGATCCAACCAGTTCATTCTGAAGATCAGTCCTGGGATTTCTTTGGAAGGAATGATGCTAAAGCTGAAGCTCCAGTACTTTGGCCACCTCATGCGAAGAGTTGACTCATTGGAAAAGACTCTGATGCTGGGAGGGATTGGGGGCAGGAGAAGAAGGGGACGACAGAGGATGAGATGGCTGGCTGGCACCACTGACTCAATGGACGTGAGTCTGAGTGAACTCTGGGAGATGGTGATGGACAGAGAGGCCTGGCGTGCTGTGATTCATGGGGTCGCAAAGAGTCGGACACGACTGAGCGACTGAACTGAGCTGAAGATAACTTATCAAGAACATCTACCCTTGGATGATGAAATTCTATGTATCTTTGATGGAAATGGATATTTTAAGGGATAAAGAGGACTGACTGATTCAGATTTGTATGTTGAAAGTGGACATAACACTTCCCAGAGGGACTTATTACCCTCTCACCGTGGATGAAAAGAAATATGTAAAGGAAATGAAGCCATTTGTTGAAGAACCAATATTACATACAACTGACTAGCCAATCAAATCCAAAACCTCAAAACTTGATGTTTGAGGATCTCTCATGAAATTTTTGGCACAAACAACATAGTGGTACTCTCCAGAAACTAATGAACTCTTTAAAGGTCCTATATGTGACAATTAAGAAAAAAATTGATCAGTTCTTTCTTGCTTATACATTGTAAACTTGAAGCTAGGCTTTTTTTCCTTGGTTTTAATATTTGAACAAAATTTTTTAATGAAACAATAAAACTGATTTTACCATGAAATTAAACTGTGATAATGTGAGTAAATCACATTTATGAATGATTCATTTTCTTTAAATGAGGGATTGTATTCAATTGACTTCTGTTAGTATATACCTTCAGCTTCAACCTGCAGGAAAGCTGAATCTCCCAAAATATAAATATTTAGCATATTTTACCTGAACATTATTGTTAAGCTTTAAGTCATATATCAGTCCATGCCATCCCTTCCCTATGAAGAATAATGACAGAACAAGATGATGGAGGAGTAGGTGGACATGGAGCACTTCTCTCTCCTTGGATACATCAGGAATACACATTCAGACACAGAAGCACATGCAGAACACCAGCTGAGAGTGGACAGGAGTACCTGACCAGTCAGTTCAGTTCAGTTCAGTTGCTCAGTCCAGTTCAGTCGCTCAGTCGTGTCCGACTCCCTGTGACTCCATGAACCGCAGCACGCCAGGCCTCCCTGTCCATCACCAACTCCTGGAGCTTGCTCAAACTCATGTCCATTGAGTCAGTGATGCCATCCAACAATCTCATCCTCTGTTGTCCCCTTCTCCTCCTGCCCCCAGTCTTTCCCAGCATCAGGGTCTTTTCAAACGAGTCAACTCTTCACATCAGATGGCCAAAATATTGGAGTTTCAGCTTCAACATCAGTCTTTCCAAGGAACACCCAGGACTGATTTCCTTTAGAATGGACCGGTTGGATCTTCTTGCAGTCCAAGGGACTTTCAAGAGTCTTCTCCAACACCACAGTTCAAAAGCATCAATTCTTCAGCGCTCAGCTTTCTTTATAGTCCAACTCTCACATCCATATGTGACTACTGGAAAAACCATAGCCTTGACTAGACGGACCTTTGTAGGCAAAGTAATGTCTCTGCTTTTGAATATGCTCTCTAGGTTGGTCATATCTTTCCTTCCAAGGAGCAAGCGTCTTTTTATTTCATGGCTGCAGTCACCATCTGCAGTGATTTTGGAGCCCAAAAAAATAAAGTCAGCCACTGTTTCCACTGTTTCCCCATCTATTTGCCATGAAGTGATGGGATCAGAGGCCATGATCTTCGTTTTCTGAATGTTGAGCTTTAAGCCAACTTTTTCACTCTCCTCTTTCACTTTCATTAAAAGGCTCTTTAGTTCTTCTTCACTTTCTGCCATAAGGGTGGTGTCATCTGCATATCTGAGGTTATTGATATTTCTCCCAACAATCTTGATTCCAGCTTGTGCTTCATCCAGCCCAGTGTTTCTCATGATGTACTTTGCCTATAAGTTAAATAAGCAGGGTGAATGGAAAAGTATATATAGAACCATGCAAAACTTGGTAAGATGAAGGAACTAGGGTGAAAAACAGGAGTGTTAGTAGGACTGGACCTGCCTTTGGAAGGTGGGGGAACTGAAGCAGGGGTCCAATCCCCACACTGGGGCAATTCTTTGAGTCAGAAGAGAAACATTTAAGGTTGAGAGTGAAATAGCTGATCTGTGGCAGCCTAAATGGGATGAGAATCAGACAGTCCTTGCCACAACATTACATACCCTGGACAGGGACGCAGGTCCCCTAGAAGGCACAGTGGCTGGGAGTTTAGGGATTGTGGAGCAATCCCAGGGTGAGGGCTGCTGTTGACTGCAGAGAGACGGACCGAGAGGATGTGAGGGGGGAGGCTGTGGTGGGAAATGCCTGTGGAGGAAAGCCAGGTAGCCGTAAAAGGAAGGCAATACTTCTGAGTCACGCATAGGGGTGGAGCCATCACTATAGCCTCTCTCTCCCCACATGCCAGCATTGGTAGCTGAACGGTAGAGAGGCTGGCCCAGCAAACACCTGAGGCACTGAACTATAGAGTAGGACCCCAGCCGGGGTGGGGGTGGGGCTCTGTGTGCCTGATGTGCTGAACAACAGGGAAGGACCCCAGGCAAGGGAGCCCTCTAAATGCCTGAATGGGCACAGTTACGGAGAAAGACTGGCCAAAGAGGCCTTCTGATGGCCAGCTACAAGAGGCTTGAGAAAAGACTCTGAAAGAGCCATAACTCCTGCAGTGGAGGCAGCCCGTGTCCCTGCACGCTTGGCTCCACCAGGGTCCCCACAAGCCAAGCAGCTGTGCTACCTTCCTGCTTAACCCTCCCTGGGCAGAGCTGCCACAGGCAAAAAAGTCTTGCATCTATGTGTGCAGGGTCACTTTGGTCGTGTTCAACTCTTTGCCACCCTGTGAACTATGGCCTACCAGGCTTCTCTGTCAGGGGGGTTCTCCAGGCAAGAATACTGGACTGTATTGACCAATACAGGTTGCCACATTCTTCTAGAGGACTATATTTCCTGCTGCCCTAGCCACCAACTCCCCTGAAGACCTGGTGCTTCTAAAACCATTGTGATCCAAGCAGCTGCATCACCTCCATACCTGGCCCTCACTGGGGCAGACCCAAGTCCTCCAGGGCAGCCTCAGAAGCAAATCCCAGTGGATGACCCACAAGTAGAGGTGGAAATAAAACCACAATTGAAACCCAGGGAAAGTGTGGCTAAGGAGGAAGACCCAAAACCTTCCCACCAGCTGTACAAGCTGAAGATTAAATCCGCATGATCAACTAGGCAGACTCTGCATCTGTGGAATATATAAAAGGATATTGAAAACTCCCACAAAAGAAAATGCACTAGTTCTGATTGCTGTGGACATTGGAGGCAAGAACACACGAGAGTAGGACCAGATCAGAATCTGAGCTGCCCTACAGCAGGTCCAGAGACCAGCACAGTGTTGGAGGGCATCCTAAGGAGGTGAGGTGATTCTCACTGAGGGAAAAGACTCTGACAGCAGTGACTTAAAATATTTATTATTCTTGTGTTTTGACTTGTTCTGTAGATTCTTTTGGATCCCCCCCCTCCCCCTTTTTAATCCCTCTATTGTAGTTGTCAATTTTATTGGCACTATGGAATCTAATTAAGCTTTTGAACATTTTTTTGTCAGTCACATTTTTTATTATTGTTATAAACCTCTGCCTCTACATTGGGCTTTTGCAGTTCTGTGGAGTTTTCCTTTTTTTTTTTTTTCCCCCTTACTTCTTCCTTTTTTTTTTTTTCTTTTTATAATTTTAATTAAAAAAACCTATTATTATTTTTCTACATTTATTCCTTTGTTTGCTTTTCCTACTGTTCTTTCCCCCTTGCAGTTAACCTTTAATGTATATAATGCTTCTTTATCTACTTCTATTTAACTTTGCATATCTATTCTTTCTTTCTTTCCTTTCCTCTCAACATAATTGTTAGCTTTTTCTTCATTGCTTTACTCCCCACTTGGCACCTTTGTTTAATTTTGTTTTCCAGTTTGTGCTTTAGTTAGTTTTGTTCTTAACTGGTAGATATATTTTTTTTATTTCCTTTGATCACTGTATCAATCTACTGTACTTTATTTTTGTTGGACTGTTTTCACTTTGCTTATGGGTGTATATGTATATGTGTATATTCCATTATTTTAATTATTATTTGCCTGACTTTGTAACTGACATTTGTCTGGGGTTCATCTTTGTTTTTGTTCTTTTTGGGTATTTGTTTTAATCTCACTTAATGCTATAACAAACCACTTGTGGAACCTTCGTTCCTGACCAGAGATCAAGCCCTGAACCTTTGAAGTGGGAGCACTGACTCCAAGACCCTAGACTACCAGAGAACTAACCCTAGGGAGTATCAGGCAGTGAGAACTCACACAAAGGAAACCACTTGAGTACAAGACCTGGCATCACCAAACCACCAATAGCACCCTGTGCAGGATGCCTCATCTAAACAACAAACAAAACAAAGTACAAACCCAATCATCAACAGACAGGATTACCACCTCACTCAGCCTTGCCCATCAGAGGAAAAACAACCAAACAAGAAACTCAGCACAAATCTCACCCTATATGAAGCTACACAAACCACTGGACCAACCTTAGGAGGGCAGAAACCAAAAGGAAGAAAGAATTTAACTTTGAAGCCTGGGAAAAGGTGACCTCAAGCACAAAAAAAAAAAAAAAAAAATGATAAGGCAGAGAAATACTACACAAATGAAGAAATAAACAAGAAACACAGAAGTTCAAATAAATGAAGAGGAAATAGGCAAACTACCTGAAAAAGAGTTCAGATAATGATAGTAAAGATGATCCAAACCTTTGAAAACAGAATGGAGAAAATGCAAGAATCAGTTAACAAAGACCTAGAAGATTTAAAGAATAAACATACAGAGACAAACAACACAATTACTGAAATTAAAAATACTCTAGAAGGACTCAATAGCAGAATATCTGAAGGAGAAGAGCAAATCAGAGAGCTGGAAGATAAACTGACGGAAACAACTTCTGAAAAGCAGAATAAAGTAAAAAGAATGAAGAGAACTGAGGATAGTCTCAGAGACCTCTGGGACAATATCAAATGCACCATCATTCGAATTATAGGGGTCCCAGGAGAAGAGAAAAAGGAAGGATATGAGAAGATTTTTGAAGAGATTATAGTTGAAAATTTCCCCAACATGGAAAAGGAAATAGTCAAGTTCAAGAGGCACAAAGAGTCCCATACAGGATAACCCAAGGAGAAACATGCCAAGACACATACTAATCAAACTAACAAAGACTAAACTCAAAGAATGTTAATAGCAGCAAGGGAAAAGCAACAAGAGACATACAAGGGACACCTGATACGCTTAACAGCTGATCTTTCAGCGGAAACTCTGCTGGCCAGAAGGGAATGGCAGGACATACTTAAAGTACTGGAACGGAAAAATCTACAACCAAGATTACTGTACCCAGCAAGGATCTCATTCAAAATTGATGGAGAAATAAAAAGCCTTTCAGACAAGCAAAAGTTAGGAGAAATCAGTACCAACAAACCAGCTTTACAACAAACGTTAAAGGGACTTATATAGTCAAGAAATACAAGAGAAGAAAAAGATCTACAAAATCAACCCCAAACGATTAAGAAAATGGCAATAGGAACATATATATCAATAATTACTTTAAATGCAAATGGATTAAAATCTCCAACCAAAAGACACAGAATGGCTCAATGGATACAAAAATAAGACCAACATGTATGCTGTCTACAAGAAACCCACTTCAGATCTCAAGACATATATAGACTGAAAGTGGGAGGATGGAAAATTTTTTCCATGCAAATAGGAAGCAAAAGAAAGTTGGAGTAGCAATCCTCATATCAGACAAAGTAGACCTTAAAATAGAGAAGATTATAGGAGATCAGGAAGGATACAACATAATGATCAAGGGATCAGTCCAAGAGGAAGACATAACCATTGTAAATATCTATACACCAAATATAGGAGCACATCCATACATAAAACATACACTAACAGACATAAAAGGAGAAATTGACAATAACACAGTACTAATAGGAGACTTTAACACCCCACTCACACCAATGTGCAGATCATCAAAACAGAAAAGTAATAAGGAAACACACGTCTTAAATGATATGTTAGATGAGATGGACCTCATTGATATCTTGAGGACATTCCATCCAAATGCAGAAGAATATACCTTCTTCTCAAGTGCACATGGAACCTTCTCCAGGATAGACCACATCTTGGGTCACAAATCAGACCTCAGTAAATTTAAGAAAATTGAAATCGTATCAAGCATCTTCTCTGACCACAATGCTATGAGACTACTTAACAATTACAAGAAAAAAACTGTAAGACACTCAAACGTATGGAGATTAAACAACATGTTTCTAAATAGCTAACAGGTTACTGAAGAAATCCAAACAGAAATAAAAAAAATTCTAGAAACAAGTGACAATGAAAGCATCACAACTCAAAACCTATGGGATGCAGCAAAAGCAGTTCTAAGAGGGAAGTTTATAGCAATACAATCCTACCTCAAGAAACAAGAAAAACATTGAATAGACAACATAACTTTACACCTAAAACAACTGGAAAAATGAAGAACAAAAAATACCCCAAAATTAGTAGAAGGAAAGAAGTCATAAAGATCTGAGCAGAAAAAAATGAAAAAGAAATGAAAGGAACAATAGTAAAGATTAATAAATCTAAAAGCTGGTTCTTTGAGATGATAAACATAACTGACACACCTTTAGGCAGACTCGTCAAGATAAAAGAGAGAAGAATCAAATCAACAAAATTAGAAATGAAAAAGGAAAGGTTACAACAGACAATGCAGAAATACAACGGATTATAAGAGACTATTATGAGCAACTATATGGCAATAAAATGGAAAATCTGAAAGAAATGGACAGATTTTTAGAAAAGTTCAATCTTCTAAGACTGAACCAGGAAAAAATAGAGATTATGAACAACCTAATTCAGTCAGTCAGTCAGGTCAGTCGCTCAGTCGAGTTCGACTCTTTGCAACCCCATGAATCACAGCACGCCAGGCCTCTCTGTCCATCATCAACTCCCGGAGTTCACTCAAATCATGTCCGTCGAATCGGTGATGCCATCCAGCCATCTCATCCTCTGTCGTCCCCTTCTCCTCCTGCCCTCAATCCCTCCCAGCATCAGAGTCTTTTCCAATGAGTCAACTCTTTGCATGAGGTGGCCAAAGTACTGGAGCTTCAGCTTTAGCATCAGTCCTTCCAATGAACACAGAGGACTGATCTCTTTTAGAATGGACTGGCTGGATCTCCTTGCAGTCCAAGGGACTCTCAAGAGTCTTCTCCAACACCACAGTTCAAAAGCATCAATTCTTCGGTGCTCAGCTTTCTTCACAGTCCAACTCTCACATCTATACATGACCACAGGAAAAACCATAGCCTTGACTAGACGGACCTTTGTTGGCAAAGTAATGTCTCTGCTTTTGAATATGCTATCTAGGTTGGTCATAACTTTCCTTCCAAGGAGTAAGCGTCTTTTAATTTCATGGCTGCAATCACCATCTGCAGCCATTTGAGTTTTCCAAATTTGCTGACATATTGAGTGCAGCACTTTCACAGCATCATCTTTCAGGATTTGAAATAGCTCAACTAGAATTCCATCGCCTCCACTAGCTTTGTTCATAGTGATGCTTTCTAAGGCCCACTTGACTTCACATTCCAGGATGTCTGGCTCTAGGTGAGTGATAACACCATTGTGATTATCTTGGTCATGAAGATCTTTTTTGTACAGTTCTTCTGTGTATTTTTGCCACCTTTTGTTAATATCTTCTGCTTCTGTTAGGTCCATACCATTTCCATCCTTTATCGAGCCTATCTTTGCATGAAACTTTCCCTTGGTATCTCTAATTTTTGTGAAGACATCTCTAGTCTTTCCTATTCTGTTGTTTCCTCTATTTCTTTGCATTGATGGCTGAGGAGGGCTTTGTTATCTCTCCTTGCTATCCTTTGGAACTCTTCATTCAGATGCTTATATCTTTCCTTTTCTACTTTGCTTTTCACTTCTCTCCTTTTCACAGCTATTTGTAAGACTTCCCCAGACAGCCATTTTGCTTTTTTGCAACCCAATTACAAGCACTGAAATTGAAGCTGTGACCAAAACTTTCCCCAAAATCAAAATCCCAGGGCCAGATGGCTTCAGAGGAGAATTCTATCAAACATTTAGAGAAGAGCTAATGCCTATTCTTCTAAAACTCAAAAAATTGCAGAGGAAGGAACACTTCCAAACTCATTCTAGGAGGCCACATTTACCCGGATACCAAAACCAGACAAAGACAACACACAAAAAGAAAACTATGATGAACATAGATGCAAAGATCCTCAACAAAATTTTAGCAAATAGAATTCAGCAACACTTTAAAAAAGTCATACACCATTATCAAACTGGGTTTATTCCAGCGATGCAAGGATTCTTCAGTATATGCAAATCAATCAATGTGATACACCATATTAACAAATTGAAAGAGAAAAACCATATGATAATCTCAATAGATGCAGAAAAAGTCTTTGACAAAATTCAGGACCCATTTATGATTAAAACTCTTCAAAAAATGGGCATAGAAGGAACCTACCTCAACATAGTAAGGGCTATATATGATAAGCTTATAACAAACATTGGGATCCGGAACAAAAAGATCAGGAACAAGACAACAGTGTTCACTTTCACCACTATTATTCAACATAGTTCTGGAAGTTCTAGCTACAATAATCAGAGAAGAAAAAGAAATAAAAGGAATCCAGATTGGAAAAGAAGAAGTGAGCTCTCATTGTTTGCAGATGACATGATACTGTAGATAGAAAACCCTGAAGATAGTATCAGAAAATTGCTAGAAATAAACAGTGAATTTAGCAAAGTTGTAGGATACAAAATCAATACACAAAAATAATTTGTGTTTCTATATACTAACAATGAATATTCAGAAAGAAAAATTAAGGAATCAATCCCATTCACCACTGCAACAAAAAGAATTAAATATCTAAGAATAAATTTACCTAAGTAGAAAAAGTGTGGGCAGTTGTGCCAGTGCACAAGCGCGGCTGAGAAGAGCAACCCCACATCTGAGGTCAAGGGCAGCGGCTGAGAGTGCCAGGCTGCGACAGCACAGGAGTAGCCGAGAGGAGCTAACCCATGCCTGAGGCCAGGGGCGGCAGCCAGGAAGAGCTACCCCATCCCTGAGGTCAGGGGCAGTGGCCGAGAGGAGCAACCCCAAGTCCAAGGAGCGGTGGCTGCGCGGTTGCAGGAGGGCCAAGAGGAGCTACTCCACGTTCAAGGTCAGGAGGGACAGCAGTGAGGAAATACCCATCATCCAAGGTAAGGAGCAGCGGCTGCGCTTTGCTGGAGCAACCGTGAAGAGATACCCAAAGTCCAAGGTAAGAGAAACCCAATAAGATGGTAGGTGTTGCAAGAGGGCATCAGAGGGAAGACGCACTGAAACTACAATCAGAAAACTAGTCAATCTAATCACACTAGGACCAGAGCCTTGTCTAACTCAATGAAACTAAGTCATGCCTGTGGGGCCACCCAAGACGGGTGGGTCATGGTGGAGAGGTCTGACAGATGTGGTCCACTGGAGAAGGGAATGGCAAACCACTTCAGTATTCTTGCCTTGAGAACCCCATGAACAGTGTGAAAAGGCAAAATGATAGGATACTGAAAGAGGAACTCCCCAGGTCAGTAGGTGCCCAATATGCTACTGGAGATCAGTGGAAAAATAACTCCAGAAAGAATGAAGGGATGGAGCCAAAGCAGAAACAATACCCACTTGTGGATGTGACTGGTGATAGAAGCAAGGTCCGATGCTGTAGAGAGCAATATTGCACAGGAACCTGAAATGTCAGGTCCCTGAATCAAGGCAAATTGGAAGTGGTCAAATAGGAGATGGCAAGAGTGAACGTTGACATTCTAGGAATCAGGGAACTAAAATGGACTGGAATGGGTGAATTTAACTGAGATGACCATTATATCTACTACTGCGTGCCAGGAGCCAGCATGGGAGATCCCACCCATGACAAGATCATGTGGAAGAGAACTGTTAAGCAAGGCTTCAGGACTCGAGGGGCCCCCTTCTTGAGCATCTACCCAAAACCAGAATCTGTCTGTTTTATTATTTCATGACTTTCACCAACTCCTCTGACATTAACAGGGGGCTATCCCCAACCACCTTTCTCTGGAGAAAATCAACTTAGGGCTCTAGCTAATAAGTCTCTTGGACATGAGAGGAATATTTCAATTCACACCCCCCCGTTAGCATTCTAGCTTGCTTGGCAGGTTTATCCAGACTCTTGCAGCTTCGCATATGATTGTTCACAGCCTCCCAACTGTGAGAGGCACGGGAAGCCTAAAACATAGAGCCTTTCAAAGAGTTAAAAGTTATTAGAGTAGTGCTGGCGTAAGATTTCATTATTGGGCCAATGCTTGTTGCTAAGTTCCCATATCTCTTATCCACTGGGCACCTGGGAGTGCACTAGTTAACATAGTTGGAATGTAAGGAAAATAACTGTAGCCTTGAAATTAACCACATCAGACTTTTGAGCTAATTGGTTCTTTCTTGTAACTCACTGCACCTTTGCTCCGTGAGAAATGTAACTCTGTTTAGCATTTTTTGAGACTGACATAGATTAGAAATATAAAGAAAAAACATTTCATGGGAAAATAAGTTTTCTGGTTGAGCAGCCTTTATAAAAAGAGGGTTATAAAATGTCCACAGTCCTCCAAGGCCAGAAGATAATGTACACAATATTGTTTATGGGAAAAGTATGCAGAAAAAATCCTGGTTTTGATAAAGACAAAACAGATGTAATGTTCAGGCTGACTCTGTATGACTTTGCATCTTTCATTTCCCTCTATGTACAAGTTAAGGTATAAAAGTCCCTTTTGAAAATAAAGTAATGGGCCTCACTCACCGAAGCTTGGTCACCCCGTGTTCTTTTCTTTCTTTCTCTCTCTTACTCTCTGCCTCTTTTCTCTCCTCCTATTTTCCTATCTGCAACAATCTTTCTTTCAGTTCAGTTCAGTTCAGTCTCTCAGTCGTGTCCGACTCTTTGCAAACACATGAATTGCAGCATGCCAGGCCTCCCTGTCCATCACGATCTCTCAGAGTTCACTCAGACTCATGTTCATTGAGTCAGTGATGCCATCCAGCCATCTCATCCTCTGTCGTCCCCTTCTCCTCCTGCCCCCAATCGCTCCCAGCACCAAAGTCTTTTCCAATGAGTCAACTCTTCACATGAGGTGGCTAAAGTACTGGAGTTTCAGCTTTAGCATCATTCCTTCCAAAGAAATCCCAGGGCTGATCTCCTTCAGAATGGACTGGTTGGATCTCCTTGCAGTCCAAGGGACTCTCAAGAGTCTTCTCCAACACCACAGTTCAAAAGCATCAATTCTTCGGCGCTCAGCCTTCTTCACAGTCCAACTCTCAATCCATACATGACTACTGGAAAAACCATAGCCTTGAATAGTTGGACCTTAGTCAGCAAAGTAATGTCTCTGCTTTTCAATATGCTATCTAGGTTGGTCATAACTTTTATTCCAAGGAGTAAGCGTCTTTTAATTTCATGGCTGCAGTCACCATTGTTTCTTTATCTCTCTCTAAATAATTTTCTTCGCTGACGCCGTTTCTCCTTCGGGTTCCCTTGGATCTTGTGGGGGCTGGACCCAGGCAACTGTGGAGAGGAATCCCTTAGAAGAAATGGAGTAGCCATCATGGTCAGCAAAAGAGTCCAAAATGCAGTACTTAGATGCAGTCTCAAAAACGACAGAATGATCTCTGTTCGTTTCCAAGGCAAACCATTCAATATCACAGTAATCCAAGTCTATGCCCCAATCAGTAACACTGAAGAAGCTGAAGTTGAATGGTTCTATGAAGACCTACAAGACCTTTTAGAACTAACACCCCCAAAAGATGTCCTTTTCATTATAGGGGACTGGATTGCAAAAGTAGGAAGTCAAGAAACACCTGGAGTAACAGGCATATTTGGCTTTGGAATATGGAATGAAGCAGGGCAAAGACTAATAGAATTTTACCAAGAGAACACACTGGTCATAGCAAACACCCTCTTCCAACAACACAAAAGAAGACTCTACGCAGACATCACCAGATGGTCAACACCGAAATCAGATTGATTATATTCTTTGCAGCCAAAGATGGAGAAGCTCTATACAGTCTGCAAAAACAAGAGCGTGAGCTGACTATGGCTCAGATCATGAACTCCTTATTGCCAAGTTCAGACTTATTGAAGAAAGTAGGGAAAACCACTAGACCATTCAGGTGTGACCTAAATCAAATCCCTTGTGATTATACAGTGGAAGTGAGAAATAGATTTAAGGGCCTAGATCTGATAGATAGAGAGCCTGATGAACTATGGACTGAGGTTGGTGACATTGTACAGGAGACAGGGATCAAGAACATCCCTATGGAAAAGCAAAAAAGCAAAATGGCTGTCTGGGGAGGCCTTACAAATAGCTGTGAAAAGAAGAGAGGCGAAAAGCAAAGAAGAAAAGGAAAGATATAAGCATCTGAATGCAGAGTTCCAAAGAATAGCAAGGAGAGATAACAAAGCCTTCCTCAGTGATCAATGCAAAGAAATAGAGGAAAACAACATAATGGGAAAGACTAGAGATCTCTTCAAGAAAATTAGAGATACCAAGGGAATGTTTCATGCAAGATGGGCTTGATAAGGGACAGAAATGGTATGGACCTAACAGAAGCAGAAGATGTTAACAAGAGGTGGCAGGAATACACAGAACTGTACAAAAAAGATTTTCATGACCAAGATAATCACAATGGTGTGATCACTCACCTAGAGCCAGACATCCTGGAATGTGAAGTCAAGTGGGCTTTAGGAAGCATCACTACGAACAAAGCTAGTGGAGGTGATGGAATTCCAGTGGAGCTATTTCAAATCCTGAAAGATGATCCTGTGAAAGTGCTGCACTCAAGATGTCAGCAAATTTGGAAAACTCAGCAGTGGCCACAGGACTGGAAAAGGTCAGTTTTCATTCCAATCCCAAAGAAAGGCAATGCCAAAGAATGCTCAAACTACCGCACAATTGCACTCATCTCACACGCTAGTAAAATAATGCTCAAAATTCTCCAAGCCAGGCTTCAGCAATACGTGAACCATGAACTTCCAGATGTTCCAGCTGGTTTTAGAAAAGGCAGAGGAACCAGAGATCAAATTGCCAACATCCACTGGATCATGGAAAAAGCAAGAGAGTTCCAGAAAAAACATCTATTTCTACTTTATTGACTATGCCAAAGCCTTTGACTGTGTGGATCACAAGAAACTGGGGAAAATTCTGAAAGAGATGGGAATACCAGACCACTTGACCTGCCTCTTGAGAAACCCATATGCAGGTCAGGAAGCAACAGTTAGAACTGGACATGGAACAACAGATTGTTTCCAAATAGGAAAAGGAGTACATCAAGGCTATATATTGTCAGTCTGTTTATTTAACTTATATGCAGAGTACATCATGAGAAATGCTGGGCTGGAAGAAGCACAAGCTGGAATCAAGATTGCTGGGAGAAATATCAATAACCTCAGATATGCAGATGACACCACCCTTATGGCAGAAAGTGAAGAGGAGCTAAAAAGCCTCTTGATGAAAGTGAAAGTGGAGAGTGAAAAATTCGGCCTAAAGCTCAACATTTAGAAAACGAAGATCATTGCTTCTGGTCCCATCAGTTCATGGCAAATCGATGGGGAAACAGTGGAAACAGTGTCAGACTTTATTTTTTTGGGCTCCAAAACCACTGCAGATGGTGATTGCAGCCATGAAATTAAAAGACGCTTACTCCTTGGAATAAAAGTTATGACCAACCTAGATAGCATATTGAAAAGCAGAGACATTACTTTGCCAACAAAGGTCCATCTAGTCAAGGCTATGGTTTTTCCAGTGGTCATGTATGGATGTGAGAGTTGGACTGTGAAGAAGGCTGAGCACCGAAGAATTGATGCTTTTGAACTGTGGTGTTGGAGAAGACTCTTGAGAGTCCCTTGGACTGCAAGGAGATCCTACCAGTTCATTCTGAAGGAGATCAGCCCTGGGATTTCTTTGGAAGGAGTGATGCTAAAGCTGAAACTCCAGTACTTTAGCCACCTCATGTGAAGATTTGGCTCATTGGAAAAGACTCTAATGCTGGGAGGGATTGAGGGCAGGAGGAGAAGGGGACGACAGAGGATGAGATGGCTGAATGGCATCACCGACCAATGCAGGTGAGTTTGAGTGAACTCCAGGAGATTGTGATGGACAGGGAGGCCTGGCTTGCTGCTATTTTGGAGTTGCAAAGAGCTCGACATGACTGAGTGACTGAACTGAACTGAACTGAAGTAGAAAAAAGAATTGTACACAGAAAATTATGACACTAATGAAAGAAATTGAAGACAACATAAACAGATGGAGAGATATTCTGTTCCTGGGTAGGAAGAATCTATATTGTGAAAATGACCATAGTACCAAACGAAATCTACGGATTCAGTGGGATCCCTATCAAATTACCAGCGGCATTTTTTACAGAACAAGAACAAAAAGTTTCACAATTCATATGGAAACACAAAAGACCCCAAATAGCCAAAACAGTCTTGAGAAAGAAGAATGAAGCTGAAGGAATCAACCTTCCTGACTTCAGATTATACTACAAAGCTACAGTCATCAAGACAGTATTGTAATGGCACAAAAACAGAAGTATAGATCATTGGAACAAAATAGAAAGCCCAGAAAAAAACCCATGAACCTATGGGTACCTTATTTTTGACAAAGCAGGCAAGAATATACAATGGTGCAAAGAGAGCCTTTTCAACAAATGGTGCTGGGAAAATCAGACAGTGACATGTAAAAGAATGAAATTAGAACACGTTCTAACACCATACACAAAGATAACCTCAAAATGGATTAAAGATCTAAATGTAAGACCTGAAACTATGAAACTCTTAGAGGAAAATATAGGCAGAACACTCGATGACATAAATCAAAGCAAGATCCTTTATGACCCAACTCTTAGAGTAATGGAAATAAAAACAAAAAGAAACAAGTGGGACCTGATTAAACTTAAAAGCTTTTGCACAGCAAAGGAAACTATAAGCAAGGTGAGAAGGCAACCCTCAGAATGCGAGAAAATAAGCACGTGAAACAACTGAGAAAGGATTAATTTCCAAAATATATAAGCAGCTCATACAACTCAATGCCAGAAGAACAAACAACCCAATCAAAAAGTGGGAAAAAGACCCAAACAGACATTTCTCCAAAGAAGACTTACAGTTGGCTAAGAAACACATGAAAATATGTTCAACATTGCTCATTATTAGAGAACTGCAAATCAAAACTACAATGAGATATCATGAATAGCCCTCATCAAAAAGTCTATGAACAATAAATGCTGAAGAGGGTGTGGAGAAAAGGAAACACTCTTGCACTGTTGGTGGGAATGTAAATTGATACAGCTGCTATGGAAGAAGGTATGGAGATTCCTTAAAAAACTAGGAATAAAACCACCATATGACCCAGCAATCCCACTCCTAGGCATATACCCTGAGGAAACCAAAATTGAGAAGGACTCATGTATCCTATTGTTCATTGCAGCACAGTTTACAATAGCTAAAACATGGAAGCAACCTAGATGTCCATCAACAGATGAATGGATAAAGAAGTTGTGGGCATCAGTCAGTCAGTTCAGTCGTTCAGCCACATCTGACTCTGCGACCCCATGAATCTCAGCACGCCAGGCCTCCCTGTGCATCACCATCTCCTGGAGTTCACTCAGACTCACATCCATCGAGTCAGTGATGCCATCCAGCCATCTCATCCTCACACATCATTATTTACAACTTTCTTGTTCAAAATAAAATATTTGTCTTAATTTTCTGCAAATGAATGCTCATACCTTACATTCAGAGATGTTTAGCACTTTTTTTTGATAAATCAGATTCCCAACACAAATAGGCATGAATATATCTGAACTTAAAAAAAAGAAAACCACAACTCCCTAGTATTTTAATGTGACAGGTTCTGTATAGAAAACAGATCTAAAGTCAGCTTGATTTCTATTATGCTTTTCTTTGTTTGAGCACTTGCGAAATGTGTTTTTCCCTCCCCTTTATCCTTGTATTCTGTATTTTCCACAGGGTATGCCCAAATAAGGGACCTCTTTCACCTGAGTTTGTTTAGAATGTGGTTAGTGACAGAGATGTTTAGAATTATTGTCTGGTTCCTTAAAATCACCTGTCTATAGTCTTTGTTTTGGGTGGTGGGTGGTGGGTGGTGGTTTTGTTGCTAAGTCATGTTAGTGCACCAAAAACAGAGTAGCCCCAGCTTACTGCAACTAGAGAAAGTCCCCACACAGCAATGAAGACCCAGTGCAGCCAAAAATAAATTAATTAATCAATTTTTAAAAATCTTGCAGATATTTATTTCAAAAAAACACATAAAACCCCTTTTAAGCACAGAACGAGTCACTGTAACTTATAAAGACGTGACCAAAGTGTGAGAAAAATACATATACACTCAGGAGCAAATGCCAAGTCTTGAATACTATAGTCATGGCTTAATATAAAATACTATTAAGGCTTTGTTCACCATCTTCTAGAAGTCTCCTTCTCTTCCCACCTCAAACAAACAAAACCAACAAACAATTATGTTATCATACACAGTCTATCATATTAAAGAGGAAGAACAAATATTACACTGAAATATTTGTTCAAGATTTGGCTTAAATGGAACTCAGAACCGGGAGCCCTCTTTGCCATTAATATCAAAGGTTTACAGCTAAAAGGGTAAATGATAATTAAACTGATCAGTGCAGAAAAGAATGATTAAACAGAATGGTATTTAAGCAAAAAAGAATATTGTTTCAGAACCAGTTACATGAACTGAAGCTCCCTTGGGTGACATTTTTGGTGTAATTATTTTAAGCTTCCTGTTAAACACTGTGCACTTTGGAGATTCAATTTGCCTGTGGTAATCAGCTGATAGAAACCCATACTAATGGCCTTTTCAGCTTCTTTTATATTGGTTCCAAAACATGATACTGGATATAGCTGAACTTTTCCAAAGGGCTGGGTCATCAAACCGATTTTCTTTTTAGATGCAGTGAGTTCAATTTTGGGGGAAGTTTAGAATAAAATTCACAGAAATGACAGGGATTTTTATGTCAAAAGGACAGTAATTGGATTGTATTCCTTGGAGTGTGTAACTACACTATCTGGTGAGGGTTGTGTTTAATTCATGATAAAGTCATAGTCCCTTCATTCAAGACATTGTAGTCAGTTGATTTCTGAGAGGAGATAAGCACATACTGTAGGGCACATGTGAAGGTTTGGGGCTTTTGAGTCTTAGAAAATGGTTCTTTTTAAAACATTGATTTCTGGCTTTCCTGGGCCTTGCTGCTCCGTTTGGGTTAGTTGCAGTATGTGGGGGCCTCTCACTGTGGTGGCTTCTCTTGCCGTGGAGCCCAGGCTCTAGGTGTGGGGGCTTCAGTAGCTGCAGCACTTGGGCTTCAGTAGCTGTGTCTCTTGGGCTCCAGAGCACGGGCTCAGTAGTTGCGGTGCACAGGCTTAGCTGCTCCATGGCATGTGGGTTCTTTCTGGATCAAGGATTGAATCTGTGTCCCCTGCATTAGTGGCAGATTCTTATCCACTGCACCATCAGGGAAGTGCAGAAGATGGTTCTTGATTTGTGCTGATGTGTTTTGGTCAAAAATAGTGAGGGAATCTAAAATTACATTAAAGCTATCCCTTTCAAGAATTTTGAGAAATCAACGAAAATAAATTACATTATTTTAATGATTTTACACCAAAAAAATTTCACTGCCCACCTCCTAGACAGTTTGAGAAACTGCTTTATCAAACTTTGCTTCCCATCTAGGGTAAAGATGGTTTTTTAATTTTTAAAAAAATTGAACACTGTCCATCTTGAAATATCTCACAAATCTGAACATTAAAAAAAATTCCTTTTGCTTTACTGTCTGATTTAGAAAGTATATAGTGAAGGAGATATGTCCTGCCACTCACAGCCTAAATACTAGAATAAGTACACAAAACTCATATTTGGTTCATGGGGTATATCTCTGGAACAGTGAAAGATGTACTTCTTCTTTTTCAAAAAAAAAAAAAAAAAAAAAGGCAATAAAAGGCTTAGATAGTCCAGGCCAAATAGGAGATAGATAGGATTTAAAAATAGCTCCTGACGGTGCTGGGTACTCAGTGGGAAATAATATTGATTGATGGTAACCATCCTTTGCTAGAATCTGTATAGTAAAAGAAATCTTTTAGGAAAGTACTTGAAATTTAAACTAAAAGCTACGTGGTAGAGATTCCTGTGATTACCATTCTTAAAGAACACTTGTAATTTCATTTCAAATTCTGCTTGTAAGGGCCTAGAATTCACTATTGTTATTATTCAAAACCCAACATTAAGTTTGAAAATCTAAAAAGCCTAAGAATTTTTAAGCTGGGTAAAGAGAGATTTCATACAATATTTAATGGCTACAGCGCCAGAGAAAAATTTAAAATGTAATAGAGGAGGAGTGAGAGAGAAGACTGAAAGTGTGATTTGAGGCATACTGCAAGAGTTCATTTAATGCTAAGCTCTGCAGTACAAACTCATTCTTACGTACCAAGGGTAGCCATCAAAGATTTGCAATGAACAAAAGAGGAATGGGGTGGGAACAGTATTTTAGGAAGACAAATCTGGCCTCAGAGACCTGAAATCCTTAATTTCAGTGCTAGATTTAATTTAGGCATGGAAAGCAATTGACCTACTATGCATTATAAATCCAAGTTGCTGTTTCATCTCTTCCAGCCCTCTAGGGATCGTTACTGTTTCAATATGCAAAATTCATTCCCATGCTAGTACCCATTTCTTGACAGTTATTCCTTGGAAGGCATTATTGTTTTATTTGCAAATTCGACCATATCTTTAGCTTTGTTTAAGCCTCACTTGGCATGACCGCAGCCATGAAATTAAAAGACGCTTACTCCTTGGAAGAAAAGTTATGACCAATCTAGACAGCATATTAAAAAGCAGAGACATTACTTTGCCAATAAAGGTCCATCTAGTCAAAGCTATGTTTTTTTCTAGTAGTCATGTATGGTTGCGAGAGTTGGACTATAAAGAGAGCTGAGCACCAAATAATTAATGCTTTTAAACTGTGGTGTTGGAGAAGATTCTTGAGAGTCCCTTGGACAGAAGGGAGATCCAACCAGTCCATCCTAAAGGAAATCAGTCCTGAATATTCACTGGATGGACTGATGCTGAAGCTGAAACTCCAATACTTTGGCCACGTGATGCAAAGAACTGACTCATTGGAAAAGACCCTGATGATGGAAAAGATTGAAGGTGGAAGGAGAAGGGGACAACAGAGGATGAGATGTTTGGATGGCATCACCAATTCAATGCACATGAGTTTGAGTAAACTCTGGGAGTTGGTGATGGATGGGGAGGCCTGGCGTGCTGCAGTCCATGAGGTCACAGAGTCAGACACAACTGAGTGACTGAACTGAACTGAAGCCTCACTTCCTCCTCCTAGGAGTTTTTCTACCCCTTAAATGCACATTCCACAAAACTCCAATACTTCTTAGCTGCATCATTCCCACAATGATGCATGTTATCACAAACTACCTTGCACCTCTGAAATCAGCTGACTACAATATCCTTGAGTGAGGGGAATATGACTTATGTGAACTGAACAAAGCCCTCTTCCTCCACTATTAAATTATATACTACCCTAGCTTGGTAGGTACAACATGCATAACTATTGATGATTCCACTCTCTATCCTTATCTCATATCTTATGAGTCTCTTCACTTTAGTCAAAAATTAGAGGTAAGAATTTCAGTCTTTATAGTTCAGTTTTTATGTTCCATGCTATTTGCAACCAAGTGGATGTAATTTTTCCTGAGGAGGATTATAATTCAATACTAAGGAAAAAATGGCAACATTATTTTGCAGTTTTTACCATCATGAGATGGAGTCTATTTCTCCATGCTTTGAATCTTGGTTTGGTCATATGATTTGTTTTGGCCAACAGGACATTAGCAAGCATGGCATAAGCAGAGGCTTGACAAATGCTTGTTCACCAGGAGTCGTCCTCTGTCTTGCTGTTTTTGGAACCCAGCTACCATATGAAAAAGCCCAGAGTAGCCTCCTGGACACTGGAGACATGTGACCCAGCTACTCTGTTGTCCCAGCCAACTACCAGATATGCAAGTGAGCCATCAAGCATCAGCTAGCCCCCAGCTAGTCCACCACATAAGTGACAGCAACCACATGAGTGAGCCTAGGTAAGACCAGTGCAGAAACAAGTCCAACCTGAATACCGACTTACAGAATTTTGAACTAATACATAATTATTTTTAAGCCTCTACGTTTGAAAATGTTTTGTTATATACTACAAAATCAAACTGATTTTGTATATAATAAAATCAAGATATTAAAAATCTCATTTTCATGCATATTTGACAGAAAGCCTACTGTGCTTTAGGGGCTTCCCAGGTGGTGCTAGTGGTAAGGAACCCACCTGCCATTGCAGGAGACATAAGAGACTCAGGTTCAATCCCTGAATGAGGAAGATCCCCTGGAGGAGGACATGGCAACCCACTCCAGTATTCTTGCCTCGAAAATCTCATGGACAGAGGAGCCTGATGGGCTACAGTTCATGGGGTCACGGAGAGCCAGACACAACTGAAGCAACTAAGCATACACGCAGGCTCTGTGCTCTAAGGAAGAATGTTCTACACAAATTCTATAGAACATTTCAGGCAAGAATTAAGAAGAATTGTCCTTCCTGGCTGAATCTAGGGAAAACAAACAAACAAGAATCGCACTGGCAAGTTCATTAAGTTAAATAAACTACATCCACTTACGGAAAGGCAGGAACAGCTTCTTTCCTCCTTTTCTAGAAAATAACAGAGATAAAAGTCGGTGATGTACAGGAAAAGGACAGGTTTACAACTTCCTGCTCAGCTAATATGATTCCTTCTTCACAGATTTCTTTTTGATTGCTTAAGTGCTTCAACACACAATGACATGAACAGAACCAACACAGTCCAGGAACTAAGTCAATATCTCTTCACGGATAAACTTTTAAAATTCTGCCTGTGATTCTATGAGGAGAACACAGCTCTGATGCACATCCTACAGATGAATAAACTGGATTTAAATGGCTGAAATAACTTGCCCAGGTGAATATTTAAGTGGTAAACCTGCAATTTGAGTCCAGGCAGCCAGATTCTTAACCAAGGGTCTACATTCTTTTTTTTTTTTAATCTCAGTTTTATTTATGTATTTATTTACACTTTACAATATTGTATTGGTTTTGCCATACATCAACATGAATCTGCCACGGGTATACATGTGTTCCCCATCCTGAACCCCCCTCCCATCTCCCTCCCTATTCCATCCCTCTAGGTCATCCCAGTGCACCAGCCCCGAGCACCCTGTATCATGCATCAAACCTGGACTGGAAATTCGTTTTACATGTGATAATTTACATGTTTCAATGCCATTCTACCTGATCCTGCCCTCACCCTCTCCCACACAGTCCAAAAGACTGTTCTGTACATCTGTGTCTCTTTTGCTGTCTTGCATACAGGGTTATCATTGCCATCTTTCTAAATTCCATATATATATATGCATTAGTATACTGTATTGGTGTTTTTCTTTCTGGCTTACTTCACTCTGTATAATCGGCTCCAGTTTCATCCACCTCATTAGAACTGATTCAAATGTATTCTTTTTAATGGCTGAGTAATACTCCATTGTGTATATGTACACAGCTTTCTTATCCATTCATCTGCTGATGGACATCTAGGTTGTTTCCATGTCCTGGCTATTATAAACAGTGCTGCAATGAACACTGGGGTACACGTGTCTCTTTCAATTCTGGTTTCCTTGGTGTGCATGCCCAGCAGTGGGATTGCTGGGTCATAAGGCAGTTCTATTTCCAGTTTTTTAAGGAATCTCCACACTGTTCTCCATAGTGGCTGTACTAGTTTGCATTCCCACCAACAGTGTAAGAGGGTTCCCTTTTCTCCACACTCTCTCCAGCATTTATTGCTTGTAGATTTTTGGATAGCTGCCATTCCGACTGGTGTGAAATGGTACCTCATTGTGGTTTTGATTTGCATTTCTCTGATAATGAATGATGTTGGGCATCTTTTCATGTGTTTGTTAGCCATCTGTATGTCTTCTTTGGAGAAATATCTGTTTAGTTCTTTGGCCCACTTTTTGATTGGGTCGTTTATCTGTCTGGAATTGAGCTGCAGGAGTTGCTTGTATATTTTTGAGATTAATTCTTTGTCCGTTGCTTCATTTGCTATTATTTTCTCCCATTCTGAAGGCTGTCTTTTCACCTTGCTTATAGTTTCCTTTGTTGTGCAGAAGCTTTTAATTTTAATTAGGTCGCATTTGTTTACTTTTGCTTTTATTTCCAATATTCTCGGAGGTGGGTCATAGAGAATCCTGCTGTGGTTTATGTCGGAGAGTGTTTTGCCTATATTTTCCTCTAGGAGTTTAATAGTTTCTGGTCTTACATTTAGATCTTTAATCCCTTTTGAGTTCATTTTTGTGAATGGTGTTAGAAAATGTTCTAGTTTCATTCCTTTACAACTGGTTGACCAGTTTTCCCAGCACCACTTGTTAAAGAGATTGTCTTTTCTCTGTTGTATATTCTTGCCTCCTTTTTCAAAGATAAGGTGTCTATAGGTGCATGGATATATCTTTGGGCTTTCTATTTTGTTCCATTGGTCTATACTTCTGTCTTTGATGACTGTGGCTTTGTAGTACAGACTGAAGTCAGGCAGGTTGATTCCTCCAGTTCCATTCTTCTTTCTCAAGATTGCTTTGGCTATTCGAGGTTTTTTGTATTTCCATACAAATTGTGAAAATATTTGTTCTAGTTCTCTGAAAAATTCCATTGGTAGCTTGATAGGGATTGCATTGAATCTATAGATTACTTTGGGTAGTATACTCATTTTCACTATATTGATTCTTCTGATCCATGAACATGGTATATTTCTCCATCTATTAGTGTTCTCTTTGATTTCTTTCACCAGTGTTTATAGTTTTCTATATATAGGTCTTTTGTTTCTTTAGGTAGATATACTCCTAAATATTTTATTCTTTTCATTGCAATGGTGAATGGAATTTTTTCCTTAATTTTTCTGTTTTCTCATTGTTAGTGTATAGGAATGCAAGAGATTTCTGTGTGTTGATTTTATATCCTGCAACTTTACTATATTCATTGATTAGCTCTAGTAATTTTCTGGTGGAGTCTTTAGGGTTTTCTATGTAGACGATCATGTCATCTGCAAATAGTGAGAGTTTTACTTCTTCTTTTCCAATTTGGATTCCTTTTATTTCTTTTTCTGCTCTGATTGCTGTGGCCAAAACTTCCAGAACTATGTTGAATAGTAGTGGTGAGAGTGTGCACCCTTGTCTTGTCCCTGACTTTAGGGGAAATGCTTTCAATTTTTCACCATTGAGGATAATGTTTGCTGTGGGTTTGTCATATATAGCTTTTATTATATTGAGGTATGTTCCTTCTATTCCTGCTTTCTGGAGGGTTTTTATCATAAATGGATGTTGAATTTTGTCAAAGGCTTTCTCTGCATCTCTTGAGATAATCATATGGTTTTTATTTTTCAATTTGTTAATGTAGTGTATTACATTGATTGATTTCTGGATATTGAAGAATCCTTGCATCCCTGGGATAAAGCCCACTTGGTCATGATGTATGATCTTTTTAATATGTTGTTGGATTCTGATTGCTAGGATTTTGTTAATGATTTTTGCATCTATGTTCATCAGTGATATTGGCCTGTAGTTTTCTTTTTTTGTGGCGTCTTTGTCAGGTTTTGGTATTAGGGTGATAGTGGCCTCATAGAATGAGTTTGGAAGTTTACCTTCCTCTGTTATTTTCTGGAAGAGTTTGAGTAGGATAGGTGTTACCTCTTCTCTAAATTTTTGGTAGAATTCAGCTGTGAAGCCGTCTGGTCCTGGAGTTTTGTTTGCTGGAAGATTTCTGATTACAGTTTCAATTTCTGTGCTTGTGATGCATGTGTTAAGATTTTCTATTTCTCCCTGGTTCAGTTTTGGAAAGTTGTAATTTCCTAAGAATGTGTCCATTTCTTCCAACCTGCCCATTTTATTTGCATATAGTTGCTGATAATAGTCTCTTATGATCCTTTGTATTTCTGTGTTGTCTGTTGTGATCTCTCCATTTTCACTTCTAATTTTGTTGATTTGATTTTTCTCCATTTGTTTCTTGATGAGTCTGGCTAATGGTTTGTCAATTTTATTTATCTTCTCAAAGAACAAGCTTTTAGCTTTGTTGATATTTGCTATGGTCTCTTTTGTTTCTTTTGCATTTATTTCTGCCCTAATTCTTAAGATTTCTTTCCTTCTACTAACCCTGGGGTTCTTCATTTCTTCCTTTTCTAGTTGCTTTAGGTGTAGAGTTAGGTTATTTATTTGACTTTTTTCTTATTTCTTGAGGTAAGTCTGTCTTGCTATGAACCTTCCCCTTAGCACTGCTTTTACATTGTCCCACAGGTTTTGGGTTGTTGTGTTTTCATTTTCATTCGTTTCCATGCATATTTTAATTTCTTTTTTGATTTCTTCTGTGATTTGTTGGTTATTCAGCAGCGTATTGTTCAGCCTCCATATGTAGAGATTTTTAATATTTTTTTCTCATGTAATTGACATCTAATCTTATTGCATTGTGGTCAGAAAAGATGCTTGGAATGATTTCAATTTTTTTTGAATTTACCAAGGCTAGATTTATGGCCCAGGATGTGATCTATCCTGGAAAAGATTCCGTGTGCACTTGAGAAAAAGGTGAAATTCATTGTTTTGGGGTGAAACGTCCTATAGATATCAATTAGGTCTAACTGGTCTATTGTATCATTTAGAGTTTGTGTTTCCTTGTTAATTTTCCATTTAGTTGATTTACCCATAAATGTGAGTAGGGTATTAAAGTCTCCCACTATTATTGTGTTATTGTTAATTTCCCCTTTCATACTTGTTAGCATTTGTCTTATATATTGTAGTGCTCCTATGTTGGGTGCATATATATTTATGATTGTTATATCTTCTTCTTGGATTGATCTTTTGATCATCATGTAGGATCCATCTTTGTCTCTTTTCACAGCCTTTGTTTTAAAGTCTATTTTATCTGATATGAGTATTGCTACTCCTGCTTTCTTTTGGTCTCTATTTGCATGAAATATCTTTTTCCAGCCCTTCACTTTCAGTGTGTATGTGTCCCTTGTTTTGAGGTGGGTCTCTTGTAGACAACATATATAGGGGTCTTGTTTTTGGATCCATTCAGCTAGTCTTTGGCTTTTGGTTGGGGCATTCAACCCATTTACATTTAAGGAAATTATTGATAAGTATGATCCCATTGCCATTTACTTTATTGTTTTGGGTTTGAGTTTATACACCCTTTCTGTGTTTCCTGTCTAGAGAAGACCCTTTAGCATTTGTTGGAGAGCTGGTTTGGTGAAGCTGAATTCTCTCAGCTTTTACTTGTCTGCAAAGCTTTTGATTTCTCCTTCATATTTGAATGAGATCCTTGCTGGGTACAGTAATCTGAGCTGTAGGTTATCTTCTTTCATCACCTTAAGTATGTCCTGCCATTCCCTCCTGGCCTGAAGAGTTTCTATTGAAAGATGAATCCCCTTGTGTGTTATTTGTTGTTTTTCCCTTGCTGCTTTTAATATTTGTTCTTTGTGTTTGATCTTTGTTAATTTGATTAATGTGTGTCTTGTGGTGTTTTGCCTTGGGTTTATCCTGTTTGGGACTCTCTGGGTTTCTTGGACTTGGGCGATTATTTCCTTCCCAATTTTAGGGAAGTTTTCAACTATTATCTCCTCAAGTATTTTCTCATGGTCTTTCTTTTTGTCTTCTTCTTCTGGGACTCCTATGATTCGAATGATGGGGCGTTTAACATTGTCCCAGAGGTCTCTGGGGTTGTCCTCATTTCTTGTAATTCTTTTTTCTTTTTTCCTCTGTTTCATTTATTTAAACAATTCTATCTTCTACCTCACTTATGCTATCTTCTGCCTCAATTATTCTACTGTTGGTTCCCTCCAGAGTGTTTTTGATCTCATTTATTGCATTATTCATTATATATTGACTCTTTTTTATTTTTTCTAGGTCCTTGTTAAACCTTTCTTGCATCTTCTTGATCCTTGTCTACAGGCTATTTATCTGTAACTCCATTTGTTTTCAAGATTTTGGATCATTTTCACTATCATTATTCAGAATTCTTTATCAGGTAGATTCCCTATCTCTTCCTCTTTTGTTTGGTTTGGTGGGCATTTCTCCTGTTCCTTTACCTGCTGGGTATTTCTCTGCCTTTTCATCTTGTTTATATTGCTGTGTTTGGGGTGGCCTTTCTGTATTCTGGCAGTTTGTGGTTCTTCTTTATTGTGGAGGTTCCTTGCTGTGGGTGGGGTTGCACAGGTGGCTTGTCAATGTTTCCTGGTTAGGGAAGCTTGTGTTGGTGTTCTGGTGGGTGGAGCTTGATTTCTTCTCTCTGGAGTGCAATGAAGTGTCCAGTAATGAGTTTTGAAATGTCAGTGGGTTTGGTGTGGCTTTGGGCAGCCTGTCTATTGAAGCTCAGGGCTATGTTCCTGTGTTGCTAGAGAAATTGGGTGGCATATCTTGCTCTGGAACTTGTTGGCCCTTGGGTGGTGCTTGGTTTCAGTGTAGGTATGGAGCCGTTTAATGAGTTCCTATCAATTAATGTTCCCTGGATTCAGGAGTTCTCAGGTGTTCTCAGGATTTGGACTTAAGCCTTCTGCCTCTGGTTTTCAGTCTTATTCTTACAGTAACCTCAAGACTTCTCTATCTACACAGCACTGATGATAAAACATCTAGGTTAATGATGAAAAGTTTCTCCACAGTGAGGGACATCCAGAGAGGTACACAGAGTTACGTGGAGAAGAGAAGAGGGAGGAAGGACCTAGAGGTGACCAGGCGGAGAAGAGGGGGAATCAAAAGGGGAGAGAGCAAGCTAGCCAGTAATCACTTCCCTATGTGCTCTCCACAGTCTGGATCCCTCAGAGATGTTCACAGAGTTACACAGAGAAGAGAAGAGGGAGGAAGGAGACAGAGGTGGCCGGAAGGATAAAAGGGGGAATCAAAAGGAGAGAGACAGATCAAGCCAGTAATCAGTTCCCTACGTCTTCTCCACAACTTGGAAGACACAAAGAGATTCACAGAGTTGTGTAGAGAAGAAAAGGGGGAGGAGGGAGATAGAGGAGACTTAGTGGAGAAAAAGGAGAGTCAAAAGGGGGAGAGAGCAATCAGGCCAGTGATCTTGCTCCCAAGTAAAAATGGGTACTGAAGTTGGGTTCTTAAAGGTACGAAGTTGATAACAAATAACAAAAAGCAAAGATTAAAAATCTAGAGTAGAGGTTGCTGCTGCTACTGCTGCTAAGTTGCTTCAGTCATGTCTGACTCTGTGCGACCCCATAGACGGCAGCCCATCAGGCTCCCCTGTCCCTGGGATTCTCCAGGCAAGAACATTGGAGTGGGTTGCCATTTCTTTCTCCAATGGATGAAAGTGAAAAGTGAAAGTGAAGTCATTCAGTCATGTCTGACTCTTAGCAACCCCATGGACTGAAGCCTACCAGGCTCCTCCACCCATGGATTTTCCAGGCAAGAGTACTGGAGTGGGTTACCATTGCCTTCTTCAAGAGTAGAGGTTTAGTTCAGTTCAGTCGCTCAGTCATGCGCAACTCTTTCAGTTTAGTTCAGTCGCTCAGTCTTGTCCGACTCTTTGCAACCCCATGAATCGCAGCACGCCAGGCCTCCCTGTCCATCACCAACTCCTGGAGTTCACTCAGACTCATGTCCATCAAGCCAGTGATGCCATCCAGCCATCTCATCCTCTGTCGTCCCCTTCTCCTCCTGCCCCCAATCCCTCCCAGCATCAGAGTCTTTTCCAGTGAGTCAACTCTTCACATGAGGTGGCCAAAGTACTGGAGTTTCAGCTTTAGCATCATTCCTTCCAAAGAAATCCCAGGACTGATCTTCTTCAGAATGGACTGGTTGGATCTCCTTGCAGTCCAAGGGACTCTCAAGAGTCTTCTCCAACAACACAGTTCAAAAGCATCAATACTTCAGTGCTCAGCCTTCTTCACAGTCCAACTCTCACATCCATACATGACCACAGGAAAAACCATAGCCTTGACTAGATGGACCTTAGTTGGCAAAGTAATGTCTGTGCTTTTGACTATACTGTCCAGGTTGGTCATAACTTTTATTCCAAGGAGTAAGCGTCTTTTAATTTCATGGCTTCAGTCACCATCTGCAGTGATTTTGGAGCCCCCAAAAATAAAGGCTGACACTGTTTCCATTGTTTCCCCATCTATTTGCCATGAAGGGATGGGACCGGATGCCGTGATCTTCATTTTCTGGATGTTGAGCTTTAAGCCAACTTTTTCACTCTCTTCTTTCACTTTCATCAAGAGGCTTTTTAGTTCCTCTTCACTTTCTTCCATAAGGGTGGTGTCATCTGCATATCTGAAGTTATTGATATTTCTCCCGGCAATCTTGATTCCAGCTTGTGTTTCTTCCAGTCCAGTGTTTCTCATGATGTACTCTGCCTATAAGTTAAATAAGCAGGGTGACAATATACAGCCTTGATGTACTCCTTTTCCTATTTGGAACTAGTCTGTTGTTCCATGTCCAATTCTAACTGTTGTTTCCTGACCTGCATACAGATTTCTCAAGAGGCAGGTTAGGTGGTTTGGTATTCCCATCCCTTTCAGAATTTTCCCCAGTTTCTTGTGATCCACACAATCAAAGGCTTTGGCATAGTCAATAAAGTCGAAATAGATGTTTTTCTGGAACTCTCTTGCTTTTTCCATGATCCAGTGGATGTTGGCAATTTGATCTCTGGTTCCTCTGCCTTTTCTAAGGCCAGCTTGAACATCAGGAAGTTCATGGTTCACGTATTGCTGAAGCCTGGCTTGGAGAATTTTGAGCATTACTTTACTAGCGTGTGAGATGAGTGCAATTGTGCAGTAGTGAAGGGTTAATGCAGCCACAATAGGGAAAGTGGAGATGTGCCTGCAAACGGGGCTCTCTGCTTGGGCTGAATGTGCTTGCAAATGAGGTGTTCTGCGAAGGAGTCTGGACACAGCCTTGAGTTTAATGGTCCCTTGCAAACGAGGGAACATTCCCTTCTTGTGATAAGAAGAAAGAAAGGGCTTTGGACAGACTCTGCAGTAAGCCGGAATTTCACTTCCTTTTGCTGTACGATAACATTTATGCACATGCGCTATCCTGAGAAGGCTTAGTTATACAGTCTGGAATTCTGCCCAGGGGGGCTATATAAAAATAAACCACAACCTTGCTTGCTTGCACAGTTCTTTTTCCTCCGGCCGGAGTGGTGGGTGTCTGTGTCTTGTGTGTGTGTCTTGTCTTTGTGTCATTTCACTCACAATCTCCAACACAGTAGTTTGAGTATTCTTTGGCACTGCCTTTCTTTGCAATTGGAATGAAAACTGTCCTTTTCCAGTCCTGTGGCCACTGCTGAGTTTTCCAAATTTGCTGGCATATTGAGTGCAGCACTTTCACAGCATCATCTTTCAGGATTTGAAACAGCTCAACTAGAATTCCTTCACCTCCACTAGCTTTGTTCGTAGCAATGCTTTCCAAGGCCCATTTGACTTCACATTCCAGGATGTCTGGCTCTAGATGAGTGATCACACCATCATGATTATCCAGGTCGTGAAGATCTTTTTTGTACAGTTCTTCTGTGTATTCTTACCACCTCTTCTTAATATCTTCTGCTTCTGTTAGGTCCAGACCATTTCTGTCCTTTATCAAACCCATTTTGCCTGTATTGTTCCCTTGCTATCTCTAATTTTCTTGAAGAGATCTCTAGTCTTTCCCATTCTGTTGTTTTCCTCTATTTCTTTGCATTGATTGCTGAAGAAGGCTTTCTTATCTCTTCTTGCTATTAGATTCTCAAAAATACAATTTTTTTAAAAAAGTCACAAAAAGTATAAAATATATATATCTGAAATTTGCTGTAAAAATAGGGCTTTTTTTTTGCAACGTAATAGTAGGTTATAAAAATGAAAATTAAAGGAGTAATATGGGACTTAAAAGTGAAAAAAAATTTTAATTAAAAATGATAGTAGTAAAAATACATCTAGGACTTTCTCTGGAGCTGTTGTGGACAGTGTGGGGTCAGTTCATTTTCAGATAGTTCCTTGGTCCAGCTTGTACTTCTCAAGGCCCCTTCCTATATAGTCGGTGCTAACTACAGGGTTTTAATCTATTGCACCTGTCACTTCCAAAGTGGTTCCCTCTGTTTATTTTAGCTTCTTCTGTTTGCTGATCTCTTCAGTGTCTAATTTCTGCCCTGACACAAGGGGCGCGGTGGTGAGCACTTTTTTTTTAAGGCTTGCTTGTTCAGTTGTGCTGTGGGGAGGGAGGAACACTGCAAACAAATATCACTGGCGTGTGCTTACAGTGATTCAGCCACACTGGGTTTGCCCCCACTCACAGCGTGTGTGCTTTCCCAGTCTACACTGCTCAGGCTCTAGGTTGCTTTGCCAGGAACTGTCTGATGCTGGCCCTGGGTTGTATGCACTCCCTAGGTCTAAGCCACTCTGGTTCAGGTTCTCAGGTACTCCACAAAGGCATAGAATTGGTTGTGCCTGTCCCAGATCTGAGCAGCTCAGGTGACCAGGTGCTTGGCGAGCACGGTTGTACCCAGTTGAAGGTTGCGACTTATCGCCTCCCCCATTCCAGCCACTTGGTTTTCTGGGTGTACAATGGGCACGCCTTCTCAGGTGTGTTGTGTGTCTCTTCTGGGGAGCTGATCTCTGGCTGTGACCCTCCTGCCGGATCTTGACCATCCAGAATCCCAAGAAGTCTTGGTTAGCAACGAAGTCTGCTTGCAGTTTGGTATAGGATGCCTCTCTGGGGCCGCGATTGCCCTCTTCTGGCTCTGGTTGCCCTCACCTGCCCGTCCGGCAGGGGATAGGCTGGTCCGCAGCTGGATAGTTCTGCTCAGTCCTTTGTTCTGTGAGCAGGCCTGGTGGTGTCTTAGGTTAGGGCTTTTCCTAGGATAGCTATATCACAGTCTGGGTTGCTATCTCAAGCTAGTTCCCTCAGATTGCCCTTGGGGCATTCAGGCCCAGTCCTTACTCTAAGGAATGCAGCCCGCGCCTCCCTGTCTAGTCCCCGCTTGCTAGTGGTGGATGCAGGCATCTGTGCTGCTTCTCCACTGGGAGTTACCATTTGGCATGTAATCTGTGGGTTTTAATTATTTATTTATTTTTCTTCCCAGTTATTTTGCCCTTTGAGATTCCAAGGCTCACCACAGACCCACCAGAGAGAGTGTTTCCTGGTGTTTGGAAACTTCTCTCTTTTTTAAGACTCCCTTCCCGGGATGGATCTCCATCCCTACCTCCTCTGTCTTTCTTTTTATCTTTTATATTTTGTCCTACTTCCTTTAGAAGACAATGGGCTGTCTTTCTGGGTGCCTGATGTCCTCTGCCAGCATTCAGAAGATGTTTTGTGGAATTTGCTCGGCGTTCAAATGTTCTTTTGATGAATTTTTGGGGGAGAAAGTGGTCTCCCTGTCCTATTCCTCCACCGTCTTAGGACCGCCTCCTCTACACTCTTGACTAAGCTGCTATACTGACTCCCAAATAAAGAGCGAAAACAAAACAATCTGTAAGCACTGCTTTATATTTTAGTATCCTATTTTGGAGGATGAAAAGGGATAGCTTTGCTCTTATTTTGTATGTCATTTGTAGGCTTTGAAGCTCAAAAGAAAAGGTGTAATTATTAGGCTACTTTCATGTTGAATTCATTCATATTCTGCTTTCTACTATTTAAAATAATTTTCCATTGTTTTTAGTCTTTATGTGTAGGATTTTGGCCATAGCAGGGAATGATGTGTTTACAGTAATGAAACCTTGGTTAATACCAGAATATGATCCCTGAGTTGGGAAGATACCCTGGAGAATGGAATGGCAACCCATTCCACTATTCTTGCCTGGAAAATTCCACAGACAGAGGAGTCTGGTGGGTTATAGTCCATAGAGTTGCAGAGTCAGACATGACTGAGCACGCATGTACAAACACACATGAAAGATAAAGGGCCCTTCTCTTCAGAAAAATTATAGTAGGATCCCAAAGCATGAGATTACGAAAGTTTCTAGATGCATACAACACCCACAGAGACCTGACCACCGCAGAGCCCACTTTTCTGCATATTGTAATGTGTTATACAAATGTACAAAATGTTCACTGTTTTTTGCTAAATCAATTCTTTAGAAACAGACACGATAGAAAAAAAGTGACAACACAAGGCCATAAAGCTAACAGAGGTTGAATTTCATTACTGATTCTGTTATGAGCTTCTGTCTTACAGCAAAGCATCCTGGGAATATCTTTAGACTCTTCTGACAACTTGATGACAGCCTTACAGCCTAACAACTCTATTTACATAACAAGCTGCATACTTAAGTCACTTGTAGAGCACTATGTAGTGTTATAAGACAGAAAGACATTCACATACTTTCACCATGTCATTTAAAATTTCTGAGCCTCAGTTTCCTTCTCTGTAAAATGAGCATCATAAGACTGTTGTGAGATAAAGATAAATGTATATGAAGATGCTGCTATAAGAATCTGTGCATTCATTAGTTTTACATTCATTTTATGTGAAAAACATGTACCAAGATTTTAACTCAACATAGTAGATTCAAAACCTCTTGGCCAGTGATCCCCAAAAGGTCTCATTACTATTTGTTTCCAACCAAACTGGAAGGATATAAACATTCCATCCTCAACAAATTTCCTCTGTCCTTACAGAGTTTTCCTTGTCCCTCTCTCCCTTTCTCTACCCTATCTTTTCAAAGATTCTTCAACAACTACAGTCCTGTATCCAGCCATCATTAATATTTTATTACCACAAATAGTGCTCTGTAACTGTTTCCCATGACCTTTCTTTTCCCTTGTTTGCAGAAATGTGCTGAAAGATGAGTCACTCCCTGGCCTAATTCATGAAAAGATGATGGTTTTCTCAGAAACTGGAATAGAGAACAGTCCTTGCTTAAACTACTATCTGTATTTAAGATCAGAATGCTCCTTTTAAGTTACAAAGAATGTGTTGCTATTAATAAAGATTCTCTGTGTATTGATTGAAGCAAGCTCCCATAACACAATGCTTAAAGTCTGATAATGTGCTACTGGTTAAAAAGATTCTCAAGGATAAGCTGACCTAAAATGATCAAGTTTGTTAGCACACAAATGAGAAGATATGGGGAATCTGGAAAGGTCATTTATGCTGGCTCCATCTTTCAACAAGACCCTCTGAAATCTCTTTCTCTCATCACAGTAGAAACACTCTGAGGTGTCAGTAGTGATAAGGATTTTACTGAGGACTGGACCGAGGAGATAAAACCAGTCAATCCTAAAGGAAATCAGTCTTAAATAATCATTGGAAGGATTAATGCTGAAGCTGAAGCTCCAGTACTTTGGCCACCTGATGGGAAGAAATGACTCATTTGAAAAGACCCTGATGCTGGGAAAGATTGAAGACAGGAGGAGAAGGGGACAACAGAGGATGAGATGGTTGGATGGCATCACTGACTCTATGGACATGAGTTTGAGCAAGCTCCAGGTTTGGTGATGGCCAGGGAAGCCTGGGGTGCTGCAGTCCATGGGGTCCCAAAGAGTCAGACACCACTGAGCAACTGAACTGAACTGGACCTTTTACCAGCCCCCTTGTCCACTTTTCAGTCTTCCTCACTGCTCCCAGAGGTGGGGAGAGTTATTTTTTACAGGATTGCAGTCTACAGAGTTAATGAGCTAGTAAGAGATTGAGTTGGGACTAAACCCGGCACTGTCTGACTTTAAAGCTCTGCAGTGCCTCTTTGACATAACCTCCCAAAACTCCTTTCCTTTTACTGGGCTAATCTTGGCCCAAACTGTATGCCTTCTTCAGCACTCTCGTCCTTTCCTCTCTTCACTTCTCCCCCTTGCTCCTTTACTGGCCAGATCTCTCCAGTACCAGTCTCCTTCCGGTGTCATGACCATGTGGGGTTGTTTACTGAACCCAGGTAGGCTTGTACTTCCTGGGTCCTGGCAGGAAAGGGAGCAGTGCTCTTTAACTGCCCTCCTAGAGACTAACTCCTTCATGGCGATAAAACTCATTAAAGGTGAACAGAGGCTCAATATCATTCTTGGGGTTGTTTGGATTTTTCACTAGGAGGTAGAATAGTGGCAGAGTTAAAGCAGTGGAACCGGTGGTGGAGCTGGGACAGAGCATTTGGGAGAGGAATTGTTCTAGCATTAAGTTAGATGGAGCAGCAGCCACTTTGACAAGGGAATTAGTGTGCTGCAATCAATTGGTTATGCCTGCTTTAGCCAAGGGTGCAGGATGACAGAACTGTATATTTCTGACTCCAGAGAAGCCCAGGCTTGGAAGAGGTGAACTCCAAGGGATGTTTGGTGGGTGGTGAGTTCATTTGGAGGTTTCCTGCTTAAGGAGAATTTCTGCTATTGTGAACTCGATCTTTTGTCCAAATTCCTTTCCCTGCCCCCATTTCCATTTTGACATAGAATGTGCACAGATCTGAGAGCCTGGGTCACACTGAGAGGGAGAAAGGCATTTCAGCACTGCATCCAGTCATCCTTGTAACAGAGTATAAAGAACATTGGTGGGTGACAGATGCTGAGGTGGCTGTGAAGAAGCCTGTGAGTAGGATTAAGGTGTATAAGCCTAGCACTCTGTTAGGGTTCAAAGCATTAGGGCCCGGGGGGTGGGTGGGGGGAGGAGGACAGAAGATCCACTACTGTAGAATGTCAGTGGACACTTAGTGCTCACGGTGCTGTTTCCTGGTGGGTGAACTGTCATCTTCTCATAGCCCCTGCATGGAGGGGCAGAGTCTGGAGATGTGTGCAGCCTGCCCCTGGAGGTAAATGGCCTTGGGGATGATTCAGACCTTATCTATCTCCCTCTCGTTTTCTTTTCTTTTTTTCCCCCCTTTTTTAGCTCCATGGCAGGGAGGTGAGGAAGACCTTTTGAGCTGGAAGGTCTTTATTCTTTCTCTAATATTCATTTCTAATTGATTGATGACTGGTTGACAACATTGGTTTCATTTCTGTCATGTATCAACACACATTAACCACGGGTGTACATATGTCCTATCCCTCTTGAATCTCCCTCCCACCTCCCACCCGTTTTTACTCCTCTAGGTTATTACAGAGCCTCAGTTTGAATTGCCTGAGTCATACAGCAAGTTCCCACTGGCTATCGGTTTACATATATTAGTACATCACCTCTCAGTCCAGTTTCACATGCTGCTTAAAGCATTATTTCTTAAAGTAAGGAGAAACAGCCATTTCCCATCCTTTTCCCAGGTATGCCTAAATTTGTGGGTTTATTTTTTTCTGAACCTGTCAGTAGAGTTCAATTATATGCCTGTCTTTTTCAGATATATAAAAAATGGAGCTTTCTCTGATTCAAGACAGCTCTCTACAGCAACAAAAGCAGGAAAGTAAACATGAGGAATGAAAAAGAAAACTAATGGAGAAATTATATCTTTGCCAGAAGGTTCCCCATTTCTAGAGCATCAGCATAGAAAGATTTCACCTGTGTCTAGAGTGGAAGCAAACTCGTCGATGCCTCTTTTTAATTTTTTTTCAGAGAATGCATTTTCTAAGTCCTTAAATTACACAGTATTTCTGAAGACAGCTGTGAAATATTTGAGATACAAATATAAGCATGAGAGAAAACAGCAAAACAGTGATCCTTCTGCTGAAGCCTCTTGAGATGCAGATAATATTTTCTTTTTCCTCAAGATTATTTCTCAAGATAAATCCATTTGGGTTGCAACACAAGAGAGAGAGAGAATAATTCAGGTGAACTCAAGCTGAGGAGAAAATTAGGCATTAAAAACTTCTGTTATTCTTTCTTCCTAAAATAGAGTGATAGATACACAATCCCGTATGGAATATGTTAGCGTGATGGAGAGAGAATGGAGTTGGGGAGAGTGAAGCCTAATATAATCCAATATCCAGTTATCAGTAAAGGAGAATGGTAGAACTGCGTTCATAGAGCGCTTAAATATTTAAGATTCAATGAACCAAGGATGCTGGAAACAAAGCCCTAAAGTCTAGGGAGGAGTTTGGATATATTTTTTCTAATTATTGCTTTTACAGATGTAATAGGTTAATCCTCCACCTAATAAAAATTAAAAATGTTATGTGCGTGTACGCATGCTAAGTTGCGTCAGTCATGTCCGACTCTGTGTGACCCTATGGACTGTAGCCCACTGGATTCCCCTGTCCATGGGATTCTCTAGGCAAGAATACTGGAGTCGGTTGCCATGTCCTCCTCCAGGGAATCTTCACAACCTAGGGATCGAATTTGTGTCTTTTACGTATCCTGCATTGGCAGGTGGAATTTTTACCACTAGCGCCACCTGGGAAGCAGAGGTTAAGTTCTTGTCCTACCACCCACATCCTCTGTGCTCAGCATAGGAAAAGTTTTGTGTATATTCTTTTGTTACCTGGAGAAAATATATATTATTGTTTTGGTAAGCACATTTTTTAAAAGAACAAATGGCAAATTCTATATGTGTAGTTGTGCAACTTTTTTCCCCATTAACAGTACAATATGCCCAACACTATTTCAGATAGTACATATTTCAAATTGCAGGCATAAGTCTCAGCTATTTTTATTTTTTAACTGAGGCATAATATACCACAGTGAAGGTAGGCTTAGGTTATTTGACCATTGCCCTACTGAAGGACATTTATGGTGTTTCCAATTTTACTCTCAGGTATCTTGAATATGCTTTCTTGGTCATATGTGAAAATTGTTACTTTAGGGAAGATAGTAAAAAATTTACTGGGACATAAGACATGTACCATTTAGAATTCTGTTAGCTAGAAGGGCTTCCCTGGTGGCTCAGTGGTAAAGAATCTGCCTGCCAGTAAAGGAGACAAGGGTTCAATTCCTGATCCGGGAGGATCCTACATGCTGTGGAGCTGCTAAACCCGTGTGCCACATCTACTGAGCCCACACGCTGCAACTACTGAAGCCTGTGCCCCCAAGAGCCCGTGACCGCAACGAGAGAAGCTGTGGAATTGAGAAGCCAGTGCACCGCAACGAGAGAGTAGTTCCCTCTCTCAGCAACTAGAGAAAAATCTGTGCAGCAGTGAAGACCCAGCACAGCCAGCCAAAATATATGAATAAATAAATTCTGTTAGCTAGAGATCAGAGTACATATTTACTTACCCTCTACTACTTACAGTTGATATCATCAAACATTTAATTTTTTGTCGGTCTGATGGGTTAAAAATGGTATTTCATTGTTTTTATTTTCTTGATTTTTAATGGCATTGAGCATTGTTTTTCCGGTGCTTGATGCCCTGTTTGTATTTTGCTTCTGTGAATTGCCTGTTGCATTTTGGCGGCGGGGGCGGGGAGGGGGGAGGGAAGGGCGGGTCTGGTGTTTTTACAATGGATTGCTTGTACTCCCATTTTTAGACATTTTTCCTTTTGTATTCCAGAAAGCAGTCTTTTATCTTCACATATGTTGAAGTATCTTCCTCCTAGTACGCCATTTAAAAAAAATCTTTTTCTTCATGGTATAATTTGTCATATAAAGGTTTTAATCTTGAAGTACCTGAGGTGAAAGAGGAGAGTGAAAAAGCTGGCTTAAAACTCAACTTTCAAAAAATGAAGATCATGGCACCCAGTCCTATCATTTCATGGCAAATAGATGGGGGAAATGTGGAAGTAGTGTCAGATTTCATTTTCTTGGGCTCCAAAATCACTGGGTACGGAGACTACAGCCATGAAATTAAAAGACACTTGCTCCTTGGAAGAATAGCTATAACAAACCTAAACAGTGTGTTAAGAAGCAGAGTCATCGCTTTGCAAAGGTCTGTGTAGTCAAAGATATGATTTTTCCAGTAGTCATGTATGAATGTGGGAGTTGGACCATAAAGAAGGCTGAGTGCTGTAGAATTGAAGCTTTTGAACTGTGGTTGGAGAAGACTCTTGAGAGTTCCTTGGACTGCAAGGAGATCAGACCAGTCAATCCTAAAGGAAATCAACCCTGAATATTCTTTGAAAGGACTGGTGCTGAAGCTGAAGCTCCAATACTTTGGCCACCTGGTGTGAAATGTTGCAAAGGACACAACTTGACAACTGAATAGCAACAGGAAGGCCCTACCTACCCAAGGTCATGCATGCATTTTCATTTATTTATTTTTGAATACTTTAATAATTTTTATCTTATCTTTAGGATTTTAGTAAAATTGCAGTTTATCTTGTAACCAGCACGAAATTAAGATGCATCTTAATTTTTACCAGTTGATATCTAGTTAACCTGATACCATTTATTAAATAATCTACCCACTGATTTGAAATGTTACTTTGTTGTTGTTCAGTCGTTCAGTACTGTGTGACTCTGCGATCCCATGGATTGCAGCATGCCAGGCTTCCCTGTCCTTCACCATCTCCCAGAGCTTGTTCAAACTCATGTCCATCAAGTCAGTGGTGCCATCCAACCATCTCATCCTCTGTCATCCCCTTCTCCTCTTGCCTTCAGTCTTTCCCAGCATCTGGGTCTTTTCCAATTAGTTGGTTCTTTGCATCAGGTGGCCAAAGTACTGGAGCTTTAGCTTCAGCATCAGTCCTTCCAATGAACATTCAGGACTGATTTCCTTAAGGATGGAGTGGTTTTATCTCCTTGCAGTTCAAGGGATTCTCAAGAGTCTTCTCCAACACCACAGTTCAAAATCATCAATTTTTTGGCCCTCAGCCTTCTTTACGGTCCAACTCTCACATTCATACATGACTACTGGAAAAACCATAGCTTTGACTAGATGAACCTTTGTTGGCAAAGTAATGTCTCTGCTTTTTAATATACTGTATAATTTTGTTATGGCTTTTCTTCCAAGGAGCAGGTGTCTTCTAATTTCGTGGCTGTAGTCACCATCTGCAGTGATTTTGGAGCCCCCCAAAATAAAGTCTGTCACTGTTTCCACTGTTTCCTGTCTATTTGCCATGAAGTGATGAGACCAGATGCCATGATCTTAGTTTTTTGAATGTTGAGTTTTAATCCAGCTTTTTCACTCTCCTCTTTCACGCTCATCAATAGGCTCTTTAGTTCCTCTTTGCTTTCTGCCACAAGGGTGGTATCATCTGCATATCTGAGGTTATTGATATTTTTCCTGGCAATCTCGATTCCAGCTTGTGCTTCATCCAGCCCCGCCTTTCACATGATGTACTCTGCATATAAGTTAAATAAGCAGGGTGACAATGCACAGGCTTAACATACTCCTTTCCCAGTTTGGAACCAGTCCGTTGTTCGATGTCCTGTTCTAACTCTTGTTTCTTGACTTGCATACAGGTTTCTCAGGAGGCAGGTAAGGTGGTCTGGTAGTCCCATCTCTGTAAGAATTTTCCACAGTTTATTGTAATCCACACAGTCAAAGGCTTTAGTCAATGAAGCAGAAGCAGATATTTTTCTGGAACTCTTGCATTTTCTATGATCCAGTGGATGTTGGCAATTTAATCTCTGGTTCCTCTGCCTTTTCTAAATCCAGCTTGATCATCTGGAAGTTCTCAGTTCATGTACTGTTGAAGCCTAGCTTGGAGAATTTTGAGCATTACTTTACTAGCGCGTGAAATGAGTACAATTGTGTGGTAGTTTGAATGTTCTTTGGCATTAGTTATCTTTGGGATTGGAATGAAAACTGACCTTTTCCAGTCCTGTGGCCTGCTGAGTTTTCCAAATTGCTGGCATATTGATATCGACCCACTGATTTGAAATGTTACTTTAGCATATACTAAATTTCCAAGTATTATGGAATTTATATGTGGAATTTCTATTCTAGCCCAAAGACCACTTTACTCTTGTTTCAATACTATACAGTAAGTCCCCTAGATATGAATGAGTTCTGTTCTGAGAGCACAGTCCACTTTGTGCATAAGTCCAACAAAGTTGGTCTAGATATCCCAGTAGCACGACTGGTTATGTAGTACTATACTGTAATAGGTTTATAATGCTTTCACACAAATAAATAGCTCAGACTGTAAAGCATCCACCTGCAATGCAGGAGACCTGGGTTTGATCTCCAGGTTGGGAAGATCTCCTGGAGAAGGAAATGACAACCCATTCCAATATCCTTGCCTGGAAAATCCCATAGACAGAGGAGCCTTGTGGGCTATAGTTCATGGGATCACAAAGAGCCAGACATGACTAGTTGAAAAGTGCAGCAGTACAGTACAACAGTTGGCATACAGGGGCTGGCATCGAGTGAAGAGGCAAGAAGAGTTACCGACTGGAAGAGAGAGAGGACATGAGAGATGGTAGAGATGAAGGATCATCAGCAATAGGAGACAGAAGGCAAGCTGCAATTTCACTCGCTCACATCCTGAGCTTGAGATAAAGATATTGTACTGCTGTATGCTATACAGTACTGTACAGTAAAGTACACACAAGCAAAATGGCACAGATGGATGCACATGACAGTGTACACCAGACATGTGAACTAACTCACGTGATTCAACATGCAAATACACATTCACCTCTTTGAAAGTTCCAACTTGAAGGTTCATATTTAAGGGCCTTACTGTGTCTCTTAAGTTACTGTGGTGTGTGTGCCAAGTCACTTCCGTTGTGTCCGACTCTCTGCAACCCTATTGACTGTAGTCCACCAGGCTCTTCTGTCCATGGGATTTTCCAAGCAAGGGTACTGAAGTGGGTTGCTGTTTCCTTCCTCAGGGGATCTTGCTGACCCAGGGACCGAACCTACATCTCTTGCATCTCCTGAATTGGCAGGCAAGTTCTTTACTACTAGTGCCACCTGGTAAGTTACTATAGCTTGTTTAAAACTTGATATAGGAAATGAAATTTCCAGAATTTGTTCTTCACTTACAAAATTACCTTGATGGCTGCTTTTCATTGAATTGTTCACACACATTTTAGTATGCTCTTACCAAATTACATAAAAAGTAATTGGGAGATTTTTATTATGATTGCATTAAATTTACAGATTAATTTGTCGAGTATTAAGTGGAATTTTCTGGTTCACAACCAGATATGCTCTTCAGTAATAGTTTAGAGTTTTCTCTAAAAGGATCTTTCACATCTTGGTAACCTTATTCAAAATATTTTATAGTTTTGTTACCATTATGAATGAAGTTACTTTGCAATTGCTGAATACAGGTGTATAGAAAAGCATCATATTTTAAAAAACCTTTTTTCATGATGGAAGTTTCCAATGTGAAGAAGACTTTCTCTTTTCAGTGCTGAGAAAAAGCTTTGATGGGGTTCAGGTCAGACTGCCCCAAATATGCCACATTGGCATATTGTTTATTTTGAACCGAAGTTATTTAAGAACAATCATCAGTCTAAGAGGGGCACTCTGACCCTCCTTTGCCCCACTAAGAGCAGGAAATAAATGTCCCTTGTGAAAGGTGCTCCCCTGCCCCACACCAAGAGATAAAGAGACATCCTTACTTTCAGAGATAGGGAATTCAGGCCTGAGGAGTTTGTGTAAACAATAACTTTGCTTAGATTCTTTAATCAGTTCAGTTCAGTTCAGTCACTCAGTCGTGCCCAACTCTTTGCGACCCCATGGACTGCAGCACGCCAGGCTTCCCTGGCCATCACCAACTCCTGGATCTTACTCAAACTCATGTCCATTCAGTCGGTGATGCCATCCAACCATCTCATCCTCTGTCATCCCCTTCTCTTCCTGCCTTCAAACTTTCCCAGCATCAGGGTCTTTTCAAATTAGTCACTTTTTGCATCAGGTGGCCAAAGTATTGGAGTTTCAGCTTCAGCATCAGTCCTTCCAGTGAATATTCAGGAGTGATTTCTTTTAGGACTGACTAGTTGAATCTCCCTGCAGTCCAAGGGACTCTCAAGAGTCTTCTCCAAGACCACAGTTCAGAAGCATCAATTCTTCAAGTCAATTTCATTCTTCGACCAGCTGAAAAGAACCAAAAAGGAAAGGGGGAAATTTCCCCGTTTCCCTGACAGCGTTGAAAGAATGAGGAGAAATATCCATAAATGTATCTTTTATCCAGAAGTCAGATGTACCCACCGATGTTTGCAGTGACCCTGGAAGACAACTATTGTTTTGTTTCAGTGCAGTTTCTGCTGCTCCTCTGATCCCTCCTAAGACTGAGTTCTGGTATTTAAAGCAAATAAGTTCAAATAAATATTAATCTTGAAGAAAGGTAGATAGCCTTAGGAGAAAGAAAAAAATCTTAAAGAAGGATAGATTTTTATATTAAATCTGTAAATATGGATTGGAAATCCTTTGTGCAAGACACAACTAGTTACTGTGAAGCATATAAAAATGAATCAAGCATTTCCCCTGCCCTCAGGGAACATAAAATAGAGTTAGCAGTGGATGTATTTTTAGGAGGTCAGTGGTCACAAATTCAGTAAAGTAGCTAACTTTCACTGAATGAGTGCTCTACACCAGAAGCATATTTATTTTTTATTTAATCCTTATTTAAAAAAACTCCTTGCAAGAGACACCATTATTCACATTTAGAGGTGAGTTTTCTGGGTATGCATGCGTGTGTGCTCATTTGTGCCTGACTCTTTGCGACCCCAGGGACTGTAGCCTGCGAGCCTTCTCTGTCCGTGGGATTTCCTAGGCAAGAATAGGAGTACATAATAAATAATTTGACTGGCCTTTGTCCACCATTTTTGGGAGGAAACCTCTAAACCCTTGGAGTTGCCCTGAGTGATAGGAGTGTCTTTGTTACTCATGGTAGGCTGCCAGTGAGGTGACTCATGGTGGCCCCTAGACAGCGTGTGCTGATGAGATGATGCCAGGGGGGTGGCCAGCCAGAAAGACCAACCTTGTGATTAGAGGGTTGGGGCTTCAAGCCCTGTGATATCAACCCAACCTTCATGGAGGGGAGAGGGCTGAAGATTGAGTTCTTTTGCCCAGTCAGTCATTTTATCAATCATGCCTTGTAATGAAACTCCAATAAAACTCTGTGCACAAAAGATTAGACGAGCTTCCCTGGTTGGTTTCTTGAATATTGTCATAGCCAGGAGGAGGCAGTGCTGCCCAGGACTCCGTGGAGAGAGGATGACTGGAAGCTTCATATCTGGGACTCTTTCAGAACTCTGTGTGTTTCTCTCTCTGGCTGGTTCTGATTGGTATCCTTTCGCTATTGTAAGATGGTAATTGTGAGTACAGCAGTTTCTCGAGTTCTGTGAATCACTGTAATGAATTATTGAACCTAAAGGGACTCAATGGAATCCCTGAATTTATAGCCAGCTGATCAGAAGGGAGAGCAAAACTGGGGGCCCCAAATTGGCAGCTGGTGTCAGAAGCAAGGGTAGTCTTGTGGAGGACTGTGCCTTTCACTCAAGAAATTTGGCCCAACTCTGCATAGTTGGGGTCATAAGTTGTTGCAGGAAGCTTATTCCTTAGATAGATCTGCTGGAGACTCCTTGTGCAAAGCAAATGCTTAGCCTCTAATTTATCTTTCATTTTTTTTTTTTTTATTGGTGCATTTTTTTTAAATTTTTTTTAATTTTAAAATCTTTAATTCTTACATGTGTTCCCAAACATGAACCCCCCTCCCACCTCCCTCCCCATAACATCTCTGTGGGTCATCCCCATGCACCAGCCCCAAGCATGCTGTATCCTGCGTCAGACATAGACTAGCGATTCAATTCTTACATGATAGTATACATGATAGAATGCCATTCTCCCATATCATCTAATTTATCTTTCTTAAGTTTCTGTGTTGGCATGTTTTGTATCTAGATGGTGGAGGGGCAAATTCCCCTTACTAGTTTCTGTTCTCTGTGGTGGATGTAGCCATGCTATGGCTTTCTACATAGGCAGGCAGGGATGAGGTAGGGGAAAAGCTCACCATATTGAGACAGGAGTTGGGTGCTCTCCCTCATCCCCAGGGAAAAGCAATTGGAAATTCATCCCCTGTGCACTGATACTCCAAGACTAGAAAGGCAAGACAATTGAGAGGGGAGGCTGGGCTCTGCCCAGGTAGAAGATAAGAGATTACATATTTCTCATTCTCTAAGTCAGGAGACCTCCCTGACTACACATGTGCAGAAAGCTTCCTTGGAGGTCAAAAGGGGAGTTATGCTAATCAGAGTTCACCACCCATAGGCCTCTTCAGCAGAATCCATCTTGGCTAACAGATGCATAACACACATGCTAGGATCCTGAGGTATACTAAATATGGGCTGTAAACCAGGCATATCAAAATGATTGGCCAAAGGAAACCTGGAAGAAATGCCCGGTTATGAGTAATTTAAGCTGCCTCAAGGGCTCGACTCTCTCCGAGTCTATTCACACGTACTGTGCTTTTTTCGCTCCTAATAAATATTTTACTTGTTTCACTGCTTTCCATCTTGGAGGGAATTCTTTTTCTGCAAAGCTGAAGGGCCAGGGCACTGACCACTGCTCTAGTGGTTAGTATTTCGTGCTCTCACTGCCATGACTGGACTTTAATCTCTGGCCAAGGAATTGGAGTCCTGCTTCAAGCTATTGCTGCATGAGGCCACCTGACATCGCTATTATCAGAAAGTCCAGTGGTAAGCATTGTATTTTCTACTTAACATCAGAATGTGCCAAAGAAAACCAGGCACAAGGGCTGTGGAGAGCTGGATGAAGACTCTTCAAAAAGAAACCTTCCAAGCAAGAATTCTGGGAGCCTCTCAAATCATATTCGTCTTGTGCCTTGATATTAATAAGCAGCTAAGTACAGAATGTGTAAAATGCAATTAAGATGCAGAGATGAGTCAATTTTATAGCCACTGGCTCAGAAAACATGTTTCCTGCTTGAGAACTACAAAGTTTTTTTCACACCATGCAGTGAGAATTACACGCATTAACCTGTTCTCAAAGTTGGTAATTCCACTGAACAAGGTTCTGTGTTCAGTCTACACCAACTAAGCCCCAGCCTGCATCTGTGCCCTCAGTGTGGTCCCAGCTTCAACACCAAACTGCTCTTCTAGGGCATTTTCCTGCTCATAGAGTTATGAAAATTCTGGTCACTGTAGATGTAGTACTATGAAAAGAATACTGAAGAAAATGTCCTTTCTTGGCCAATGAAAGTTTCTCAAAAGTGTTAACCATGTGGGTGTAAGAGTTCTTGGGCAAGGTTGCAACTCTTGTCCATTTAACCAGAGGCTGAGGTGGCATTGGTGTGTTTTCTAGTGAAGCCTCAGCAGATAGGCTCCATTATCTGTGGCTGGGAGAGTAGAAGTGATTTCTTCCAAAGCTGGAGAAGCCACAGCTGGACTCTGTGCCTCGTTCTTCATGACAGTGGTTATTTAGAACATCTCTGAGCTGTGGCCACCATTCCTATAGGGAGGAATCAATGTGTAAAGGAAAATCTCCATTTAATACATCTATGTATTTTCCTGTGGCTGTTACAACAAATTATGACAAATTTGGTGCCTTAAAACAACAGAAATTATTATTACTTTTTATTGAAGTATAAATCCCATGGACAAAGGATCCTGGTGGGCAATGGTCCATAGGGTCACAAAGAGCTGGACACAACTGAAGTAACTCAGCACAGCCACAGCACAGTCAATTTACAATATTGTGTTAGTTTCAGATATACAGAAAGTGATTCAGATTTCTTTTCCATTATAGGTTATTACAAAATACTGAGTATAGTTCCCTGTGCTATACAGTAGGTCCTTATATCTATTTTATATGTAATAGTGTGCACTTGGGCTTCCCAGGCGTTTCTTGGCTTGTGGCTGGACAAATTTGCTCTTGTCTTCACAAACTTTCTTCCCTGTGCCTCAGTGTCCAAATCTCCTCTCCTTTCTCTGATAAAGACACCAGTCATTAGATCCGGGGTTCACCCTAAATTTGGGATGACTTCATCTCAAATTCTTTAACTAATTACATCTGCAAAGACTCTATTTCCAAATAAGACCACACTGTGAGATTCTGGGTGACATGAATTTTCGTGGAGCACTATGAAACCCTCTACATCATCCAAAGATGCAGATTTGAGTCATGCATTTTTCTGACCTAATCTTTTTGAGCCTCAATTCCCTCTTTTGTAAACTGAGGCTAACGATGACAGCCAGCCCAACTACCACACAAGGTTGTTAAGGTTGAATGAGATAATTGATGTGAAAGTGCTTTATAAACTATTATAAGAATAATGTGATAAGAATATAATGGAATATCTTAACTGCTGGTTTTAGGATTTACTGTCATTGTTCAAGGAAACATTTTGGTAAGACTACCTGCTGTATCAATGAAAGGCTGAGGATTCGGTGTGGGCTGTAACCAAGGTAACAAATGTGGATACCTGAAAGCCTTGTATATGTCAAGAAGAGGAAGAATTATTATTTTATTTTACTTTTTATTTCCCTTAGGAGGAGGAGAGTGTGAGCCGGGAGAAGCTAAGACATAATATGGGTTTAAAGGCAACACTTAAAAGTAGGGTGCATGCTAAGTCACTTCAGTTGTGTCTGACTCCTTGCAACCTATGGACTGTAGCCCAACAGGCTCTGCTGTCCAGTGGGATTCTCCAAGCAAGAATACTAGAGTGGATTGCCATACCCTCCTCCAGGGGATCTTCCTGACCCAGGAATTGAACCCACATCTCTTACATCTCTGGCTTGGGCAGGTGGCTCCCTGGGGGCTCAGACTGTAAAGAATGTGCATGGAATGCAGGAGACCTGGGTTCGATCCCTGGGTTGGGAAGATACCCTGGAGAAGGGGATGGCCACCCACTCCAATATTCTTGCCTGGAGAATTCCATGGATAGAGGAGCCTGGCAGTCAACAGTCCATGGGGTCGCAAAAAGTTGGACACAGCTGAGTGGCTAACACTTTTTCATTTCCACTAGCGCCACATGGGAAGCCCCATAAGCAGGGAGACTGAGATTGCTATTTTGTACTTTAAAGTTGGTTGTGCTCTGGTGTGATATGAACCCTTCCAGTGGTGCCCAAGTCCTCAGAAATGTCAGCTGCACTAGGATATTTTCAACAGATAGGATTTCTGGGAATATTTTTGGAGATCAGTTTCAGGTTTAGGCTGATGTGACTTGGGAAACTGCATCCGTGTAAACAGAGCCAGGACACAGAGAAGATCTTGAGAATGTCATTCTTGCCCATGCTCCTCCAGGAATGCAGAAAATTGGAGGAGGGCTTTAGTCTTAACCAAGGCATGGAATTAGGGTTAAACCTGTCTTTTCCAGAATTACCTTGGCACAACAGTCCCAGGTAACTGGGTACCTTAGCACTGGATGCAAGAATGAATGGATAAAGAAGTGGTACACACACACACACACACATGAATATTACTCAGCCATAAAAAATGAAATCATGCCATTTGCAACAACTTGGATGGACCTAGAGCTTATTATACTGAGTGAAGTAAATAAGAGAAAGCAAATATTATATGTTATCACTTGTATATAGAATCTTAAAAAATGGAAACAGAGACATGGTTTGGAGAGAGACATAGAACATTTATAAGCAGCAGAGGTAGGTCTACCGCATTGTGCTAAGTTCAGGGCTCACTGTTACGAGAGGCACAGTCTCCATTCTAGGAAACCTCAGGGTCTGGAAAGAGAGATGGACTGTGAACAGGTAGAAACCACACACAACGATAAGCCTATGGAGAGTGACAAGAGGGGGCTGCTGAGGAGCAGGGAGACCTGCGTCAGATACCTAACCCAAGGCGGAGTTTTGGGTGGAGAGTTTTCATGATGGCCTCCTGGACACTGAGACTTCACAACGGCCTCATTTAAGAGACGCCCAGGAATAAAGAAAGTGGGGGAAGATCCTTCTAAAACAGCCTTGCCAGGCATGCTAACCTATGAGTACCTCTCATTTCAGTGGGAACATCAGAGGCTGAGAGAGATATTTTGGAGAAGGTGGGGCCTAGTTGTACCCCTTAAGTCACACTTCATGGGCAATGACACTTCTGCCTATAGCTGAATGCCAATTGTATTGAAATTGATTGATTGTCACTTCACAGAAGCCAACACAAAAGATGATATGCACTTCCAATTTTAGTTCTAGCAAATCAAAAACAGTAAAAGTAAATTAATGTTAGAGAAAGTTGTAAAAATTGGTTAGGTAGACAATTTATCTCATTTGCATGTTCAGTTGCTCAGTCATGTCTGACTCTTTGTGACCCCATGGACTGTATAGCCCACTAGTCTTCTCTGTCTATGGAATTTTCCAGGCAAGAATACTGGAGTGGGTTGCATCGTCCCGATGCAAGGATTGACTCTGTGCAGGAATATGCACTTGCAGGCAGATTCTTTACCACTGTGCCCCATGGGAAACCCATCTCATTGTACATCTGATAAATTTCTGAATCACTAATCACTTGTTTAATCATGAAGAAATTGCTACTGATGTTTCAAAAATCTTGGTGTATCAATTTGACAGTCCTTTTCAAATGTGCCTCATTACTTATTCAGCTTGTATTGCACCAGCTAAATTCTCTGTTGTTAGTCTGGATCCTGTTGTCATTTTCTCCAGAGAATGGGGGTTCTACTGATACTTTCAAAATATCAGTATATATACATATATAGACATACTTTTACAGACATGTTTATGAGTAAAAGCTGATATTTTACAAAAACCATATAAAAGAGTATCAGTTCAGTTCAGTTCAGTTGCTCAGTTGCGACTCCATGAACTCCTGCATGCCAGGCCTCCCTGTTCATCACCAACTCCTGGAGCCTACCCAAACTCATGTCCATTGAGTCGGTGATGCCATCCAACCATCTCATCCTCTGTCATCTCCTTCTCTTCCTGCCCTCAATCTTTCCCAACATCAGGGTCTTTTCAAATGAGTCAGCTCTTTGCATCAGGTGGCCAAAGCATTGGAGTTTCAGCTTCAATATCAGTCCTTCCAATGAATACCCAGGACTGATCTCCTTTAGGATGGACAGGTTGGATCTTCTTGCAGCTCAAGGGACTCTCAAGAGTCTTCTCCAACACCACAGTTCAAAAGCATCAGTTCTTCGGTGCTCAGCTTTCTTTGTAGCTCAAATGGTAAAGAATTTGCCTGTGAGGCAGGAGACCAGGGCTCAATCCCTGGGTTGGGAAGTTCCTCTGGAGAAGGGAATGGCAATCCACTCCAGGATTCTTGCCTGGAGAATTCCATGGGCAGAGAAGCCTGGTGGGCTACAGTCTGTGGGGTTGCAAAGAGTTGGACACGCCTGAGTGACTAACACACAGCTTTCTTTACAGTCCAACCCTCACATGGTTTCTCCAGTAGTCATGTATGGATGTGAGAGTTGGACTATAAAGAAAGCTGAGCGCCGAAGAATTGATGCTTTTGAACTGTGGTGTTGTGTATATATACAGTCAGTGCCCATTATTTGGGGATTCCTTGTTTGTGAATTCGCTACTCACTAAATTGTTTGTAACCCCTAAATCAATACTCTGTGCTTTCCTGGTTAGTTATTCGCAGATATGTGCAAAGTTGCCCCGTCGTGCACATTCTCAGCTGAGGTGCAACAGGCGCCAGTTCTGCCTTGGTTTGGATCATGAAGAGATGATCCCTGGATGGAGACAGTGGAGCAGTGCAGTACACTGCAGTGCAGAAGCTCTGGCTCCGAGTCAGTGGGACCAGGTTTGAATCTCACATCCAGCACCTGTCAGTAGGGCATCCTCACTATTCTTCTAACCTCATTTTCACTTTTGCAAAATAAAGAAGACAGAATCAACCAGGATGAGTTGTGTTTCAGGATTTGAGATTATAATATAAGTTATATATATATCTACACACACACACACACGTACACACACACCTATATATGTATATAACTGCCGGGAGCCAGTGTGGAGAATCCTGCCCATGGCAAAGGTCATGAGGAAGAGGCCTAACGGGCAAAGGTGAGATCAGGATTCAAGGGACCCCCTGGACTTGCTCAAGCATCTACCCCCAAACCAGAATCTGTCTGTCTTACTATTTTATGTCTTTCACCAACTCTTTTGACATTAACAGGGGGCTGCCCCCGACCACGTTTCGCTGGAAAGAGTTAACTTAGGGCTTTAGTTAATAAGTCTCCTGGACAAGATAAGAGTGTTTCAATTCAAACCCCCTGTTAGCATTCTAGCTTACTTGGCAGGTTTTGCAGACTCTTGCAACATTGTTGAGCCAATGCTTGCTGCCAAGTTCTCATATCCCTTATCCATTGTGTTCCTGGGAGTCCATATAGTCAGGATATAGAAGAAACAAGTAATAGCCTTAGCATTAGCAACATTAGACTTTGAGTTAATAAGTTCTTTCTTTGCTGTAACCCGCTGAATCTTTGCTCCATAAAAATGTAACTCTGTACTTTAAGGGTGACACAGGCTAGGAATTTAAGAAGAAACACTTTAAGGGAAGATTATTGTTCTGGCTGACCAACATTTATCAAAAAGAGGTCATGGAATATCAACAGGCCTCTGGGACAGAAGATGATGTACAAAAAATAAGACCTGCAGAAAAGAACCTGATATCGATAAAAGTTATTACTGATGGAATGTTGAGTTGATTCTGCATTTTTCACCTTGCTGTATATAACTCAGGGTATAAAAGCCCCGAGGAAAATAAAGTAAATGGGCCTCGCTCACTGAAGAAGCTTGGTCACCCCGTGTCATTCTTTATCTCTTTCTCTATCTTTCTTCATTCGCTGACGTTGTCCATCCTGAGGATATACCTGGACTCTGCTGAGGCTGGACCCCGGCATATAACATAGAGTGCTCCACTGTCCATGGGATTTTCCAGGCAAGAGTGCTGGAGTGGATTGCCATTTCCTTCTCCAGGGGATCTTCCCGACCCAGGAATCGAACCCAGGTCTCCTGTATTGCAGGCAGACGCGTTACCGTCTGAGCCACCAGGGAAGCCTTATACAGTAACATATAGAAGGTCTTCCCTGGTAGCTCAGATGGTAAAGAATCTGCAAGGAATGCGAAGACCTGGGTTCGATCCTTGGGTTGGGAAGATCCCCTGGAGAAGGGCATGGCAACCCACTCCAGGATTCTTGCCTGGAAAATCCCATGGACAGAGGAGCCTGGCGGGCTAGAGTCCATGGGGTTGCAAAGAGTCAGACACAACTGAGCGACTATGTAAGCATGCACACAACATATAGATATTTTTCCTGGGGACAATGGTGCAATTTTCTCAGTTACTTTATAGACCATAACTACCACAAAACGTAAATCAACTATATACATGTACATATGCATACACACATACATGCACATACACACAGACACACATGGGGAAGACACACATATGTTTGCATGTTTGTAAATAGGATAGAGTGTGTTTGACCATTTGTTATATATTCTCAAATCCACACAGATATAATCAACAGATATTGCTAACAGCTCTTGTTTCTTCCATTTTCAGAAGTGAAGGAATTATCTCTCAAAAGAACTTTCCTCCTGATGAAAAGGGACTAAATTGCTCATTTTTTGCAGGTGCATTAAGTTCTTTTGGGAAAGCCTGCTTAAGCCCATTCAGTAAACTATCTCCTTCAACACACTGAATAGTATACCATTAATCTTACCAAGTTAATGCAACTTCAAAAGGGAGATAATTCACCCTTCTTTCATAAGTATGGTGAGAGCCATAATGCACATTTTTCCCAACTATTTTTCTATACTTTTCTATTCATTGGCTAGGATTGCTAGATGAAGCTTACATTATTATAGAAGAAGGATGGCTGCCCATGACAGGTAAAAAGTGATGCCACTGATTTTAAAATAGTATGAGAACTTTAAAAGATTCTTTCAAAAGTTCTAATGAATTCATAATATTCCTTTTCTGCTCTTCTTCTATGACTTCTGCTGACCAAAGGGACATGTTTACCAGACAGCTGAAAGGCAGAAGTATCTGTCTTTTGAACTGAATGGACTAGCTAGTCTATGAAAGGTATAGACCTTTCAGTCTTGACGTTTGTAATCCAGAACATAAAGCTATTGAGCCCATGAAAAGTATTCAGAAAAGGCAGTGTGATGTTTAATTTGCTATGCTTGTGCTAAGTTTCTTTAGTTGCATCTGGACTCTTTACTACCCTGTAGACTGTAGCCCACCAGGCAATATACCAAGAACCAGAATGCAGTAAATCAAACTTGATCCGAAACTTGTATGTACTCAGTCGCTTCAGTCCTGTCCCACTTTGTGACTCTATGCACTGAAGCCTGCCAGGCTCCTCAGTCCATGGGATTCTCCAGGCAAGAATACTGGAGGGTTGCCAGGCCCTCCTCCAGGAGATCTTCCTGACCCAGGGATCGAACTCGCATCTCTTAGGACTCCTGCATCAGCAGGCAGGGAATTTGCCACTTGCACCACCTGGGAATTTGCTATAGCCAAGTGTAAAACCATTTATTTATGTTTTGGTGGTATGAAGAAAGAATTCCTGTCTACAAGTTTATAACTCTTACTAGAAGAGAACTAGAGTTGTGTCTAAATATTGCATTAGTTGGAACAGATTAGGTTTAGTAATAAACAGGCCCTTAAATTAATGATAGTTCAAAACAAGATAAGCTACAAATGGTTGCTTCTGGATGGCAGGCATATCTCCTCCAGACGGTATTCATATCTCTTCCAGGTCCCTTTACTCTGTGGTTCTTTCATCTCCCATGTCCTCACTGTCACCTGCATCTAGCAGACAGAAGGAGGAAAAGAAGGTGAAGTAGGCAAAGCCACTTTGTGGAAGCTTTGACTTAGAAACTCCATCCTTTATATTTTCCATTGATTAGAACTCAGTCTATGGCCATACCACCAGGGAAGCCCTCAAACTGGAAAGAACACTGGGAAATGTAATTTACCTATGCACCCCGAAAAAATAATCATAGAATTTGGACCTAAACAAGGGACACAGACATTCTCCATCATAGGTAGAAGATGAGATCTCAAGATGGGTGTGGAGTCATTTATGCTATAAACATCATGGGAAAGATGCTACTTTCTATTCAGAAACAAGAATTGAGACAAAAATGTCAAAGGGCAGAAGGCAATTCGTTTCACCTGTCTTTCACTTCGTTTCTGTTTTTTTTTTTTTAATGTTGGAATTTAATGAAGAAAGAATTGAGATGTTTAAAAAAGCAGTTCCTCAAAGTGATAAACGCAGACAACATGTCTATGAATTATGCCAGTAATTTGGAAATAGAAGCTTCTGTCTCCTGATACATGGAAAAGTAGTGCCATTTGTGGGAGTGAACATTCCAATATATTTTGAATATTTTCTTCACATTTTGATCTACTGAGAACACCTCAAAGCTAAAAGCTGTATTCTTCAATCTTCCTTGCCCCTAAGATGAAGATACATACCTTCAGTTCAGTTCAGTTGCTCAGTTGTGTCTGACTCTTTGCAACCCCATGATTTGCAGCACACCAGGCCTCCCTGTCCATCACCAACTCCCAGAGTTCACTCAAACTCACGTCCATTGAGTCGGTGATGCCATCCAGCCATCTCATCCTCTGTCGTCCCCTTCTCCTTCTGCCCTCAATCGCTCCCAGCATCAGAGTCTTTTTTTTTTTTTTTTAACTTTATTTTACTTCACAATACTGTATTGGTTTTGACATACATTGACATGAATCCACCACGGGTGTACATGCGATCCCAACATGGACCCCCCTCCCACCTCCCTCCCCACAACATCCCTCTGGGTCATCCCCATGCACCAGCCCCAAGCATGCTGTATCCTGCATCAGACATAGACTGGTGATTCGATTCTTACATGATAGTATACATGTTTCAATGCCATTCTCCCAAATCATCCCACCCTCTCCCTCTCCCTCTGAGTCCCAAAGTCCGCTATACACATCTGTGTCTTTTTTGCTGTCTTGCATACAGGGCCATCATTGCCATCTTTCTAAATTCCATATATATGTGTTAGTATACTGTATTGATGTTCTTCTTGCTGGCTTACTTCACTCTGTATAATCGGCTCCAGTTTCATCCATCTCAACAGAACTGATTCAAATGTATTCTTTTTAACAGCTGAGTAATCATTCTCTGTCGTCCCCTTCTCCTTCTGCCCTCAATTGCTCCCAGCATCAGAGTCTTTTCCAATGAGTCAACTCTTCTCATGAGGTGGCCAAAGTACTGGAGTTTCAGCTTTAGCATCAATCCTTCCAAAGAACACCCAGGACTGATCTCCTTCAGAATGGACAGGTTGGATCTCCTTGCAGTCCAAGGGACTCTCAAGAGTCTTCTCCAACACCACAGTTCAAAAGCATCAATTCTTCGGCACTCAGCTTTCTTCACAGTCCAACTCTCACATCCATACATGACCACTGGAAAAACCATAGCCTTGACTAGATGGACTTTTGTTGGCAAAATAATGTCTCTGCTTTTTAATACCCTATCTAGGTTGGTCATAACTTTCCTTCCAAGGAGTAAGTGTCTTTTAATTTCATGGCTGCAGTCACCATCTGCAGTGATTTTGGAGCCCCCCAAAATAAAGTCTGACACTTTCCACTGTTTCCTCATCTATTTCCCATGAAGTGATGGGACCAGATGCCATGATCTTCTTGTTTTGAATAATGAGTTTTAAGTCAGCTTTTTCACTCTCCTCTCTCACCTTCATCAAGAGGCTGTTTAGTTCCTCTTCACTTTCTGCCACAAGGGTGGTGTCCTCTGCATATCTGAGGTTGTTGATATTTCTCCTGGAAATCTTGATTCCAGCTTGTGCTTCATCCAGCCCAGCCTTTCACATGGTGTACTCTGCATAGAAGTTAAATAAGCATGATGACAATATACACCCTCGACATACTCCTTTTCCTATTTGGAACCAGTCCATTCATTGCTCCTTGTCTGGTTCTGTTGTTTCTTGACCTGCATACAGATTTCTCAGGAGGCAGGTAAGGTGGTCTGGTATTCCCAACTCTTTAAGATTTTTCCACAGTTTGTTGTTATCCACATAGTCAAAGGCTTTAGTGTAAAGCAGATGTTTTTCTAAAATTCTCTTGCTTTTTCTATGATCCAACGGATGACTCTTTCTAATTTCCATGGAATTCTCCAGGCCAGAGAATACTGAAGTGGGTAGCCTATCCCTTCTCCAACGGATCTTCCCAACCCAGGAATCGAACCAGGGTCTCCTGCATTGCAGGTGGAAATTCTTTACCAGCTGAGCTACCAGGGAAGCCCAGTCAGAATGAGCACTGTGCTAAAAATAAACAGAGAAAAAGTTCTCTTCATACTGTGTTGAAATATTAAAGCTGGATCAGAACACATTTGGAAGACATCGTGGTTGTGGCAGGAGAACTCCAAGGGGAGATGATACATTTCAGGAAACTAAGTTGGGACCACTTGTTCAGAGGCCCCTCAGTGCTAGGGAATTCTCTTTCCAGAGTTATTCCTTGATAGTTTGGGGATATAATTTATTTAAAAAGGCAAATTCCTTCACAGATTGACTATAAAAAGAAATCAACTACCCTACAAATGGTTTGGGGATATAATTTATTAAAAAAGGCAAAGTCCTTCACAGATTGACTATAAAAAGAAATCAACTACCCTACAAATGGATATCTCAAATTTTATTTTATTTATTTTTTTTGCCTTAGAGGACAGTGGTCACTTGGGCCTGATTTTTGGAGAAATTATTTTTACTAAAAATTTGTATACCCCAAATAATGTTTCTAAGTTAATATAGGCTTAGCAGAGACTGAAACCAAAGATACGCCATCAGTACTGCATATGCAGAAGAGAGATGGCTTTGTGAAAGGAAACTTGGTTGCGTGGGAAGAGCTTTGGGTTCTGTTACTTACTAGCTGTGTGTGGCCTTAGGCAAAGTTACTTAACTTCTCTGAGCCTTATTTCTTCATCTGTAAATTGGAGGTAATAATTACAGGATTAAGATCATGGAGTTATCATTATGCTTAATTAAAGGTGTGTAATGGTTCTTCATTGCAAGCAATAGAAACCAATTCTGGCTGACTGAAGCAGAAAAGGAGTTATTGGGAGGCTATTAAGATGATCACAGAATTGACAGGAAAGTAAAAGAACCAGGACCTGAAAATGAGTAGCATTAAGGGAAGACAATCGACAGAAAAGGGCCAAGGTCAAAGCAGGAATGGCTGGTTGTGGGACACTCACTGGCTCCTCCACCACTGATGCTAGCTCCTGCTGCAGCAGTGCCTGGCTAAGCCAGACACTGAATCTATGAACTGAACCCTCTTAGTGATGTCCTAAACCTGAATTTTTTCTTATCAATTCAGCTGACAATCTAAGGTTTTATTTTATTTTTATTCAAGTATAGTTGGTTTACAATGTTGTATTAATTTCTGCTGTACAGCAAAGTGATTCAGTTATGCACATATATACCTTTTTTCCCTATTCTTTTCCATTATGGTTTATCACAGGATACTGAATATAGTTTCCGGTGCTATGCAGTATGACCTTGCTGTTTATCCATTCTGTAGATGATAGTTTGTATCTGCTAACCCCAGCTTCCCACTCTATCCCCCACTTCCCATTTCCCCCTTGGCAACCATAGGTCTGCTGAACCTGAGTTGAACCTGACTGTGAGAGATGACTGCTAAACATTCAGGAACTCTGCAAACTGGGCATTAAAGTGTTTCTAGTTTGAAATCAGCCACAGTAGAAGTTATTTATACCACATAAATCAGTGAATGCTAAAAATCAGGGCTGAGATTTTGTTTTGTTTTCTCCTGACCCATTTACCAGCACACTGCGGCCTCAAATGGCAGTCCTGAATGTGAACACCCAATTGGCTAAGTCTAGAATTGGATCGCACAGAGTCGGACGTGACTGAAACGACTTAGCAGCAGCAGCAGCAGCAGCAGCAGAACACAAGAGAGTGTTTAGCTACCAGGGGATGGCGAGAGGAGTGGCTGGCCTTTTAGACAGTAGCCAAAAGGGGTCTCTCTCTTACCAAGACTGAAGCAGGTGGAGAATTCTACCCATAAGATTTTTAATGCTGAAAAGTAAAAGTGACAGCCACTCAGTCGTGTCTGACTCTGTGACCTCATGGACTGTAGCCCACCAGGCTCCTTTGTCCATGGAATTCTCCAGGCAAGAATCCTGGAATGGGTAGCCATTCTCTTCTCCTGGGGATCTTCCCGGACCAGGGATCAAACTTGGGTCTCCTGCATTGCAGGCAGATTCTTTTCTGTCTGAGCCACCAGGGAGGCCCCATCTCCTAAAATTTTAGATATTCTCTACAATACTCAAAGGGCTCACCTAAAGCTGTGCCCTTACCCATCATAAGTACCCAGAATATGTGGGGTTCCTTCTCCTTCATTTTGTTTCTTTTCCTAAGTTTTGGCCACATTATAATCCTTACTTTTCTGTTTGATATGTGCTCTGAAGTTCTGACCACAACAAAATTGAAGCCTTTAATACAGCCTTGCTGTAAGTTGTATCCAGTTAAAGAATAAGGTCATTGCAAAGGTTCCAAGTGTAAATTGACAACTGTAATATGTTCCTTGTTAAGGAAATGAGCATCTTTTGATAATAAAGAATTCTCTTAAAATTTTCACATTTAAGTACTTTTTAGATGAAAGTAATTGATAAGTACAAACACTTGAACAAGACAAATTTCTTATTAAGATACTGAAGTTCTTTCTATTTATTAAGTTATTCAAAGTCCTAGCAGAAGAATTTTTCATTTAAGAAAAGGTGATTAAAACAAAGAATCTTCCAAGTGAGAGGATATGGCAGGCAGAGCATGCTATTTTTCCTCCAGATTAATAAATGTTAAGATACCTTGTTAATCAGCCAGAGGTTAGGAAAAAATGAATATAAATAAAATCTTTTTCATGAAAATTGCCTTTTTATAATATCAGCTGCAAAATGATTTATGTCCTAGAACTTGAATGAAGAGGAGAAAAAGCTGTTTTAGTAATAGAAATTGCATTGCAAAACATTTTTTTTGGATGTATCTTGTTTAATTTTTCACGTTGCATATTCATCACTCTGTGTATATGGGTTGGAAGGTGCCTCAATTCACATTTGAAATTAGAAAAATCTGTCACTGTTCAGAGTCAGCTTTCATTTTCTAAATGATTTAAGAGGAAGGGATTTTTTTTCCAGATGAAGTTGCTCATTCTTAAAGGGATATTTGGAAGCGTCTCTGCCTGAAACTTTTGCTCAAGTGTTTGGAAAGGATGATGCAGAGACTGCCGGGTGAGGGCAGGAGAGGCTGCATGGGGTCCTGGAAGGAAAACAGATTTCACTCTGACCCCAGTGATTTCATTGCCTGGCAGCTGGTCAGCTTGCCTCTTGGCCTCATTTAGGTTCCTCATCTGAAATAAAAGGGCCCACCTAGAAGTCCTTTTCTTTTCCTTACCCTTCAAATTTCTGCATCCTAATTACTAATTCTAATGCTATCTCTTTGTTGAAAAATGCACTTCATTATTTGTAGTTCAGCTAGGCACTCATGAAACATTGGCAAATGGCCATGAAAGAAACAGAATTTCCTATTCCTGGTGCCCCAGTTCACACCTGCAGCACAGAAATCCCCTCCTCCGGCTTTTCTGTATGAGTAAACACTTATTTTTGGCAATGCTGGCTTGAGAATAGCATCTCCATAGAAACCACTGTTTGGGTGAATGCTTTTCTTGCGATTGAGACTCTTTTCCACCTTTACGTGTCATCTTAATTGATGAAACAGGTACATCTGTCAAGATCACCAAGTCTCTCCGTCAGCTTGCACGTCAAATCCTAAATTAGGTACAACACCTGAACGGGCATGCAAGCACAGAGGAGGCATTAGTGTTGTCATGACAACTGGGAAATGCCATGTCTCTCCACAAATGCTAATTCAACTGTCACGGTGGGTTTTACACACCAGTTGTTATTGCATTTCTCCTGGGAGCAAAAATAGAGTAACATTTTGGGTCTTCCCTGAGGGATTCAAAGCCATTTCTTTTGTTGTTGCTGCTGGTGTTGGTGGTTGGGTTTCTTTCTTCTCCTATGTTCCAGCCCTGATATTCTCAGAATTTCAGGGTCTGGTGGGAGCCAGCTCCATCAAAGCATCTTTAAAGGGTCCTGAGGAACATGTGGAGGCTGGAATTGGAGCAGAGAAGATCTAGACCACCTACCATTTTATACTTTGGAGTCTACATTCTCAAGCAGAACTCTGTAAACCAGATTTACAAGATGGCTTAAGGATAAATAGAAATAAATGGGAAAGCCGCAAGTGTATCATTTGTTCCAGTGCTATTACAGCCAGAAAGAGCTTTCATTTGATACCCAAACCATGGGATAAACTATATAATGCAAAATGTTATTCCCCCTCTTCCCCCTCCAGCTCCCAGTTGTGTGGATAATTATAAAAACTTACCTGTTTTCTAGAGGATGGATGGTGAAATGATGAACTCTGGACTGAAACATTTTCCAGTGGGCCAGCTACACTTTCCAGCCCCATCAGCCTCAATCTTCTAGTCCCTGATATGTTTAGAAGCAAAGAGGCCAAACAACTCTATGATCTGGTAGAGGAAACCCTAGCATAGTTTGCATCAAGGCATTCTGGTAGGAAATATATCTAGCTGTAAAAAATGGATGGGCTGAAACGACTCATAATTTTGAAGACAGCACTTTGTTTGGAATGTTGGGTGAACAGGGGATTCTCCATTCGGAACCATACAAGACTTCCTGATTTGTGGATGTGTCACAGGGAGCCAGAGTCGATTTTTGAAATGTCAGTTTGATTGCTCCCCCTGGAATGCTCCTGGTGTTCTGACAAGAAGAGGAACACACTCTGTTCAGAAGCATATGCTGTCCTCGTTCTTCAGAAAGGGAGGAGACAGACAGCACAAATGGATGCACACACTGTTTTTAATATTTTGGTGCAACACGTGTCTCTAAATTCACTCCATGCTTGCTCAGTTTTTCATTTCCTGTGTAGATGTATTCTCAGATCAGGAACAACTTCATTACCCACACATTCGGATTAATTTCTGAGTCATGCATAGCTTCTTCTCATGAGAACAGATCACAAAATCTACATATTGAGAGCTGGAATTTGACCATTTTTCAAGCTAAGTGTTCCAGAATAAGATGTTCCATGAAGATGAACTGTGATGACACCACTTCTGATTGATTAGGTGGCCTGAGAATCTCAAGTCATGAAAAAAACTAGTAATGATTCAACCAAACCACTACCAGTGATGAAGGGCTATCTAGTTTCCAGGCATTTGTATTAACCTCATTTAATTTTCACAACAATTCAGTGAATTTGATCTTATCATTTAACTTTCACAACAGTGCAGTGAATTTGATCTTATTTTCAGATGAAGGAACTTATTTTGGAGACTAACTTGCCCAGGTCATACATCCCTGAGTGCTGGAGTTAAAATGCAAACCTGACTTTGCTTTATTCTTAAGCCAGATACTGCCACACTAAGCAGAGCTTCATCACCAGTTAGTAAGTCACAGGCAATGGCATATTTTTGTTGGTACCTATGACATTAGTACCAACAAATGTTAGTAAGGATTTTTAATGTAGGTGTCCTAGAAGACTAGGCTCTCTATTGCAGACAAGGCATTAGAATCTTTCATAATAATGAAGAATTAAGGCCTGGATAAACAGAAATGGAATAAATAATAGGGACAATATTACTTGGAAATGAGAGAAAATAATTCTTATTAGCTAAATGAGATTGTGGCCGCTGTAGGAGCCAATCCTTCAGTATTTACTGAAATGCCAGTGTAAGTGGGGTGCTACAGTACAACCTTTAGCAAAATTCAGCATCAGTTACCAGCTAGCAACTACTGGGGAGGTTTCAGTTTTCATGAAGTCCAAGTATAAGGTAAGTGTTGATTTTACTTTGTCAGGTGACATCTTGTTTGAAATACTGAGCAATGAAATTTCACTTAAAAATATTTCTCTGATTTTTTTAAATGAAAGAATTATACCAGGGTAACTGCATTGTGCAGGAAGAAGGGGTTACCATTTGCCCAGATGGCAACAAAAGTGGTGCTCACCTGATTTATGCAACAGGGCAGCCTTCACTGATTTGAGAGAAACTCTAAGACTCTTCTCTACTGACATATGAGCTTTTTTTAAAAAATTATTTCCCTAAGCAGCTGAGTGGACAGTGGTGTCATTTAGTGACATGCAAAATCCTATAGGAGGAATGAACTTGTTTGCAGGGGAAGCCAGGAGTGCTCCTGTGGGGATGTTAAATTTGAAAGGTTGACTCTGTTATTGGATGCAAAAGACTGGAGAGGAGGGGAAAGGCTGGGACCACGTATAGAATCTGGGGAGTTATCAATATACAGATAATGCTATGGAACTGCATGAGATGTCCTAGAGAGGCAGAGTGGAGAGAGAAGGGAAGAGGCCCAGGACTGGGTTCAAAGTTCTGCCAATATTTAGAGGTCTGGAAAAGGCTGAGGAGATGGCCTCTGAGACCAAAAATGGAGCAGTCAGTGAAACACGATGGAAACCAAGAGGTGAGTGTCCAGAAAGGAAGACAAGTAAGAAGAGCACTGCAAGAGGAGAACAAGTGCTGGTCACATGCTGCTGAGCACTAGAGGGCTCCTGCCGATTCTTTCTCCTGTGGATTTTCTAAACACGCTCCCTGCTTCCCGCCTCTCTCTCTGCTTCCCTGGCTCAGAAATACAACAGTTCCGCAAGGCATCTCCTCGCCTCTTGATGAAGCCTCCTTAAAATCCATGCTCCATACTATCCCCAGACTGGGTAATCTCTCTAAAATGCAATGCTACTATGCAATAGCTCTCTGTTGCCCCTGGAATATAATCTTCACTCCTTCATATGTCTGTAACCGAACAGAACCCTCTGGGGCCTTCCCGGGACAGACTCCTCTTCCATATATCCTCTGCTGTAGTTCCTCTCTGAAGCACCCAGATAGTAGTATCTCATGCATATTTCCTGAGTTCTTCAGATGCTAAAAACCACCACCAGATGGAAGAAATTAACTAGTTGATGATTGGTAGACTCCACGCTTTCTGGGGCCCAATGATTGATAATGTTAACTGCCCTGTTACCGCAACATCAACCAGAGAATTATGAATGAGCTGATCACACACCCTGCAACCCCTCTCCCTTGCCTGACATTAAAAAATGCTTTGCTAAAACCCTTCTGGGATTTCAGGGGTTGGGGGAGGGGGCCATGAGCCACCTGTTCTCCTTTCATGGCCCTGCAAGAAACCTTTCTCGGCTCCAAACCTGACATTAAGGTTTGTTTGTTCTGTGCATCAAGTACAAGAACTTGCATTCAGTAACGTGTTCTATGAAGTCCTTTACCACCTGGAACTTAACTCCTGCCACTCCAGCTCTGTCTCCCACACATCGTGTGCTATGCCCCCACAGAGTTGCTATTAATGTGACCCACTTTTTTTTTAACCTCCAGGCAATTCCTTCTGGCTGATGCTATTCCATCTAGTTAAAATATTTTCCTCCACATAGTCCTCCTAAAACTGTTTAATATATAGATCTCAGTTCTGGAGTTATCTCCCCTGTAAAGTCTTCCCTGACCTCCCTAAATGGATAGGTATTGTCCATCCCAGCATCCCATGACTTGCAATCTGTATCTCCATGACAACACCTTCCAATTGTTTTGAAGCTGCTTTTTTATTATTATTGTGATACCAGATGCTGCCATTAAACCATGAATTCCTTAAGACAGAGCCCATCCTTCTCTTTCAATGTTTCTAGTGCCATGTACAGTGTCTTGATTCTGATCCCAGAGAGGCAACAGTGAGCCCTGGCTTGAAATTAGATCTTAGCCCTGCCCAGGAATTGAAGCTGAGTAGCCTAGATGACGGAGAAGGCAATGGCACCCCACTCCAGTGCTGTTGCCTGGAAAATCCCATGGACGGAGGAGTCTGGAAGGCTGCAGTCCATGGGGTCGCTAAGAGTCGGACATGACTGAAGCAGCTTAGCAGCAGCAGCAGCCTGGATGAAAACCAGGAATCCTAACCACTAGTACAGCAGGAGCTAGAGGCTAGAAGCAAAATTCGCCTAGCCCTTGCCTCCATTGAGAAATGCATTGAGAAATTACTAAAAGAGAGCAGTAAACAGGTGGTTAAATAATTTATATAGGGTAGTTCTGTATCTTTGTTTACCTCTGGCCAGTTACCTGGTTTCTTTATCCACACCTGACCTGCCCTAGTGCTCTCCCCAACATGCGTGAGTAACTTTCTTTCCAAGATGAATTTCAACCCAGAGGCCTATGGGGGCCTTGGCATCACCTGTTCTGGGGTGGCCCCCCCTTCTTTTTGATCCCTAAGGAATCTTTCTGTGCCTGTGCAATGCCTCTCTTGTCCCAGGGATAGGAAATATGTGACCTCTTGAACTTTTACTCAAACAAGGTTTAGCCCCTCTCTGTTCCTGCCATAGCTATTGTCTTAAAGTGTCCTCAGGAGACAAAGCCTGGCTATTTACCCTGTTTCCATTGTTATTTCTATTTCCAAGTGCAAACGGGAGGATGATTGTAAATGCCTAACCTGGAGCCCACCTACCTCCCGTCTCAGGAAGTGCAATCAAGAGGCTGGTTATAAATGCCTAACCTGGAGCCCACCTACCTCCTGCCTCAATTTCTGTGAGAAGCTCCCCAGTATACACTGAATGAACAAGACTCTCAAGCCCTCATAGTCTGCATTTCCATATTGGCCATACTTCAGAAAAATTCTCAGGGGTTTAGTCAGTCATTAAAAGTCATGGCTAATCACTCACCAGGCCCTCACTGGTGAATACATTGCCCAAGTAGTCCCAGGTGGCGGGCAACCGGTGATTGCTCTGTTTTATAATTCACAAGGGACTATTCCTGACCATTTCCTGTAGGAGTTCACAGTGTGAACCATGCAGCTGGTTGCTTAACCTAGGCAACTCCGCTCATCCCATTTCTTGAAAGTCCGGTGCTGTATTACTTCAATTAATATGATCCAGTTTTTGTTAAAGTTCCCCCAGCTATAGAGAAATTATACCTCAAGACAATAATAAAATTTTATTAAGACTTCATACTTTTATTAACATAATTTTTAAAGAAAATGCCTTATATAACCTAGCCATTACCTATCTAGGAATATGATATAGGGAGGGAAGCGGGGTAGACTATATTAGCTTAGAGTTGAAATAGTTTATGAGGTGATTCACAGAAAGCATTACAAAGTCAGATTCTGGGATTTAAGTACTTTCCACTAGAAAATGTATATTTTTTATTTCCCTGACACTAAGGTTACATAATAGTAGAATTTGATCATCTCTGTCTTGTTTTCTTCTCTTTTTCATATTAAAAAAAGCTACTTCAAGATATATTTGCCTCTGAAAGATTAAAAAGAGAAAATTCAGGCTTCAGAGTGTTATTAAATCATGCATTTTGACCTCTCAAAATCTGACCCTTAGAGATCGACTATTCTGGTCCTTCTCTCTGTGTTTCAATGGGCATAATCGAAATTATACCAGAAGAATGAGAATGAGAATCTGTCCTATTTTTTAGAAGCCTGGAAAAGAAATCTCCATCAGTAACTCATTTTAGTATACACTATCTCTTTGAAGGGCCTTCCAAGTGGCGCTGGTGGTAAATCCGCCTGCCAATGCAGGAGACCCAGGTTTGATCCCTGGGTCACAAAGATCCCCTGGAGAAGGGAATGGAAACCCACTCCAGTATTCTTGCTTGGGAAATCCTATGGACAGAGGAGCCTGGTGGGCTACAGTACATAGAGTCACAAAGAGTCAGACACAACTGTACACACACACACAACTCTCTGAAACTTCTCTCATCTTCTTGAAGGACTTAATGCTTCCATGAAGCCTTTTGCTTCCTCCAAGTCTGGACAACACCATCCATAAAACCACACCTTCATTGGGATGTTTTTGGCTTCACTTAGCAGTAAGCTCCATTCAAACTGTCAGTCAGGGAACTTATTACCTCTCATAACTGCAAGCCTCAGATCATGTGGATGCTGGACCCACTTGATTGATTCGGTGGCTCAAGAATATCCCTGGGACATAGGTCTCTCCATCTTCCCATGACCACCCTCAGAGCTTATTCCAATCTCAAGCTGGTAGCAAGATGAGTCCCGAGAAAAAATCCAGAAGTAGAAGAATGGTCACTTCTTCCTTCGTCTCTTCCTTAGAAAGGAGGAAACCTTTTCTAGAAATGCCCCAGCAGACTTCCCTTCATGTTTCTTGGTCAGAATTGGCCATTCCTGAATCAGGCATTGACAAGGAGGAGGGAATATCCACAGCTGACCATTTATGGGTGGATTAAACCACAGAGGCCTCTACATCCACCTGTCATTCCATCCAGCTTTCCTCTTTGGCCCCTGGTCCTCTCCCATTACCCATTTCCTCCAGTGACTGGGAAGGAAGAGCCAAGAAGAGGACAAGAGAACACAGACATAGAGGAAAAAGGGTAGTTCAAGTTTGTATTAAGAATGCAACTTAAAAGTGGAGAATAGAATTTATTAAAAAGGAATCATTTCTCCCATTTACTAAGTAAAAGTTAGATCATGTGATCTGAGTTCCCACTGAACCCTGAGGTGTGATTCTGACTGATAGAAGCTTGGGCAGTGAAGTCAGAGAAGCTTGTGTGTCTTTAGGTCAACTAGTTTAATTGTGTTGAGCCTCCGTTACCTCATTTGAAAAACAGGAGTAATAACAATCATCTTGAGTGTTGTTGTGAGCACTGGAAATATTATATAACCAGTGCTAGCATCACACCTGGTACTTTATAAATAACAGCTGTTGTTTATAATAATATTAAAAAGAAATTAAAGATGTTAATGACAGTCAGCATTAGGGACCATAGGAAGAATGAACACTTTTGACTGATTATCATGAGATGTTAACTACCAATATTGAATAAGTCATTGTCTTAATGCATTACTTCTGTTGTCTCAACCCTTAATTGTTATCCTCCCTTTATGGATGAGCATTCAGAAGGTCCAGGATTGGTGAGTGAACAGCCTAGTCTGGAATCTGGATCTGCTTTGTACGAGGGCCCAAGCTCCCAACCATACATGATACCGTTTCCAGACATAAGCCCCCTTACTTGATGCCTGGGTTGTGCATTCAGAACAATTCAAACCAACACTGGCTTTGACTTGCTTTATTTATCCACTTATTTGAATCTTTTAAAATTGCATGTATGTTGACAACCTGTTTCATACACAGTCTGTTTTCACCCTTTATTAATGTTGATACAGAACACAAAACCTCTTCCCATTCCCTAGAAAGAATCTACCGGCATCAAAAGATGAGTGAGGTCATGTTGGTAGAAACCATGCAACAGTGATTGCAATACTGTAAAGCAATTATCCTTCAATTAAAAATAAATAGATAAATGAAAAGATGAGTGAGGAATGCAGTTTTCCCTAAAGACCATATGGCATGGAAGGAGAAGGGGGTTACACTGCCCACTGCACAGCCACCTACTGGAATTCTCACCCAACCTATCAGCACTTGAGGTTCCTTCTTCCCCATTAGATCTGCACAGTGTGATGGATCATTCTCCTTGGTGCTTCCCTACAGCCAAGCTCCCTCTCTGGGTCCCAGCTCCTTTCACCTGGTCTTTCTCACCTTCACTCTGATTACCCACCTTTTTTCTCTGCAGAGCATTTTTAATAGCTCTTCCCCATGTTCTGCCTTGGATCTGCATACCCAGCCCATCTTTGGAATCAGCTAAAAATATGTCCCCTCATAGGAGCCCAACCTCCTTAGAAAATGGATAAGGAAGAGAAATAAATAATAAATCTTTGTCTTTTACACATTTAAGCTGCCTCAGACTATCTTGAGTTTGCAGTAGGGAATATGTAAAGAAATATCTCCTGCTCCTCATCTTACGTGCTGACCAGGTTTGTTCTCCAGTATTCATCCATCTCTAGCTCTATTTAATTGTTTCATCACTGATTATCAGGATAGTCTGAGGACTATTGGGAAATGTTCTTGAGATAATGTGTCTACTAAAAGAACAGTTTCTCCTTTTTATTACCACAGATATCCATATATCTTTAAAAAATATTTCCTCTAACTATGTGCTCATTGTAGATTATTTGGAAAATTCAGAAAACTATCATGAAAAACATCAAAATCATTTATAATTCTACTGTTGAGACTGACTTTCTGTTTACATTTGGGTACATTATTTTCTTACAGCTTTTTCCCCCTATTCTGTTTTTCTCTCCTGTCAGCTCTTTTAAATATTTAAGGGGTGAAGTGGACAGAGGACACATAAAAAGATGCTCAACATCACTCATTATCAGGGAAATGCAAATCAAAATCACAATGAGACATCACCTCATCTTTGAGAATGATGGAGAATAGAATGGCAGTTTCTTAAAAAACTAAAAATAGAGTTACCATATGACCCTGCAATCCCACACTTGGTTGTGTATCTGAGAAAACCCTAATTTCAAAAGATGCATGTACCACACTGTTCATGGCAGCACTGTTTATAATAGCCAAGACATGGAAGAAACATAAGTGTCCATCAATAGATGAATGAATAAAGAAGATGTTATAAATATATATACACATACAATGCAATGCTATTCAGCCATAAAGAAGAATGAAATCTTGCCATTTGCAGCAACATGAATGGGACTAGAGGATATTATGCTAAATGAAATAAGTTAGACAGAGGACGACAAATGCTGTATGATTTCACTTATACATGGTATCTGGAAAAAAACAAAACAAATGAATAAACAAAACAGAAACAGACTCACGGATAAAGAGAACAAATAGGCAGTTGCCAGAGGAGAGTGTGTGGGGAGAGAGAGGAAGTAGGTAAGGAAGATTAAGAGACACAAACTTCCAGTTGCAAAAGAATCACAAGTATGCAATATAAGGAGAATATGGTCAATTACTATATATATCCTTGTATGGTGGTATAGCGTAACTAGACTTATCATGATGATCATTTTGAAAAGCATAGAAATATCAAATCACTATGTTGTGTTACAGGATCCAACAAAGTGTTGAAGGTCAACCATATTTCAAAACAAAAAAGCTACGTGAACAAACATAGAATGGTGTCAGATTTGTGGTTACCAGACGTTGGGGGTGGTAGGAAGTCAAAACATACACAGTTCCAGTTATAAGATAAATGAGTACTAGGGGTATAATGTACAACATGATCAATATAATTAGCACTATACATTACATACAAATGTTGTTGAGAGAGTACATCCTAAGTTCTTATCACAAGAAAAAAATAGTTTTCCTGTTTCTTTAATTTTATAACTATATGAGATGATGGGTGTTCAGTAAACTTACTGAGATAGTAATTTCATAATGTATGTAAGTCAAATCATTTTGTCATACACCATATACAGGGCTGTATATCAATTAACTCTCAATAAAACTTGAAGAAAAAAGTTTTAAAGGAGTTTACAAGAACAGAATACTATCTTACCTTTACTGACAGAAGATGGGAATGGGAGAATGGGAGAAAGCTGGAGGAGAGCATCTGACTGACTCTTTTTTTCTGTGGTGAGAGGAACCAGACCCACAAGATTAAAGAGAAAAACTCCTGTATAGTCATATACTTCTATAGCTACAATCTCCAAACTCAAGACATATAGAAGTATGTTTATAATTTTTACATTTTAAGAAGCTATAAGACAAACATAGCAATGCATCTTTAAACTGATTTATTTCTAAATAAGAAAAAAGCATAATTTTGGACTTCCCTGATGGCTCAGTGGTAAAGAATCCACCTGCCAATGCAGGTGAGAAGATCCCTTGGTCGGGAAGGTCCCCTGGAGAAGGAAACAGCAACCCACTCCTGTATTTTTGCCTGAGAAATACCGTGGACAGAAGAGTCTGGCAGTCTACCGTCCATAGTGCGGCAAAGAACCAGACATGACTTAGTGACTAAACAGTAACAAGCATATTTTTTATAAAAGAGATGAAAAGTTTGAAAACTTTTTCCCCATCATTTGATTTCTGCTTGAGAGAAAAGAAACTTGCACTTTTTCTGAGTTTTTTGTTGTTTCATGGGACTTCCCTGGTGGACCAGAAGTTCCTCTGCTTCAGAGGAACACTCGACTTCCACTGCAGCAGACGTGAGTGCAATCCCCGGTCAGGAAAATTCCACATGTTTTGAGGTGCAGGCAAAAAAAGAAAAAAAGTTGAGTACTGAATTGTTTTGCTTAAAAGGTTCACATAAACTGATCCTTTTACAAGTGGTAGGGGACTACATAAGGGCATGAGTCCCTGGAGGTAGGGATCACTGGGGTTAGTCCTGGAGGCTGGTGCCCACAGACTTGAACTGGTAATTCATAAAAGCAGAAGACAGTGTCCAGCAAGTGTGCAAGGGTTAACCCATAGCACTTGTGTTGCAGGCAGGCTCTGGGCATCTTCCAAGTAGTAGGCTCTGAGGCCCACGCTGACAGGCTCTTCTTGTGTGTCAGCCCAGGGTACATCGAGGGAAATTAGGATCAGATTGAGCTGCCCTCCAAAAGTTGACATGACACCCCGTTCTCTTAAGAAAAGGAAGAAGAACAATGCCTAAGAGATATCTTTAGGTTAACCATTTCAGGCCACAGGTCAAACTGTGGTTGACCACAGTCATGGCCAAGTGTGAAAGCTGCTCAGTCATGTCCGACTCTTTGCAACCCCATGGACGGCGGGCTGCCAGGTTCCTCTTTACGTGGAATTATCCAGGCAAGAACAGTGGAGTGGATAGCCATCCCCTTCTCCAGAGGATCTTCATGACCAGCAATTGAGCCCGTGTCTCCTGCATTGCCATCAGATTCTGTACGGTCTGAGCCACCAGGGAAGCCCAGTGGGCAAGAGGCTTCCAGTCTAAAAAGTCAGTGCTGGCAGATGTTGAGGTTTTGTGCTGCCACTCAGAAGCACAATGATGTACCAGGAAGCCCCCCTGAGCCCAGACCTTAAGGCCAACTCCTTGGCATTTTGTTCTCTTTGAAGACATTTGCCAGTAAATAATTGTGTCTGGAAAAGTAAACACTGAATCCAAACAGCAAATTCTGCCTTTAGGACCTCTGTCAAGGTCCAGGAGATCAAGAAAATCACAGCTTTGAACCAGCGATGGCTTCTTAATCCTAACTAAAATGATGCTACTTTGGTGCTGAATCAGGTAATGAAAATCTTGCTGTTGATGATATTCCATATTTATGTTCTGATATTGTATAAAGGGAACAAAGAAAGATTGAGATCTTGAGTTTTAAATTAAAAACTAATAAAATGTGATAGTATTGAATTTTCATGAAACCAATAAACAAAATGAATCAAAACATTCTATTCAGTCTCATACAGGAAAACAAATCTTTTATTTTGGCATTCTCAATTTCTTCACTGTAGACTCTAACCTCAGTTTTCATCTTAACTCCAAGTTTTTACTGTCTTCCATCCTTCTCTTTGGCCATATCAGTCTATCCCACTTTCCTTATTTATGTCTTACATTTCAGATCATGTTTATCCTGTTGCTCTCTCATCTGTCTTGTCATTGCTTCTTTCATCTTACTACATAGTTCTTAGACTATTTTTTAAGGCTTGTATCAAATATCTCCTCTTCCATTAAAATTTTACAGACCAGTCCAGTGTTTCCCATTCTCTGAACTCCAAAGGCAACTTTGGTCTAATTTCTCATGTCAACTAGGCATTCACTAAGCTATTGTTGAGAAGAAACTGAGAAAGGAGTACGACAGGGCTGTGTTCTGTCATCCCGTTTGTTTAACCTATACGCTGGGCACATCATGAGAAATGCTGGGCTGGATGAGTTACAAACTGGAATCAAGGTAGGTGGGAGAAACACCAACAACATCAGATATGTGGATGATACCACCCTAATGGCAGAAAGTGAAGAAGAACTAAAAAGTCTTTTGATGAGGGTGAAAGAGGAGAGTGAAAGAGCCGGCTTAAAACTAAATATTAAAGAAAACTAAGATCATGGCATCCAGCCCCATTATATCATGGCAAATAGAAAGGGGAAAAAATGGAAGTAGTGACAGATTTCCTCCTCTGGAGCCCTAAAATCACTGTGGATGGTGACCATAGCCATGAAATCAGAAGACGATTGCTTCTTGGCAGGAAAGCTATGACAAACCTAGACAGTGTGTTGAAAAGCTGAGACATTGCCGACAAAGGTCCTCATACTTAAGGCTATGGTCTTCCCAGTGGTTATGAATGGTTGTGAAACTGGACTGTAAAGAAGGCAGAATGCCAAAGAATTGATGCCTTTGAACTGTGGTGCTGGAGAAGACTCCTGAGAGTCCCTTGGACAGCAAGAAGATCAAACCAGTCAATCTTAAGGGAAATGAACCCTGAATACTCACTGGAAGGACTGATGCTGAAGCTGAAGCTCCAGTATTTTGGTCATCTGATCCAAGCAGCCAATTCACTGGAAAAGTCCCTGATGCTGGGAAAGATTGAAGGCGGGAGGAGAAGGGGATGACAGAGGATGAGATGGGTGGATGGCATCACCGACGCGATGAACATGAGTTTGAGTAGGCTCTGGGAGTTGGTGATGGACAGGGAAACCTGGCGTGCTGGAGTCCACGGGGTCGCAAAGAGTTGGACACAACTGGGAAACTGAACAACAACAAGGAAGCTATTATTTATTTTTGGTATGATTACTTAACATTTGGCAGGTATATACACTACTTTTTCAAATAGATTGTAAACATTTTAAAGGTCTATTCTCTATCCTTCTTTGATCTCCTTGCCTCATTCTACCCTTTGGGGGCTACCTCCTTGTCTTCCAGCAGGTGATATAGCACTTTGTAACAAGTAACTAATCAATAAATACTTGATGGATTGATTGACCCATTGATTAAAGGATCCATTGCAGGAGACCATACTATGGTCTGACCATCTTGCAGCAACAGTTTATCTAAGGGAAGGAGTGCTGTGTTCAAGCCAGTATAAACCTGGTGATTGATGGGGTGGTGATTCATTTATGCTTTGCACTAGATATGAAATCAGCAGGAGTTATACCAGCCCAAGAAACTCTGATAATATATATGCCATTGCATGAGATGCTCAGGGCGATCCATTTCTAGTGACATTTCTACAAAGTTGGGCAATTTTCTCTATATCAGGCTTTAAAGTCCCGTTCTTATGATTAAATGTAATTCATTAAATATATTTCATGAGTGTCAGTCAAGGGAAAAAGCATCCAGAACCAATATTTATACATAGTAGGTGCTCAACAATCTTTCCTTCCACCCTAGTTTTGGGTGGCAAACATTCTGGTTATTTGCCAAGATGATCCCTTCTTCCTCAGTTCCCCACTCCTGCCTCACTGTTTGCACAGGGTGAGCTTTTGCTTGTTGATGATAGTTCCTTATATTTATATAGTGCTTACGGTATATAAAGCAACTTTAGGTACATAATTTCATTTGGGTGTCACATGACTCCAGCCAGATATTATCTTTAAGATATATCATTAATCCCCAATTTTATATCCTCAGTGAAGCGATGTGAAAGTAGCTCAGTCATGTCCAACTCTTTGTGACCCCATGGACTATACAGTTCATGGAATTCTCCAGGTCAGAATACTGGAGTGGGTAGCCTTTCCCTTCTCTAGGGGATCTTCCCAACCCAGGGATCAAACCCAGCTCTCCTGCATTGCAGGCAGATTCTTTACCAACTGAACTATCAGGGAAGCCCATATCCTCTATAGGTATCTCCAATCCTCAATATATATAAAATTAATATTCAATTCTCAAGTGAAAAAACTGAGCCTCACAGAACTTAAGTTACTTGCTGTTGGTGAATGACTTGAATTTGGATTTCCTGATTTGAAAAAGGAGAGGGAATGAAAAGATGGAGAGGAAGTATCATTTTTTTGTTTTGTTTTTGTTTGAGTGGTATTACCATTTGAAAACTGAGCACTGAAGAATTGATGCTTTTGAACTGTGGTGTTGAAGACTCTTGAGAGTCCCTTGAACTGCAAGGAGATCCAACCAGTCCATCCTAAAGGAGATCAGTCCTGGGTGTTCACTGGAAGGACTGATGCTGAAGCTGAAACTCTAATACTTTGGCCACCTGATGCAAAGAGCTGACTCATTGGAAAAGACCCTGATGCTGGGAAAGATTCAGGGCAGGAGGAGAAGGGGACGACAGAGGATGAGATGGTTGGGTGGCATCACCAACTCAATGGACATGAGTTTGAGTAAACTCTGGGAGTTGGTGATGGACAGGGAGGCCTTGTGTGCTGCGGTTCATGGGGTTGCGAAGAGTCGGACACGACTGAGCGACTAAACTGACTGACCATTTGAATGGCATTTTGTTTTGAATTGAGAATACCACTGAGGCAGACACTAGTTGTCTCCCAAATAGAGGTAAATTTACCATGAGGTGAATTAAGTTGAGTGTGTTTAGAGGTAAAGGAGCCAAGAGAGACCAGCTTTTGGTGAGTGTGGACAACTCGGTCTCTGAGCCAGGTTTCATATGAACATCATCACATTTGGGATAATAGAAAACCATGAAATGTTTGAGGGTGAGATGAGATATATCAGATAGGCCTTTGAAAGAGGGAAAAAACAAAACCTTCTTATTCTGGGTAGTGTTCCGTGGTATAGAGGTATCATAGTTCATTTAACTGTTTACTTACAAAATGACTTTTTGATTGTTTCTAGTTTTTAGCTATTACAAACAAGATTGCTGGAAGCAAATGTAGGCTTTTGGGTGGATTTAAATTTTCATTCTAGAGGGACAAATGCCCAGGAAAGCAATTGCTTGGTCATATGCATATTTAGTTTTTTTTCAAGAATGTGCCAAACAGTATCATTTTACAATCCCACCAGCAATGTATGAGAGACAGTTTTTCTCCATTCTCACCAACATTTGATTTTGTCACTACATTTGGTGTTACTTGTTCCAATATCTCATCATGTTTGTCATTTGCATTTCCTGAATGGCAAGTGGTGTTGGTACTTTTCATGTACTTATTTGTCATCTGTACATCCTTTACAGGATAAACAGGATATCTTGTCTTTCACCCATTTTCTAACTGGATTGTTTGGGTTTTTTTAATGGTGAGATTTGAGAGTTCTTTATATGCTCTAGATGAGTATTTTCTTAGGAATGTAGATTGCAATTTCTTCTCTGCCTATGTAGCTTGTCTTTTCATCAAAGTCTTTTGCAGAGTAAAGGTTTTAAATTTTGATGAAGTCCAATTTATTAATATTTCCTTTAATGTTGTCATGTCAAAGACATGACCCTGCTGCTGCTGCTGCTAAGTCACTTCAGTCGTGTCCGACTCTGTGCGACTCCATAGACGGCAACCCACCAGGCTCCCCTGTCCCCGGGATTCTCCAGGCAAGAACACTGGAGTGGGTTGCCATTTCCTTCTCTAATGCATGAAAGTGAAAAGGGAAAGTGAAGTCACTCAATCGTGTCTGACCCTCAGCGACTGACCCCATGGACTGCAGCCTACCAGGCTCCTCTATCCATGGGATTTTCCAGGCAAGAGTACTGGAGTGGGGTGTCATTGCCTTCTCTGAGACATGACCCTAAGTTCCCCAAATTATATCTTGTATTATGTTCTAAAATTTTTATAGTTTTACATTTACACTTAAACCTATGATACATTTTGAGTTAATTTTTATTTAATATGAGGTTTAAGTCAACATTCTTTATTTTTTTTAATGTTTTTACCCGTGGATACCAAATTGCTTTAGCACATTTCTTGACAATGCTATATTTCCTGCGTTAAATTGCTTTTGCGTCTCTGTTAAAATTCAAGTAGCCAAAACTTGCCTGGTGGTCCAGTGCTTAAGAATCTACCCTGCAATGCAAAGGATGCAGGTTCAATCCCTGGTCTGGGAACTGAGATCCCACATGCTGCAGAGCAACTAAGCTCGTGTGCTGCCACTACAGAGTTTGCATGCCACAACTAACACGTGATGCAGCCAAATAAACACTTTTGAAACAATTAGGTAGCCATACCTATGTGGAGTGATTTCTCGGTTCTCTTTATTCCATTGATCAGTGTGTCTATTCTTTTAATAATATTACCCAGTTTTGATTACCATAGATATATAACAAGCCTTAAAATCAGGTAGACTGATTCTTCTCATTTATTCCTTTTTTTTTTTCAGAATTATTTTCACTTTTCTAGTTCCTTTGCCTCTTCATGTAAACTTTAGAATACTGTTACTAAATCTACAAAAAAAAAAAAAATCTTGCTGGAATTTTGATAGGAATAGTATTCAGTTATATATAAACTTGGAAAGTTGGACATCTTTAGTATGCTGGGTCTTCCAATCAAGAAACAGGGAATATGTCACAATTTATTTTTATCTGCTTTCATCAGTGTTGCGCAGTTTTTAGCATTCAGGTCCTGTAGGTATATATTTTTAGATTTACATGTTAAGTATTTCACTTTTTTTTGAGCAATTGTAAATGATTCTGTGCTTTGAATTTCAGTTTCCAGATGCTCATTACTAGCATATACAAGAAATGCAATTGATTTTTGCATGTTGATCTTGTATCCTGTGAACTTGCTGAATTTGTAAGTTTCTGAGATTTTTGTAAATTCCTTGAGTTTTTTTAAATGTAGAATATCATGTCATCGACAAATAGGGGAGGTTTCATTTCTTTCTTTCTAATCTGTATGCATTTCATTTCCTTTCCTTGCCTTATTGCACTGGCCAGAATTTTCAACATTATGTTGAATAGTGGTGGTAAGAATGGACAATTTTGCTTTGTTTTTGATTGTAGGAAGAAAACATTCATTCTTTTGTCATTAAGTATGATGCTAGCCATAGATATTTTTTTGCGGGGTAGATGTTCTTTATTAAGGGTAGGAAGTTTCCCTCTTTTGCTAGTTTCATAAAAGTTTTTATCATGAAAGGCTATTTAATTTTTCAAATGCTTTTTCTGTCTCTATTGGTAAGATCATGTGATTTTTCCTCCTTAGACTCTTAATATGATGAGTCACATTGATAGATATTTGAGTATTTAACCATCCTTGCAGTTCCTGAGAGAAACCCCCTTGGGTATGGTATAAAATTCTTTTCATATACTGCTGAATTCAACTTGCTAATATTTTGTTAAGAATTTTTGCATTTATTTTCATGAGGGATACTGGCCTGTGGTTTTCTTTCTCTCTGTTTTTATACTGTCTCTGTTGGTTTTGGTATCATGTTAACATTTGCTTCATAAAGTGAATTGGAAAATATTCCATTCTCTTTCATTTTCTATGCAAGACTATAGAATTCATCTTGATTCTTCTTTAAATACTTCATAGAATTCTCCAGTGAAACAGTCTGAGACCAGAGTTTTCCTTTATGAAGAATTTTAGTATTACTGATTCAATTTCCTTAGTAGTCATAAGGCTATTCAAATTATGTTTCATACAGTGTGAGTGGTGGTAGTTGATGTCTTTGAGGAACTGATCCACTTACCTAAGCAGTGAGATTTATTATACATGTAGATTTATTCATGGTGTTCTCTTATCTTTTTGATGTTTGCAGGGTCTGTAGCAATATCCGGTTTCCCTCCTGATACTGGTACTTTGTGTCTTTTTCCTTTTATTTTTGTCAGTCTCCCTAGAGGTTTGTCAATTTCATTGATCTTTCCAAAGAACCACCTTCTCTTTCACTGACTCTCTGTACTTTTTGTTTTCAACTACAGTGATTTCTGCTATCTTTATAATTTCTTCTTCTTTCCTTTTTATTTTGTCCTTGAAAGTGTGACATCATTCTAAGTCAGTATCTCAAAGGACAGGTATCATTTGACTTGCGACTGGGTAATCGGAAGATCTGGAAAATTAAAAAACACAGAAACTGAGGGGAACAAAGCCCTTTAGGTAAAAAATAGAGTCCTTCTGAGCAATTCATTCAGAACATTAACAAATCTCTATGGAAAGGGAGTTGCTTTTGAGTCCTATGTTTTGGCCCTGAGCCCGTGTTTTATTTTCTCAGATGCCAAAGAGCACAGTATGAAGACCGAGGACTTCCCTGGTGGTCTAGTGGGTAAGAATCTGTGTTTGAACCCTGCTCCCAGAAGACCCCACAGGCCAAGAGGCAACTAACCCCCTGCGCTACAACTACTGAAGCCCGTGTTCTAGAGTGTGTGCTCTGCAACAGGAGAAGCCGCGGCAGTGAGACGCCATTGCACCGCAACAAGGGAGTAGCCCTGTTCTCCAACAGGGAAAGTCCATGTGGAGCAACGAGGACCCAGCACAGCCAATGAATAGATAGACAGCCGTTAAACACATGAAAGCAGAGAATGAAGGAAAGAAACCAAGTGGTTCCGTGTGATGATGTGACATGCTCATTTCGCATGGCGTACACACTATGAGGGACACTTTGAAAGCTGTGAGTGTATGCTCTTTGAGTGCCAGAAGGATGGTACAGGCGGAGGAAGGGGAGCCTCAATTCAATCAACCAACTATAGTATCTGTAGGACCCAGAGATAAAGCTTGTGCAGAATAATAAAAAAAAAATTCTAAAAGTTGCTGGGAGGTGCTTACCCTTAGTGAGCTTTTGGTCTTAAGGCATAAAAATCCTGTGCTCTAAAATGGTGAGTCCAGCTCCCTAAATAACAGCTCCAAGCTCTCTGATTCACCACTGAATAAAAAATACTCCTTGGCAGGTAAATGGAGCAGTTAGAACATGTCAGCTCTCCTGGCTCCTACAGGGAGTGGACTTGTGGAACGCCTAATCAGGACTGAGAGAAACTGTTAGTGAATACCTGTCACTTTCTTGTCAGCTGGGGCTGAAATGTGACTGTCACTGCATTTCTCTTAGTGTTATCATTCAGAATGCTCTGACAGAGCTAGCGAGGAGGAGGAATGGCACAACATCACGACAAAATTTGTTAGAACTTGGACAACTAGACACGGCTCCCCAGGGGACTTTCCAGTGCCTTGCCAAGCTTTCCTCCCACGCTACGACCTGGCTGCCTCTTGCAGCCCTCTCCCCTCCTTGAAACATCGACTCTGTTGTGTCTGGGTCCCCAGGCAGCTTGCAAGGATTTGTGACACCCAGGGGCACGCTTTGCAGCATTGTCCTTAGAAACGTTACACTAGAGATCTGTCCTTCATTTTACATTTAATCCTGTTCTTAGCTCACAAAATAGAGATCCGAAAATGTCAACCATTGAATATAAAATGAGGATTTCTAAAGTAGATTCTAAAATTGACAATGGAAAATTTAAGTTCAATATTAAGGAAGAGCCAGTGTTTTGTATTCATTAGCAATTAGATCTTTCAGATTCTTTATTCCAAATTATGCTATTCTGTGAGGAGTGTAAAAAAGATGTCCTTGGTCTGAACCAGGAGCATGAAAATGCACACCCCCAGGGAATTTGCAGAGAGTGTTTGACTGCCTAGAGTCAGTGGGAAAGGTAAGGTTTCATATACTTCAGTAATATTCTAGAGCAAAATAACAGCTACTCCTCTGTACTTGCCATGTGTCAGGCACTGACACATATAATATCCCAGTGAAATAGGCATTATCATCCCCATTTTCAAGATTATGAAGTTGAGAGATAGAAAGCTTAGGTGATCTGCCCAGTGTTAATCAGTGAGTGCATGTTTAAGCCTGAATGAATCCTGAATATCCACTGCCCCTTCTTGCTAGAATTTAAAGCTAAATGAATAAGGACAAGGAATCCAATTATCAGTTTATTCTACAGATTGTTACTTATAGCCCTATGATTGTGCCACAGCTTTACCGGAGAACTTTAACTAAATATGGCCTGCTCCAGAATGGTACAATTCAGTTGAGTTTAGTCTCTCAGTCGTATCCGACTCTTTGCGACCCCCTGAATCGCAGCACGCCAGGCCTCCCTGTCCATCACCAACTCCCGGAGTTCACTCAGAGTTGCATCGAGTCAGTGATGCCATCCAGTCATCTCATCCTCTGTCGTCCCCTTCTCTTCCTGCCCCCAATCCCTCCAAGGATCAAAGTCTTTTCCAATGAGTCAACTCTTTGCATGAGGTGGCCAAAAGTACTGGAGTTTCAGCTTTAGCATCATTCCTTCCAAAGAAATCCCAGGGTTTATCTCCTTCAGAATGGAATGGTTGGATCTCCTTGCAGTCCAAGGGACTCTCAAGAGTCTTCTCCAACACCACAGTTCAAAAGCATCAATTCTTCGGTGCTCAGCCTTCTTCAGAGTGGTACAAATCTACAATAAATCTGATTTCTAGACTGTTTTCTCAGGCTCCAAAATCACTGTAGATGGTGATTGCAGCCTTGAAATTAAAAGACACTTTCTCCTTGGAAGGAAATCTATGCCACATCCAGATAGCATATTAAAAGGCAGAGACATCACTTTGCTGACAAAGGACCGTATAGTCAAAGCTATGTTTTTTCCAGTAATCATGTATGGATATGAGAGTTGGTCTATAAAGGAGGCTGAGCGCTGAAGAACTGATGCTTTTGAACTGTGGTGCTGGAGATTCTTGAGGGTCCCTTGGACAGCATGGAAATCAAACCAGTCAATCCTAAAGGAAATAAACTCTGACTATTCTTTGGAAAGACTGATGTTGAAGCTGAAGCTCCAGTACTTTGGCCACCTGATGCAAAGAGCAGACTCATTGGAAAAGACTCTGATGCTGGGAAAAAATGAAGGCAAAAGAGAAGAGGGCAGCAGAGGATGAGATGGTCAGATACCATCACCTACTCAATGAACATGAATTTGAGCAAACTCTGGGAGAGAGTGGCGGAGAGAGGAGTCTGGTGTGCTGCAGCCTATGAGGTTGCAAGAAGTTGGAGACAACTTAGCAACTGAACAACAAATACCCTACCTAACAGAATATGTTGAAACTTCCAAAGTACAGAAACATGTTTTAAAATGTTAGCCTTGTTTCCTCTTCCTAACATCACCTGAAAAAAATGCACAAGCTGAAAGCTGAGAATTGTTTAATCTGGTGGACAAAACTGAGGATGTAGGTTGGTACACAGCTTCTCAAATCACTCTGAAAGACTGTTCTGAAGAGGTAAGAGAGGAGCCAGGATCTATAGTTTTTGCAAACATCAAAATGTTACTGTTAATTAAAGGAAACTAGACATCTCCACTTAATGAATTCAGTGCATTTCTATGTATTGTTGCTGTTTTTAGTTGATAAGTCATGTCTGATTTTTTGTGGTCCCATGGACTATAGTCCTCCAGGCTCCTCTGCCCTTGGAATTCTCCAGCAAGAGAATACTGGAGTGGGTTGCCATTTCATTTTTCAGGGGATCTTCCCAACCCAGGAATTGAACTTGCATCTCCTGCATTGGCAGGCAGATTCTTTACTGCTGAGCCACCAGTGAGGCTACAAAAGTCTGGACTCATTGTGACCGTTCCTTTGATATGCACCTTTACTATCCAGGGCCAATATCCTGTGCTTTCTCATCCTGAGTCTCCTCAGGGTGCGCCTTTTGGGGGGGCGGTGGCTGCAGTGGCTGATGGCTTGATCAGGCTCCTATTTCCATCTTGAGCTCCCTTGGGGCTCACCATGGAGAGGGGAGCTACAATGTGATGACTTGATGGGGGCATCATCTTTTGTTTACTGATATGAGAGGTGACATTTTTTTCATTGACACTAAAGATGGTCTACTTAGAGCTTAAATATTCATGTCTATTGGGAGCTCAACATTAGTCCTCAACTGAATGAAATCCGAGAGACACTGGAACCCAATGGTCTGTTTTTCTAGGTGAGTGAGCCAGCAGACATCCGGGTCCATGTGTCATAAGATGATACTCTCCCCCTGCCTCATGAGCTTGTTTTACATCATCCACTAGGATCTTAGAGAGTCTACTTGTACTGGCCAAGTTTCCTCCATCACTGGCATGACTATTGACAGAAGAAAATGTGTCAATAGAACATGACATACTCTGATTTAGAAAGTAGAACAGAGTGAAACAAAGTGAGTGTAAAGATCCCTACAATAATTAGTATCATAGTCTTTGAAATGGATTGGGGGGCATCTCCAGGGAGAGTGAATTAATAAGAGTTCCTGTTTATAGTAGTGAATAATAAGAATAATTAAGAAAATGAATGTGCTGCATGGAGTTCTTTTTTGCCAGTGGACACACAACACTGGATGATTCAGTGGCTACTGGAACAGGATTCTGTACCCTGGATCAATTGTGTGCCTTCTGATGACACTTTAATAAAAGAACAAGTGGGCACAGAGTGACAGCTGATGACGGAAGGCACAGACGCAAAGTAGAACTGCCATTGCCTGGAGCTAAACAAAAATTATACCTTTGAAAAACTTAAAGTCCAAGAGCTAACATGTTGTCAACAAAAGGCAGAAAGTTTCCAATCAAATGCATAGGTTATACATGTCAGGAGCTCATAAAATGTGTATTTCTGACTGAGGCTGAAAGAGTCAATATATATAGGGTAACAGATGGAGGACAGATAACTTCATAAAAATCGCAAATGCTGTGCTATGAAGCACATGTGGCCTGTGGACTCAGACCTGCACGTCGACCTAGAGGCCTTTCAGAAAGAGACTTTGTCTCTCTAGGTCCTAGCCTTCTTGCCTCAAAAATGACCTTCATGTTGTTGAAAGAGGCTCCTTGGAGAAGTTTCTTTCTACAGAATCACCTGCACAAAGGTGAATATTCTTGGGATAAATGGGACTGATTTGCATGGTTAATTCTATCAAATGGCTTTAAAATTAATCCATAGAAAAATGGTAAGGGGCAATGTCACGTAGTAATAACAGCTCTTTGTGATGTTCTTTTTCTCGTAATTTATTTTAAGTGAAGGTACAAACTAGGACACAGAACTTTTGTCATAGATGGAAGGAGAAAAAGAGATGCTTGTCATTCTGCTGTAATTCATGTGCAGAAGAGAAAAAGAAATCTTCCCCCTCATGGTTTCCATAGCTACCCCACCCCTTTGTTTCTCATTTGCAGCCAGCCTACAGGGGAGGTCAGCGACTTGTGGCACTGTAGCCTTCTCACCATCCCATGGAGTTGCACACTCTGCCTGAGGTTGATCAAAACCCTCAGATGCCACCCATGAGGGCAAAGCAAATCCAAACAAAATCCTCCCAACTAAACAATTGCCCTTTCTCTTTCCCTTTGAAATTCTTATCTAAAAGTAGCAAGAATGTCCTTCAAGCTAAATACAAACTAAGGCATTGAGGTAAATTATGATTATGTGATAAAGTAAAAACAAACATATTTTAAATATTTCCAACATATATATTTCATATCACCAGTTTGAGGCACAAAATAAGATCACATTTATTTTAATGTTGACACATAACAATGAAAAAATGCTCCCAGACTGACAGACCTTTCTCCTAGGGCCCCCTTCCCCAGGTGATTTCTAGGATGTAATGCTCCTCAACTCTATCCAGGGACACAGTTTCTGGTCCTCTTCTAGTCTTCTCACACCTTCCCTGAAATTGCCCTTCAGGTTGTTTTCTGCCCCATAATCATTCATTCCAAGTGTCAGTACAGCCCCCTCTCCTAACATTCCCAAGCAGAAATAGGTCTGGTCAGTGCTATTAAAAACTCTTTACTGAATGTTGAAGAATGTTCATTCTTGGGCCGTCTGGCTGTAAAACCTTGGGGTTTGTGCCTCAGTCCTGGGAGGCTCCACATGGCTCATCCTACACCAGTGAGAAGTCTCTGGAATCAGAGCCCCTCACCCATTTGCTCCTTGTTTCCAATCCAAGGTGAATATCATCTTAGCATGCTAATGCTCCTTAAGGAGAAATTCCTCTTCTGTTCCCCTCCTCTCGAAACACACAAGACAGATGGTTTTGCATGACCCAGTCAAGTCTAATGCATAGTTATAGGTCTTCTGATTAAAGATGGTGGATTGAATACACATGCTTATTTCCCCCCTGAGATTCCACTAAAGAGACATAAAGAAGACAGTTCAATTCAGTCAGTTCAGTCACTCAGTCATGTCTGACTCTTTGCGACCCCATGAGCTGCAGCACGCCAGGCCTCTCTGTCCAACACCAACTCCTGGAGCCCACCCAAACTCATGTCCATTGAGTCGGTGATGCCATCCAACCATCTCATCATCTGTTGTCTCCTTCTCCTCCTGCCCCCAATCTTTTCCAGCATCAGGGTCTTTTCCAATGAGTCAGCTCTTTGCATCAGGTGGCCAAAGTATCAGAGTTTTAGCTTCAACATCAGACCTTCCAATGAACACCCAGGACTGATCTCCTAATGGCAAGTCTCCAGTAACAAAGAGAATGAGTGGCAGCCTCAGTAGAAAAGCTATTTGAACAAAATCCTAAAAGATGTAAACAGAGGACGTGAAATGGATTGAGGAAGCCATCATTTTGGATTGTTCATGAAGAAGCATGTAGGCAATTTGCTATACAAAACCTCAGAGAAGGGTCGAATTGGAGTTGCTGGATGTAGTGGAGAGCAGGAATGAAGCTTGGAACCCAAAACGGGGTATAGAAGGGTCAAACTTTGCTTTCTCCCTGACTCACTCCCAATATTTATACAATCAATGATAACAGTTAGGTATCTCATCCAGGCTGGAGACTGGCGTTTCTTCTGGGGGAAACTGAATGGTTCTTGGGGAAAGACATGCATTCTAGCACTGCAGAAAAGATGATTTCTCACTGATAACTAAAGCAGATTTCAGCAATTCATGAACCCTTTCCCACATATACACAGCTCCAAATTAGCTTTTCACTGCATCAGTCTGAAATATGAACAGCCAAACAAGGACCCACCACACATTTAAAGGCACCCTCCAATGGGGATGAGATGGGGTATGTGGGCCCAAAGGAAAGAGTGAAAATACAAGGAGAAGAAGAGAAGTTTTAAGAAAGAAACTACAGGGCTTCCCTGGTGGTCTAGTGATTAAGAATCCACCTGTCAATGCAGGGGACACAGGTTTGATCCCTGGTCCAGGAAGATCCCAATGCTGCAGAGCAACTAAGCCCATGTGCCAATCGCTGAGCCTCTAGCTCCTCTAGATCTCAGGGGCTGCAAATACTGAAGCCTCTGTGCCTAGAACCTGTGCTCTGCAATAGGAGAGGCTGCCACAATGAGAAGCACGCACACATCAATTTCAAGTGGAGATCAAATTTCAAAAGGAGATCCAACCAATCAGCCCTAAAGGAAATCAGTCCTGAATATTCATTGGAAGGACTGATGCTGAAGCTGAAGCTCCAATACTTTGGCCGCCTGATGCAAAGAACTGACTCATTGGAAAAGACCCTGGTGCTGGGGAAGATTGAAGGTGGGAGGAGAAGGGGACGACAGAGGATGAGATGGTTGGATGGCATCATCAGCTTGATGGACATGAGTTTGAGCAAGCTCCGGGAATTGGTGATGGACAGGGAAGCCCGGTGTGCTACAGTCGATGAAGTTGCAAACAACTGGACATGGAGTGACTGAACTGATGGAATCATCAATTTCATCTGCCCATTGCCTCTTTTACGAATACAGTCTGCACAATGAAAAATAAGAGTTGTAGGAATAGAAAAGCTCCTTCTCTCACAGACATTGGAAATAGTTGCCAGAAATGAAATGATGGAAAACAGTAGAAATAAATCCCACCTGGCATACTCTGATGCTTTATAGCCTGCAAAGCTCTTATGTATCTCACATCATCCTATAACCCTATAAAGTAGAATGTTTTTCCAGCTGTCCCTTCACTCCAAGCCAATGTTGAACCTACTAGGAAATGTAAAGATGTAATGAGATAACACATGCAAAGATCTTCCCGAGCCTGCTCTATCAGTGCTCAGTAAGACAGAGCTGTTACAGTGAAGATTAGGAGCTGGAAGAAATTGAAAGGAAGCAGTTTACCTTTTGTCATCATAATTCCTCCTTTTTGTGCTTACCTGCCTTTCTCCATCTCTTGCACACGGATGCATCTACATGTCTAGCTCCCAAGTGCCTAGAGTGCCCTAGGTACTGGCCCACCAGCTTTCTATTTCTGTGCCCACCTCCCCAATCAGAACACATCAATCCTATGGCCTCTCCTTGGGTCTTTATATAATGTGAGAATGGTTGATACTGGAGACACTAAGGATTGTTTCAGAATCCCATAAGAGTCTTCAAAATAGGAATCTTCTATCTTTTTGGCAAACTGAATGGTATAAATGTAAATTACATTTATTAAAGTCTTCAGAGAAGGTTGGGGTCTCTCTCAGCATTTCTGATTGTACACATAGGCAGGTGGTTGTCTGTTAAGTTGTCACAGATAGCTTGCCACAGGATCTGCTAAACGGAAGCTGAATCACACTCTCCCGAACTGCAAAAATATGCACTGAGGATTGGGATAAGAAGAGGGCTTTCCCAAGAGATATAACCACTGACCTGTGGAATAAACCTCAACTTCTTAAAGAGAGGAAACAGTTTTTAACCTCTTCTGCAGAAAACTCCACCTCTTAGTCAGGCATCCAGCAAATTTCCTAGATTGAATAGATCATTTCTAGAGCGAGGTAGTAGGTCCCTTGTGGAACATCTATAAAGTATAAACCTGGTTCCCATTCAGAGACTGCACAGTGTACAGTGTCAGGTTGGTGGTGTGGCAGTGGTGATGGTAACAGTGGTGTGTGTGTGTGTGTGTGTGAATCTGCCAGAGACACCAGAAGAGCAAGATAGCGGAATATTTACCTATAAAACTTGATTCTAAAATTTTTTTTAAAAGCTCTATTTTCTTGAGTATTATTAAAACCATTTTTAGCCAGATAGTGCTGTTTCACTTTGATTTTACAGGAAATAAACTCAGCATCCCGTTGAGTGGCATGATCATGCAATGCTATGCGATAAGAATTAACCATCTGCTGAATATCAAAGCAAGAATTGTTACTGCCCAGATCCTGAGACAGAACTTCCTGTGGTGTCAGATGATTTCAGAAGAATTTTTATGATGAGAATTAACTCTAAATGGCCCATCTGCTGTTGCTCCCTGATCCAAATTAACACTGCCTCAGCCCTAGTAGTCAAATACTGGGAGTAAAAGAGATCTAAGTCTCAGTATTCACTTGACGGATGTGTGCTCTGAGTACTGCAGTTTGTGATTCTATCCTGCGTAAGATGCGCTTTGTCAGTGGCTATATGTTAATGAAAGGAAAGGTGTACATTGTGTGCAGAAAATCTACTTTTATGCTGAGAAAATCTAAAAGAATTCTAAGATTTCTATTCTAAGAATTTAGAATAAAGTGACAAAGTACATTAAAATCAGCACATAACATTGTGATGAGGAAAATGGTGCAGTTCCGGCTTAGTCCTGATTCAGGTCTAATGACAAGATGCTATCAGCCATAGCCCCGGGACAGCCTGACCTGTGAGCTCCCTGGTAAACTCTCAAGGTTTGGGGGGAGAATCCATAATCAGTTCAGTTCTTTCCTTTGATAACCCCTCATCTGCCTACTTAAGAACAGAGTGTCCAGACTGACTTTTATTTTTGTTAGAAACAGGCTAATCAGTTTACGAAAATGTGCAAACAAAATTCGTTCTCCCAGACTGTCATCAGTTTTTTTTCTCTCCTTTTTGCCTTCTTCCTTGACAATAGTCTATGGATTATTCCTCCTCCTATGAATACATTTGCATGCATGCAACAAACTGAACATTATTCCGTAACAATAATCACTTGGAAAACACTATTTTAAAAGAGAGAACAGACTTGCGGTTGTCACGGAGGAGTGAGGGAAGGAGAGGAATGGACTGGGAGTTTGGGGTTGGTAATTGCAAACTATTACATTAAAATGGATAAGCAACAAGGTCTTAATTTATAGCTCAGGGAACTATATTCAATATCCTGTGATAAACCATAATGGAAACAAATATGAAAAGGAATGTATATATTTGTATAACTGAGTCACTTTGCTGTACAGCACAAATTGGCACCACACTGTAAATCAACTATATGTCAATAAAAAGAGAGAAAGAGAGAGATCACACTGGGAAAAAGAATCAATCAAAATTGAAACTTTCAACCTGGCATCAATTTTAACAAAAGAGAGTATCTTTTTAAACAAATGTACATGTTTATGTTCTATTGCTAGGTAACAAACCACTCCAAAACTTGGTGATTTAAAATAACCACAATTTTATTTGTTCATGATTTGTGGGTTGACTGGCATCCTGAGGGTGATTCTTCTGCTATCTTCTGCTCACGCTGTTGCAGTCAAGGGATGGCTGGAGCCAGAATATTTAAAATGGCTATTCTCTCAGGTCTGGAAAGTTGTGAGGACAGTTGGAAACCTGGGAATTCTGTCTCTCTTTTTTGTGGCTTTCTCTATATGACTAGTTTGGGCTGTCTGTCATGACAAAAAGGTCTTCAGGAGCAAGGAATTACCAATCCTCTACTAGCGACATGCTTGCTGCTCTCTGATTGGACAAAGTCAGGGCAGGCGGGGCCTATATAACCATGAATGAGAGGCGCTTGAATTTGAAGGGAGGGGCACAAAAGCAAAAGTCTACCACATTGACTGTTTCTGCTCATTCTTCAGCAGCATGCTGAAGTAGTTGCTAATTTTTTTTACCAAACTGTACGTGCCTTTGGTTACAGTCTTACGTAAGTATCCTCAGAACCTAACATGGCACCCAGTCAGTGTGTAAATACCCACTGGATGGACCGGTGATGGGTGAACAGGTTAAGTGATGTACTCCAAATCCTCGCTGGGAGCGCTACAGATGGAGGCCACATGACATCAGTTCCCACCCTGATTTCCCCAATACCCACACCACATCCTTCCCCTGCCAGGTGTGAGGTGTGCAAGAAACACAGGCAGAAGCGCCTTCCGCTAAGCTCTGTCTGCTTTTGTCAGAGCTTCACAAGTCTCTGGATCATACCTCTCCTTGCTGCTTTTAAGGAATAATAAAATCCTGCAAGCTATTTGGTCCAGAGTGGTTTTGTACAGAAATTTTTAATGAGACCAGTTAAGAAAAGAAATTTAACATTAGCCTTGAAATTCATGGGTATAAGTGAGGGGTTAGAAAAGGGAGGCACAGGGCAGGTGGTGCTGGCCAGGCTGAGAGGACCAAGCCTGCTACAGTGTGATCACTGGCAGATGAAATGCTTTACAAGACGTGATTGTACTTAGAAGAAGCCTGGTAAGTCCAGCCAAGGAAACACTCTTTAAGGATGTTTTTCGATCCTTTTGAAAGGTTGCTATGGTTTAGTTAGAAGGATGAACAGGCGTCAGGAACCCAGGTTTGAGTGTCAGCTCTGAAGTGTCCTTGTTCGCCCTTGTGGTGTGGGTTGTCATTTTATTTCTCAGGGCCAATGAGACAAGCAGGTCTGGCTGTGTCAGGAGGTCTACGCCTTGCTCTTGTGCTTAGGGGCCAGGGAGACATCTGGAGGGCGGGGGTGAGGTGACTGTCCTGACCACAACCAGACCACCTCTGCTTTACCTCTCTTATATGTTCTTACGTGTTCTGCATAATAGGTTGGAACAAAAGATTCTATTAGTGAAAAGCATTATTTTTTAAAAAATTCCTTTATCTCTGAAATTGTGTGCTTCTTCTCTAAATGCACAGACCACTTCAAATGATCAATTTATAGTTTTATGTTACTTTTCTTTCTGGAAGTAGAAAAACTATGTAAAGAAATTATGTTAGAAAAGCAATCATATGTTTATTTTGATATCTATACCAATGGTTAGATGGGTGCTAACCCAATTTCTGGTCTCAAAAATGAAAAATCAGTTTGCAAACAACCCTTTATAAACCTGTGATAGTTTCTTTCCAAATTACCCTTAATTTCAGAGCCTTTGGAGTCTGAAAACTAAATATACAATTTGGTGTTTTGTATTCTCACATGTTCTCCACTTTCCAACATTTTGGTTCCCTGATCTTATTACAGAGAAGATTTTTGGTGCTTAGAGGGCAGTCTTCAGAAGTATATGTCATTTGCTAATTGTCAGGGTTCTCTCTTGGCTGTTGTTTTGGACGTGCTTTCATTTAGTCAATTAACACTGAGCAAGAACCCACTATATATGTTCTAGGTACTGGGGATTCAGTGGAATATGAGACAGAGTCCCCACCTTCACATCAGCAGGAGACGGAGACAATAAACGCATAAGTGAATAAATCAGGTACTTTCAGATAGTGATAAGTGCTATAAAGAAAACCTAGCAAAATAAAAGGAAGGAGATTTAGAATCATAGGACTGTAGAGTGATCAGGGATGGCTCTCTGAAGAGGTATTATTTTTTTAGCAGAAAGATGAGAATGAATGAGGCAATTAAAGAGCTGGGGGGCATAGGAAGGGCCTGCTGGTGGGGACGAGGTGTGAGGAGAATATTCCACAAAGAGGAGACAACAGGTGCAAAGCCTGGGGAGAGAGCAGAACTTTATATTTTTTGAAGGACAGAAAGAGGGTCAGGATGACTGGAGATGATTGAAGAAGAAACAGAATAGTGGAAGATGAAGTCAGAGATCATGCAGGGACTTGAAGGACGTGGAAAGAGATCTGGATTTTATTCCAAGTCCAGTGAAATTGACAGGTTTGAAGCTAGGGTGTGAAATGAACCATTTTTAAAAGCTTGCTTGGTTGCTGGGTGATCAGTGATTCTCTCTATATCATTTACCTATTTTATCTTTTTAACAGCATGCATCGTAATCTGAAATTTATGTATTTACCTGTTTATTATCTGTCTCCTCTTCCACCACACCAATAAAAGTAAACTCTTAATGTGGTGATTTTGCCCATTTAGTTCACTGCTGTTCACCCGTGTCTAAATAGTGCCTTGCTTGTAGTGAATTCTAAGAATTGCTTGTTGCCTGAATGAGTGAATATACTTGTTCGTTTAGATAACTGAGCTTGAGAGGAGTATCTGTGGTACATGAGTGGCAAAGTAGGAAATAATATTTGCTGACCTTTTCTAGCTGTCCATGGGGGCAATGATCCCTGAACACTGCTCACCACTCCCACAGTGTGTACAGGTGCAAGTGATGACAATGAACTTGAAGTATATTGTTCCAGTGCAGGAACATGTGTGTGTGTGTGTGCGCATGCGCACGCGCACGTGTGTGTGTGTGTGTGCTCACACCACTCGAAGTGTGGTGAAGCAGGGGGAGAGCAGGCATTGGAAGCTAGGGACCAAATTCCTCTCCTGGCCCTTGCGAGCTATGAGATTTTGAGTATATTGTTTTAAAACCACCACCATCCTACCAGGGGAAGGATAGGGGCAAGGATATTTAGGGAGTTTGGGATGGACGTGTACACACTGCTGTACTTAAAATGGATAACCAACAAGGACCTACTGTATAGCACAAGAAACTCTGCTCAATGTTACGTGCCAGCCTGGATGGGAGGGGAGTTTGTGGGAGAATGGATACATGTATATCTATGGTTGAGTCCTTTTGCTGTTCACCTGAAGCTATCACAACATTGTTAATCGGCTATACCCCAATACAAAATTAAAAGTTAAAAAAAAAACCACCCTGATCTCATGTCTTCCTCGAGTGTTTCCATGAGGCAGTTACCTTGTTCTGTGCATAGTAAATAAATGAATCAGAAACTCAGATAGATGCTGCTTCCCTTCCCAATGTGAGAGGAAAAGGGCTTGCTGCCAGGAGGAAGAGGTTACACATCAGTTACAGATACGGCTACAGCTGGCAGACGGTGCACCAGCTAGTAATTCCCAGCTCCCCACCACCCCTTGAGCCACTGCGCCACATCAACCAGGGCGCCTAGAAAGGGTGATCCAGAGCCACAGAACTCGAAAGTTCTGCTTCTTCAAACACTAGTATCAGGGAGCATCATGACATGAGCTTCCTGTGTACCAGGCACTGTTGTGAGCATCACTATTTTCAGTGACTTCAATCGTTCCTCATTAGAAGCCTACCTCACTTCACAGGTGAGAGAGCCGAGTTAGAGGGCTGGGGTCACACACTCATGGCACACGGGTGGTCAGTGGCAGAGCTGGGTTTTGGAATCCAGCCAGTTTGGTTCCAACAGCCTGATTTGTCACTACTTTGTGCTTGCTTCTCTGCCCGGGGCATGAGAGGCTGTCTGAAAAGCTGATGATGAAAAGTCTGTAACCCGTGTCTGTGGTCTCAACCAGTGCGTGGCACCCCTGTACCCCTACCAAGCCCACCGCGGGACCAAGCTTCTAGCCAAGTACACCAGGAGAGGCTTCTTTCGAGGTTATTCTGTGTCCCGGAGCCCAGTGGCTGCAGAATGGCCCCCACATGAGACAGACACACTGCTTGTACATCCCTCTTCTAGGTACCGGGAAGGGCATCTGGTTTTCACGACCGCTGTACGGGTGTTCTTTCCCCTGCGCCTGCCACTTCCTCCACGACGGCGTGGGCAGCGTCCCCTGAACACCTGCGCTGCCATCATAAACCAGCTCTCGGTTAGTTACGGTCTTATTTCACTTCCTCTCTGACGTGTATTCTCACTGCCCCCACAGAGCGGTCGCACAGAGTAGGTTCTCAGTGCTCCCTCAATGACTAGGAAATAAAGGGAAATTTTCAGACAATGATGAAGAGCCATGTTAGCGATGGAGCCCCTGCCTTCTGTACGCCCGGGAGCTACGCCAGGCGAAGCGCTGACATTGCACCATTGGAACAGAGAGCCGTTTTAAAGTGCAACGGCAAATTTAAACATTAAAGCATGAGGAATATTTTCATGACTGCAGCTTGCCAAATGGAACTGAAACAGATTTTGATATAAAAATTGACAGGAAGCAAAAGTGGAATGAATAAAAATAGAAAAGAAATTACCAAGCTCTGAAAGGAAGTACACAAGATGAAAATGGAATGAAATCTACCTTGACTGGATGATATTATATAAAAACGAATAAATTGACAGTAAATTAACGTGTAGCACATCTACAATCTGTCTTTAGAGGATAACAAAAGATATTTTTATTATCTCAATGCAGAATTTTGGTTGATTTTTTTTCGTTGGCTCCTGAAATGAGAGGTATGGTTTTATATAGAACTAAGTGTTATGCTTTGCCCAACTGCTTGGGGCCCACAAGAGTCTGGAGTCTGCTCTGTGTTTCTTTCTAAATCTCCCTAGATGCAACTATTTTCTTGGATGGAATTTTCTGTGAAGCTAAGGGTAATTACTTAGGGATTGGACTGTGTGTGGGTTTAATTTGGGATTGTGGGAGATGGAACATTCTAGAACCAGAATTTTCTGAAGTCTGATATGACAAGTGCAGAGCCCAATTAGGAAACAAAGGACCCAGCCCCTTCCCTGAACCTTGTAGCAGCTTCTCTTGGGCAAATCACCTACTCTCTGGGTCTCAGCTTCATTAATTATAGGATAGAGAGACTAATTCCTATTTTTCCTATCTCATTTATGAAGATTATGATAGTGGACATGAAAGTACTTTGAAAAGTCCAAGTCTGATGCTAAATGTAGAGAGTTATTGTTATAATTTTTCTAAGTAATAAAATTATTATGTGTGTAATTTTAAGGTTGACAAGGTTAATTTTGAAGAGTAGAAGAACTGCAGTATGTAGTGGTTCCTTCTATTTATACAGTTTCTTGTAATTTTGAAAGTCTACAGTCTACACTCACTCACTGGACTCAGCTAGTAAATCATCAAGACAGGCAACTCTTTGGCAGATGGAGAAAGTCCAAATAAACTGCACCAAGTTTCTCAGCCCTTGAATATGGAGTCAGCATTAGAACCCATGTGATTCCACAGCTGATCCAAACAGCCACCATGCTGATGTGGCTGCCATTCTTCACGGCTGTGTGTGTAAATAATGTTTTCTAATCAATAGAACCATTTTTAGTAGAGTTTTTGTTCCATGCTCTCCTCTTCAATTCTCTCTCTTATGGGCATAATGTGTCCTTTTGTGGACACTTGGTGGCATTTAGTCAATAATAGGTAATACACTAGTCCCCATGCTGGATGTTGGGGAGACCTGGCAAAGTGGTCATTGCTTTGGTCTTCAGGAAACTTCTGGTCAAGAGAGGAAGGCAGACACATTAACATGCAAGTACCTCATGTGATGAATGTTATGACTCCGGTAAAACGAGTTCTGTGGGAGCACCCATGAGGTCAGAGGCGCCTCCAGAAAGAAGTGGTGTCTCGGGTGAGACCTGAGGAATTGGGAGTCAGGCAGGTCAACAAGGAAGAGGCTCAGGCGGAGGCAATGGCTGTTTCAAAAGCCTACAGGAAAAAGCAAGACTTTCTGGGAAACAAAGTATTTCAGAAAGCCTGAAGCACAGAGTACGGTGGAATTAAGGAGTGGTGAGGAACAAGAGGCGGGGGGCTACTGTAGACAGTGAAGCTGAGACAGGGGTTTTGATTTTAGGATCTTGATCAGTTTTATCAGGAGAGTGACAGGTTATTCTGAAACTGTGAAGAGAATGGTGCAGACAAGATTTGGTGAGCAAACAAGAAGACCAGCCCTCCAGGCAAGAAAGGGTGATGACTTCAGGACCAGGGTCTAGGCTGCCTGCAGAGTGCTTCAGGGAGCAGAGTTGGTGTTCAAGGATGTGGAAGATTCTGGTCCTATACCTACAGGATCAAGGATGGTTTGTCCTAACATGGATAACTGTAAGTGGATATGTGTGAAAGGCAGGCAGGCAGGTGGGTGGGTGGGGTTAGGCTGTGGATCTCAGGGTGACTGGCTCTGGACTGGACTTAAGAGGGTGTTCCCCATCTTTGGGGATGGGTACTGATGAGGACAAGGCACAGCCCTGGCCCCAGGTTTCTTTAAATATAAACCAGACCAGGAGGGGAAGAAGAGGAACCAAGGCAGAAACCTAACTGTAAGAACTGGAGCCTCAGGGGAGGACTGGACTCAGCTGGGTCTTCAGAGCGAGTGTTCACAGTCGGAGCATTTGAAGATCCTCGTCAGTCATGAGCTCACGGTGGAGGGGTGTGGTCTGGGCCTAGGAAGACAGCAGGCACGAATGAACAGAACTGGGACCCAAGGATGGAGGTGGACAGAGGTGACCACACTCAGGATGATCAGGTCTGGGACACATTAGGAATTCTAAATGCTTCCCGCTCCCACATCTACATTCAAAATGCAGCAATATTAAACCTGATGCTGGGACTTCCCAGGTGGCATTAGTGGTAAAGAACCCACCTGCTGATGTAGGAGACATAAGAGACACAGGGTCAATCCCTGGATTAGGAAGATCCCCTGGAGGAGAGCTTGGCAACACACTCATTTTCTTGCCCAGAGAATCCCGTGAACAGATGAGCCTTGTGGGCTACAGTCCATGGAGTCGCAGAGTCAGACACGATTGAAGCGACTTAGCAAGCACACGCACAAGGCTATTTGACCATCTCTGGACCCACTCTTTCCATTTTAGACAAACAGGGAAAAAATAGGTGACATATGGAGAAACACAGTAGCTCTGCTCGGGTCTTCTAGGGAAAAAGGAATGTCTGATTCAGTGGAAGTCTCAAGATAATTTTGTCAGGCTTAGCTGAGGGCTGGCTTCCGTTACATATGTAGTGACTTCTACCTCAGATTGTCTTTGTCCAGTTTTCATAACATTCCTCAAATTTCAGACATTCTTATAATGCTCCAAAGTATAACAGTGATTGATTCTTGTTTTTCTTTTTGTTGAACTAAAAGCATGAGTGATTTTGTATCACGGTAGGAAAGATTCATTCACTGTTGAAAGAGGATGCATTTTGAATCTCCTTGGGCTCCAGGGATTAAATCACATGTTTTCAACAGATACTTTGATGTTTCTAATGATTTGCAAACATTCCCAGTCCAGAAATAATTGTTTGTCTTTCCCAAAGTTCTAGATAGCACTTCTATTGAAACTTTTTATTGAGGTTACAGCATGTGTCCAGAAGTGAGCACCGGTGCTAAGCACATAGCTTGATGAATTTTCCTGAAGTGAACATATTTGTATTCAGATCAAGACGCAAAATCAGGACTTCTCTGATGGTTCAGTGGTTAAGACTCTGCACCTCCAATGCAGGAGGTGCGGTTTTGATCCCTGGTTGTGGAACTAAGATCCCACCTGCCGTGTGGTATGGCCAGAAAAAACAAAAGGCCCTGGAAACCCCTTCCAGTCACTCCGTACCACCACCATGATGGTAGCAGCTTTGCCTGGTTTTTGAACTTCGCATGAGTGGAGGCACACAGTATGTGCTCTTTGGGTGTTTGGACTCTTGTTCAGCAATGTATTTGCTAAGATAAAGATGTAGGCCTGATAGCAGGAGGTGGAGAAAAAAGAGGCAAAGGTATTCTGTTCTGAAGGCTGGTAGACCAGGGAGCCAGGGAGCCAGGGGCCCAGTGTCCCCCAGGGCAGAAAGACAGACTAGAAGGAGAACTCCTAGATTTCCGTCTCGGTGAAGTTCCAGGTGCTTTTCTTCCTGAACCAGATTTCCCACGCCACTGCCTCCCCCAGTGCCATTTTGATTATATCTGGAGGTCCACCTGACAGGACTTTAAAAAAATTTTAATTAATTAATTAGTTGGATCTTTGTTGCTTCCCAAGGGCTTTCTCTAGTTACAGTAAGCAGGACAGGACCCTTATTTATTTATTAATTTTATACTTGGCTGCTCTGGGTCCTTGTTGCTGCCGTGGGCTTTCTCTAGTTGCAGTGAGCGGGGGTCACGCTGCTCTTCCTTGCCATGCACAAGCTTCACAGTGCAGCGGCTTCTCTCGTAGCAGAGCACGGGCTCGGTTGTTGTGGTGATCAGGATTAGTTGCTTTGTGGCATGTGGGATCTTCCCAGACCAGGGATCAAACCCACGCCCCCTGCATTGGCAGGCAGAGTCTCGTCCATTGTACCACCAGGGAAGTCCCCTGACAGGACTTCTTGAAGGAATGGTTGCAGATGTGGAGAGAAGCAGAACGGAAACAAGATTGATCCTTTAGGTGTTTGCTTGCAAACTGGGTTGCTGCTATGTCCTGAGATGGAAGAAGATGGGAAGAAATAAGCATGGAGGCAGTATGAATCAGCTGTTTGGTTATGGATAAGTTTTGAGATGCTTCTTAAAACAAAACCCAAATGGATCTGGAGCTCTAGGGAGCAGTCAGAGCTCGTGTTACAAATTTAGGAATCATTCGTGTGTAGATGGTTTAACTCTAGGCGGGGCACACAGTAAGATACCGAAGATGAAGTGAAGAGCAACATGGGGTCTCAGATGAAATCCCTTTTTTGTTCTTCCCCACCCACCTCCTCAACCTGCGCTTGCCTTGTGCTGGGCAGCCACTCAGCCTCTGGCCCCAACCCTCCTCTTTTCTCCTGCCTCTACAGTCCCCCTTCTTTCCACTCCTTCCCTTGTTTGGTATCCCCAAAAGCCCAAATAATTGTAGAAGGGGCCATTACCCTAGGAAAGGGGGAAGGTGGAGAGTAGAAGGGAGGGAGGCAGGGCTGGCTGTTGGAAAGAAAGACTTGGTAACATACCAATTAGCACTAGCTAGGGCACATCCTCATAATTTTTGGACCATCAAATTTTTGTTTTGGTTCTTCATACACATGAGTTGTTCCTGGAGTTTTCTGGAAAACAGGAAATGTCTCTGTGTTCCAAGAGAGTTTCACTATAGTGTAACCAAATAGTTTAACAAAGCCTATTTATTGGACAAATTTTCTCCTCACCAAAGGACTAAATTGCTTATCTATATATTTATTCCAATAATTAACAATTGAGATGTGATAGGGCAAAGGTTTACTGCGCCTGTGTGTGTGTTTAATTCAAAGAGTCAGAAGTAGACTCCTACATTCTGTGAGCAATGATATTTAGGAGCAGAAAAAGAGTCATTTCAGATTAAACTCCCTCTTTATTGTTCAAGAGTTGGCAGCCTGGCTGGTGAGTACTTGTTTTTCAACCAAGGCTAACATGCTGGAATGAGGCCCTGGCAATTCCTGGTAACTAAACTGAAGGACAAACATGTGCCTTCCCCCTTAGATATTTTTGGCAATTAATTCACTTATATCCACCCTAACAGATGTAGATCTTGGGGGAAAAAAATAACTCTTTCTTCATGCCTAGATTCCTCCTCTTCTCTTAGTTAAACAATAAAGAAAATAAAGGATGAAATGAAATATGCATCATTGCCTTAAGAAGGAACAGAAATGCAAAGGAAATGGCACCGTCTTCAGATTGACAGGCTCCCTGGGAGCCGCATCTTGGCGGGCTTCCAGCTTACTGGTCTGCTTCCTCCCACACCCCCTCCTCTCTTCTTTTTCAATCTCTTTGTGTTACCCTGACTTGAGTCCCTGGGCTCTTTCCCATCTCTGACCGGTTGACTGTTTCTCATTCTCTTGTAAAACTAGAATTTTCACATTTCCTCTGTACAGTACTGCAAAACAACATCACGTTAAAAAAGAAGAGGAGGAAATGACATATTCTACTAGCAAAATAACTGATGGACAAGTTGAAGAGAGTCTAAACAAGCTGATTCCTGAAAAATAAGACATGGATAATGTGGTTGCCTTTCTTTTAGGACATGCACACATGTGGTTTTTAACCTTTAGGACTTTTTGGAGACCAAAAAGCATAGGATAGGTTTAAAGAGGATAAATTACCAATGGGGACCAAGTGCTCCTCCCTAGAATGACTGATCTAATGCGCTTCTAGAAAAGTCAAATTTCCTAAAATATGTCTCCTATTTGTTCTGCTGCAGTCACTGTTTCTGCTTGAGAACAATATTAGTAAAGTCTTATATTTTATTGTTGTTGTGGATCCTACTGTTGTAAATATATTATTCAGCTACATCTGCCTGTGTGTGCTAAGACCCTAAGTTGTGCCCAATTCTTTGCAACCCTTTGGATTGTAGCCCACCAAGCTCCACTGTCCATGGCAAGAACACTGGAGTGGGTTGCCATGGCCTCCTCCAGGGGATCTTTCCAACCCTGGGATTGAGTTTAGGCCCCTTATGTCTCCTGCAGGTGGGTTCTTATCCACCAGCGCCACCTGGGAAGCCCACATCTGCCTGGCTCATTGCTGTTTATGAAGTATCTGCCTTCTGCGCCAGGCACTGAGCTACAAGGAGGTATGCACTCTCTCTCCTGGTTTTCACAACAAATCTGTGAGGGGGCATTATTATGTCCATTTAACTGATGAGGCCACTGAGCCTCAGAGGAAAGTTGGCTAAGTCAGACCTCTTACTTATGGTGGGACTAGGAGTTCTGACTCCTTATTCAGAACCTCCTCCCATTCCAACCTAGTCAGGGGTTGACTGTTTTAGAGGTGTTAACAGCGTTTGCTAAAACACAGATATGTGATTGCCAGGAGAGCCCTCACTTCATCCTGAGAATTTAAGACATTTTATGGTGGGATTCTTCTGGAATGATTTTCTGCAATCATTGCATATATCACTGTTCCAAATGGAAAAGTGAAGAAATCTGATATATGTGATGTTATAATCCTGAATAGGGGCAGGAGTGAGGCAGGTGCTCTGCAGTGCTTCTCTCCAGGGTTTTTGCATTTTAAGAAGGGATCGAGTTCTTACCAGGATTTTTCAGACTAGAACCAGCAGGTGGGGTTGTATTTCTTCTGGTAGCAGCACCACCGAAATTGTGTAATCCACCTATGTGTGAACCTGAAGCTAGTCAGGAGACCTAAGTTTGAACCACTGGCCTATCTATGTCAATGAGGCTTTGGGGGTGTCAGTTAATCTCATAGCTCTTCTGGGCCTAGACACAGTGTGTTTGCCTTATGAGACTGCTGGGAAGGTAACAGGAACTATCATAAGAAAAGAGAGGAAAATCTATAGAGCTAAATTTTGCAAGGGTGAGTGTGCAAATTGAGTGCTTTTTATAATGTTCACCATATCTTATTTGCACTATTATCTGATGCACATTCTGGCTGGTGAGATTTACAGGAAAATGTAGCTAGGCTGGAGATGGAAAATAGGATGGAGAGGCTAGTGTACAGTGGCCCTTAATTGAGATAATTTTGTAGTATATTTGGTGACTTCTTAGGACAACCTTGGACTTCCCAGGTGGTGCTAGTGGTAAAGAACCCACTTGCAAATGCCGGAGACCCAGGTTTGACCCCTGGCTCTGGAAGATCCCCTGGAGAAGGGGGGAATTCTCCAGTATCCTTGCCTGGAGAATTCCATGGACAGAGGAGCCTGGTGGGCTATAGTCCATAGGGTCGAAAAGAGTCAGATATGATTGAGTGACTAACACTTAATACACTTAAGACAACATTAACCCAACATTAACAACCTCTGTACAAATGACTGGCTTATCAGTTCCAAGTGGATTTATGGGAGCTGGGAAACTGACTGGGCAGGCGGGCAGGGAGAAGGGCCAGAGGTTGGATGGGAAATGGTCTCATAAAGGTCCAGGCAGGCTTTTCTGGTCTTCTTCCTTGAGAACATGAGCACCATACTAGGTGGTCCACAGGCTGCCTGTAAAAACCTTGACATCAATGAGACAAAGAGCCCTTTGGGGAGTCAGTAACACCCTGTGTTAGTATACTATTGCTGCTCTAACAAATTACAGCAAATTTAGTAGCTTAAAACAATACACATTTATTCTCTTACAATTCTGGCAGGCAGAAGTCCTTATATGGTTTTACTGGGCTAAAGTCATGGTGAAGGAACTGGAGGCTAAATCTTTCTGGAGACTGATTCCTCCCTTGGCTTCCTTCCTTCCTTCTGGTTCCTTCCTTGGCTTGTGGCTTCTTCTCCATCTTCAGAGTGCATCCCTCCAATCTGTGCTCCTGTCATTACATCAGCTTCTCCTTTGACTCTGACTGTCCTTCACCCTCCTTATAAAGATAATTGCGAGGACATTGCCCATTCAGATAATCCAGGACAATCTCCTCTTCTTAAGGCTCTGAATTGAATTCTCTCTGTAGAGTCCTTTTTGCCATGCAAGGAAACGGTCAGAGGTTCTGGGGAATAGGACTTGGACATATTTGGAATTACGTTTCACTCTTCAGCCTACCACACACATACCATTTAATCGCTACCAGAGAAAGAGCTGATTGTGGATTAAGCAGAGAACAGCGTATCCGAGACTTTTATACTAAGTTGGCTTGAGATCAGCTCACTGCATTTCAATTCCCTAACGACCATTTTCTCTAACTTTTGAATTTTACTAATATTTTAAAAGTTGATGCTTCTAACGATTTGCTTGTCATCTGTCTACTTTTCAGTGCTTAGTATTCTTTGTCAATTCTTCAAATGGTATGTCAGCCTTAATTTTGAGCTTCCAGCAATTAAAACTTAATTATAGTGCATTAAGTCAAATTAGATTAAAATGGTAAAGGCTTAAGATAAAGGGATGAAGTATTAACTGGGGATTTTTAGGAAGAAACAGTTGAGCTTATATTTAAAGATTTAAATATAAAAGAACCTGAGAAAAAAATTAGGAGCAGTCCAATTATCCCATAAGAAATGATGACATTTTATATTCCTGACAAGAACCAACTGAGATAAAATAAACCAAGGCAGCAGAAGGAAAGTGAGGATGTCCAGAAGATTGTGGCATAACGGTTCCTGTGACCAGTGCCTCAACTTTGATATTCACTGACTGTAAACACAAAATTATTGAAAAGTATTTTGTTTTAAGGGCTGAAAAAAATTATAAAATGCTAAAAAGATTGATAAATCAAGAAATGGACTGGAAGCGACAGGAATAATCATATCATACAGTAATTTTACATTATTGTTAGAAAATTTGGATTGGCAAAGTACTTGAGAAATTGGTAGAACAATCACAAACTTAAATACTTAAAGATTGGTAAAACCAAAACAGCATAAAATAACTAAAAAATTTTGGGAGAAGGCAAGCACTGATATGCTGGTTATGGAATGATTTCTGAATTTTTAATAGTCTAAGCAGTAAAGGATTTCTTTAACTGCTTCTAGGAAGATAAAGTGAAATGTTGTTAGTGAAGACTACAGAAATCCTCCCAAACTACTATACTAAAATGGTTCCATTGGAGACAAATTACTATAAGTTTATAAATAATTAAGAGAAACAAGCTTGAGACTTCCCTGGTGGTCCAGTGGTTAAGACTTTCCCTTCTAATGCAGGGGGCGCTGTTTTGATCCCCGATCAGGGAAATAAGATCCCACATGTGATGAGGCCAATAAATAAATAAATAAAATTTTAAAAGAGAAGCAAGTTTTTTAGTAAAATGGTAAATTTGGTGAACTGTTGATTTGACAAATTGTATTTTGGCAAACTAACCTGTTGTATGATTATTATTTTATTTATTTCTTTTGGTTGCACTGGGTCTTTGCTGGCTGCACATGAACTTTCTCTAGTTGTGGCGAGCAGGGGCTGCTCTCTAGCTGTGGTGAGCAGGGGCTGCTCTCTAGCTGTGGTACATGAGCTTCTCATTTTGTAGCTCTCTTGTTGCCGAGCCCGGGCTGTGGGCAAGCAGGTGTCAGTTGCAACACGCGGGCTCTATAGTTGTGGCGCATGGATTTAGTTGTCCTGTGGTATGTGAAGTCTTAGTAGACCAGGGATCAAACCTGTGCTCCCTGCATTGGCAGGTAGATTCTTAACCACTGGACCACCAGGGCAGTCCAAACTGAGCTTTAGGTTCTTTAAGCTTCAGGAAGCTGCCCTGCTAAACAGTATCTCGGAGAGGGGACTTTCTAGTGGGTGTGCCAGGTCGCTCAGCGGAACTGTGGGGAAGGCCCGGACTGCTCTGCTTCCACCATACTTCCTGGGTCCTGCTGCCGGCGAGTGTGAGTGGTCTAGGGGCTTTCTCACTGTGAAGGTTTGGTCCTGTCCTACCAGGAAACATCTCCCTTCGTGGAACCCAGTCCCTCCCAGCCATGCTTCTAGCACATTCCTAACCTTTCATTGCATGTGTGGTTTACACGTTTGTATCCTTCAACTAAACCTTAAAGTTCTTGGACAATGGAGATGCCTTTTCCAACATTTTCTCTCCAGCCCTGAACCTGTTGTCTAGCATATTATGTTTAAAGAGTGATATTGAATGAATGGATAGATGTGGGAAAGATTCTTTATTTTAATAAATGTGTTATTTCTCAGATGCCTTCCTTCTGGACTCCCTGTCCCTGTACTTTCCTCTCTTGTGGTGAATATCACCCCTGAGTCCTTGTCCACCTCCTCTTCATGAAAGCAGGGCAGGTTTCTCCTCATTTCTGCATCCCCAACCCAGGAGAAGGAAATGGCAACCCACCAGTGTTCTTGCCTGGAGAATCCCAGGGACAGAGGAGCCTAGTGGGCTGCCGTCTATGGGGTCGCACAGAGTCGGACACGACTGAAGTGATTTAGCAGCAGCAACAGATACTAATCTAATTATTTAATGATCTGAAGTGAGCCCCCAAGTTTAGAAGGAAATTCTGTGTGTGTGGTATTTCCAGCGTGACATTCCAGACTCCTATGTAATGTCAAGATCTTCAAGTGAGTTCATTCGATTCATCTTAGCTTATTTTTTCACTATCTTTTGGCTGAAAAGTGAAAGCATTGGTCGTTCAGTGGTGCATCAGTCTTTGCGACCTCACAGACTGTAGCCCTCGCCAGGCTCCTCTGTCCATGAGTGCATTGCCAGTCCCTTCTCTAGAGAAACCTTCTCAATCCAGGAACTGAACCCAGAGTCTCCTGCATTGCAGATTCTTTACCATTTGAAGGAAAGCCCCTTTTGGCTGAGAAGCGAGCATTTTATTCAACAGCTTCTTCAGAACCTACTCTGTGCTGTAATTCTAACCAATAGGCTACAGTTGTGGACAAAGGAGACAAACAATTTCCTAAGTGTTATATATCAGTAATTCTTTTCTGTTTTCTTTCCAAGAGTAACATTATTGGAAACAACTGTTCCTACATTTTTCACTCCTACCATCTTTGTAATTTGAGTAAGATTTCCCAGACTATCTTTTATATTTATCACAGAAATAAACACATTTTTAATTGCTTGGATCATCCATGTGTATCTGGAAATAATTCATCATTGCTTCACATGTTTTCTCATTTCTCTTTTCACAGAAACAAATTATTCATATTAAAAGTGTTGGTTTCACTCTTCCCTTTTGCATTTTTCATTTAATACTTGAAAACCCTGTATTTGTTTTTGTAGTGATGAAGGGGGCATGATTTTGTCATGAAAGAGTCTAAAAAAAGCTGATGATGTAAAACCCGAATTGCATTTGGATGAATCAAGATGATGACTTCAGGTTTCTATAAATATATCCTGAATATTTTCCCAGAGGTCTTTCTATAAATCCTTCGTGTTCCTGTAGAGGGTTATGAATAGTTTGATTATGGCTCTTCATGCACAGCTGTCTTTATTGACTTGTTTTTCTGCTTCACAAGACTGCAAGGATCTTACCTACCTGTGCATCCCTAGTGCCCAGTGTTCAGAAAGTGCTCAGTGTCACTGTAGTGAAGGAATGATTTCATGGCTGTATTTTCATCTCTTTTTAAAATAATGATACTAACAGCTATTGTGTACTGGCTGTGTTCTATGAACCAGACATTAAGCTAGCCTCCCTTTATGAATTATTTCACTGAATCCTCACTGCAGCTCTATCTATGGTGGAGATCTTATTACCCCCCATCCCATTCCACCAGAAAGGAAACTATCAGAGAGTTGGAGAGGTTAATTAGCTTTCCCAAGATAACACAACAATAAGGACAGAGTGTGGCACGAACCCACATCTGATGAGCCAAGAAGCTCATATTTCCCCCTTCCACTCTACCTCTAAGGTGTGTTAGTTAACCATAACTTGAAACTTTTTAAAAAGACTGCCTCTAGTACTACTCTTTGTATATAATACACAGCTGGCTGCATAGACCATGGGTATAATATCTAGTAAGTGGCCTCAATACAAAAGCCAGTCCAAAGGGAGGAAACATGTAAAGGAAACCTGAGACAGAGGAAAGTGGGAGGCAAAATAAAGAGTCTGTCTATTTTGTACTAGATGGGGCATGAAAGTGGAATTTTTATCTAATCATTGTGATGTTTCTGGGTATTCATCCCTAAAAGCCTAATGATAATATTCTGATGATAAATGAGAATTCCCATCTTTTTTTCTGGGTGAATGCTGTTTCAAAGATTCAACTAAATCAAGGACAGGAAGAGGGAAAGAAAGCAGAGAAGTTAGGCAACCATTCACACAAGGGTGTTTCAACCTCAGCATTAATGACATTTTGGGCAGTGTCAAGAGTTGTGTCTCTCCCAAATTCATATGTTGAGGTCCTAACCCTTGGGATGTGATCTTGTGTGGTGATAGGGTCTTTACAGAGGTTCAGTTCAGTCACTCAGTCGTGTCTGACTCTTTATTGCCCCATGGACTGCAGCACGCCAGGCTTCCCTATCCATCACCTACTCCTGGAGCTTACTCAAACTCATGTCCATCGAGGCAGTAATGCAGAGGTAATCAAGTTAAATGAGGTCATTAGGGTGCCTTAATCTAAAAGGACTGGTGACTTGAAAAACTGAGAAATCTGAACACGGAGATACATGTGAAGGGAAGACAATTAAAGAAACTGAAAGCTTGCCATCTGCAAGCCAAGGACAGATGCTTCCTTCAGCCTCAGATGGAAGGAATGTTGCCTTATTTTCAGACTTCTAGCCTCCAGAACTAGAGATGATAACTTTCTGCTGTTTAAGGCCCCAATCTATGGTTTTCTTTTTTTAATTTAAATTGTATTTTTTATATTGGAATATAGTTGATTTGTAATATTATGCGAGTTTCAAGTGTACAGTGAAGTGAGTCAGTTATACATATACATGTATCCATTGTTTTTCATATTCTTTTCCCATACAGGTTAATACAGAACATTGAGTAGAGTTCCTTGTGCTATACAGTAGGTCTTTGTTGATGATCTATTTAGAGTTAATCCCAAACTTCTGCTTTATCTCTCCCTCCACCTTTCCCTTTCATAATCCTAATATATGGAATCTAAAAAAACCAAAATGATACAAATGACCTTATTTACAAAACAGAAACAAACTCACAGATTTGGGAAAAAAATCTGTGGTACATTGTTACTGCAGAGCTAGCAAACAAATACAGGTCTGATAAACCTTCATTGTGAATGGTTGACCTGTGAGACTCAAGTTTGATGCCTGGGTCAGAAAGATCCCCTGGAAAAAGGAATGGCAACCCACTCCAGTATTCTTGCCCCGAAAAATTCCATGGACAGAAGAGCCTGGTGGGCTGCAGTCCATGGGGTCACAAAGAGGTAGACATGATTGAGCTACTGAGCATGGCACAGCCTGCATGTTGCAGGATGTTCGGCAACACCCCTGGCCTCTACCCTCTAGATGCCACTAGCGCCTCTTTCTATCAGTTGTGATAACCCACAGTGTCTCTCCCCATGGCCGAATATCCCCTTGGGGCAACCAGACTAGACTCTCTGTAGCCTTGAGGCAGTTGTTGGTCTCAGATGACATGGGTACGTCCACTGCCGATTTCCAAGCTCTCTGCAGGCTCTGGTGATTTCCCAAGCAGAGGAACATTCTTCATGTGGAAAATTTCCCTTCATCTGAACAGGGACTGCTCACAAAGTATGCTATATAATGGGGAAGAAATTCTAATCAGCTGGAGACCTAGAAAAGATTCTTTAAACCCCCAGTCATCCTCTGGGAAAATATGGGATTTTCTATTTCTTAAATGTGGACAGTGCTTCATCTGAAGTCAATATCCACCTTTCGTAAAAGTGTGAGCCTTGCCATTCTACAGGAGCAATCACAGAAGGAAAACGATGCTTCTGTGCTATTAAAAGGACAAACATGTTTGCGCCTCGGTATGAAAGCTGTAGGAGAGGGGGGTCTAAGGAGAGAGTGGAGAGCGATGTAAGGATTTTAATAAACTAACACAAAGGCTCTGATTACATCACTATTTATTCACATGTGAGTAGTTAGTTGTAATGAGTTGAGCAGAACAGAAACAAACAGCAGCAGGCACATTGGTGATGTGGCTAAATCCTCTTTACAGCCTTTCCTGCTGGAGGGATTCTAAAAGGGCACACCCTCAGAGCTGCTGTAATTGTATTTTTCTCACCCCATGATCTCTTCCTAATGGCAATGCTGCCAGCGATATTCAGGTGATGAATTTGTTCCAGCAGGTCAATGCATCATTTTAAACAACAGAAAACTTTCTCTTTTGCTAATAGTTTAAGCATGTTGACACAGTCTTGATTATAAATCTTTCAGAGATCCTTTCAGGTAGGGCCACCTACAAGTTTAATTAGCTGCAAGATTAGCTGACAGTACTAGTTCATAATTGATCACGCATTATTTGGTTTTCCCTTTTTAAAAAAATTTAAATGTCTTTGCTTCTTTCTCTCTTTGTGCACAGATGTGCACACACTATATTTCTCTTTGTGTCCTTGTTTTATTATGACTTAAAACTGGAAGTAAATATTAATATCAATACTTCTTTACTTCTGAAGCAGATAAACCGATCCTTGTCTGCCCACTTCATAGGACTGTGAGAATCAGACAGGGTAAAAGATATGGAAACAGTTTATAAGTCACCAAGTGCTTCAACATGGAAGATACTATTGTCGTTACTCTGATCCAGTGAATAGAGAGGTCAAAGGCCTAAGAAGGTTTAGTGCTGGGGGGATTAGTAACCAAGTTTCCTAGGAGTCAGTGAGCTCTGGAAGGAACCTTAGAGACATCTCTCTTTGGCCTACCAGGATTAGAGTTAGCTTCTTTAAGTAGGAGTTTATAGCTCTATATTTCTGAGAGTTGTTTCCCAAAGATTTGTAATTTAGAGCATGCTGCTGCTGCTGCTAAGTCGCTTCAGTCGTGTCCGACTCTGTGCAACCCCTTAGATGGCAGCCCATCAGGCTCCGCCATCCCTGGGATTCTCCAGGCAAGAACACTGGAGTGGGTTGCCATTTCCTTCTCCAATGCATGAAAGTGAAAAGTGAAAGGGAAGTCGCTCAGTCACGACCCCATGGACTGCAGCCCACCAGGCTCCTCCATCCATGGGATTTTCCAGGCAAGAGTACTGGAGTGGGGTGCCATTGCCTTCTCCCAATTTAGAGCATAGGAACTGTTATTTTACTTCACGATGTGAAACAAAACATGGGAGTTCTTATATAGGTGCTTTGTATGCAGGACACTTGCTTTTTAGGGAGTCTTGAAAAGTGATAGACATTTTCCAGGCAGAGGAAGGGAGAAAGAGCTTTACAGGGAAACCAGACCAGCAAACCACAGACAAGGAGGAAATCTACAACAAGGTTGTAGAATGTGTCAGAATGGGCACTTGGGTTGCTTAACATAAAGTATAATGGAAAAAGTTTTGGAGACTAGGTTATATGTGAATATATGTGAATATACTTAACACTACTGATCTGTACTCTTAAAAATGGTGAAGAGTAAAATTTCTGTTACGTATACTTTACCACAAGGAAATATTTGTATTATGTATACTTCACCACAATTAAAATTAAACATTTAAAAAAAGAAGAAGAAGAAGTTAAGACATCAGTGCATAGTGGCCACAGTTAAAAATATTTGCACTCTGCTTCTGACTCAAAGTCTGTAAAGCTCTGTTGCACTGTAAGGAAGTGAAAAAGAAATCATCAAGAATCCAACAAGAGCAAAAGGGGAGTGCAGAGACCCCGCCCGCTCCTTTTTTTCTTCATTTTCAAAATAGTGAAGTTCAGCATCTGGAGACTTCTAGAATAAAATTCTTTTTTAAGGGGTGGGATTATAGGATATTTTTCCTCATCTCCGTGTTATTCTATATTTTCTCGCATTTTGTAATGATTGTGGATTACCTTTATACATAGACGGGAAAGTGCTGATTCAGTATTAAAGGAGCCACGGTACACAAACCTCTGAGATGCCTGGTTATCACAGCTTCCCAGTGATCCATGAGGGTGAAGTGACCCTGTTATTTCCAGTGCACCAGCAGCCAGCCCCAGGAAGGATCTGACCCTGATGCATGGCTGTTCTAAACGTAGGTAGGAAGAAACAAAGACCCACAGAAAGCAAATACCCTCTCCCTAAGCTTCCAGCCAGTCATCAGGCCAGGACCAGGAAACAGGCCTTACCACCTTCACTGCAAGACCCTCTGCCCAACTTCACTGTTTCCCTAAATCTGAGGTGCTTGGCGTATGATGGAGGCCATGCTTATATGCAGCTATGGTGGGCTATAATCAATGCGGTCCCAAAAGAGTTGGACATGATTTAGCAACTAAACCACCACCGACTGCTTCATTTACACCAGGGTTCCTCAGCCTCAGCTGGATATTTGAGGGCAGATCATTCTTTGTGGAATGGAGATGTCCTGTGTATTGTAGGATACTTAGCAGCATCCCTAGCCTCTCTCCACTATTTGCCAGTGGCACCCCAGCACCCCATCACACCCATGTGACACCCAGCAATGTCTCCAGACACTGCCAAACGTCCCCTGGGAGGCACAGTCATACCAGTGGAGACCACTGACCTACTCTTGGTGGAAATTCATATAATCAGCAGACTTTTCCTCTGGATCTTTGTCTGACCTGTTCACAATTCACCAGACTCTGGGGGGTTTATGTTAAAAAAAAAATCCTACTGGGGGTGGGGGCAGGCTGGATTGGGAGTTTAGAATTAGCAAATACAAACTATTATATGTAGAATGGATAAACAACAAGATTCTATATAGCACCGGGCATATAGTCAATATCTGTGAAAAGCCATAACAGAAAAGATATAAAAAAAGAATATATATGTATAGCTGAATCACTGTGCTGTACAGCAGAAATTAATACAACATTCAAGTATAAAAAAAAATCCTGCTAAAAATCTTTGGCCTCTTCCTTGACCCTTGTGCAACTCAACCTTACTCTTTCTTTATGAAAATTTAATTAACAATCAAGTTGAGAAGAAAAAAAGGGAATCTTATTTTGAGCCAAATTGAGGATTATAACTTGGGAGACAGAAAGCTCTGAGAACGGTTCTGCTTGTTAGAAGTCCAAGGCTCAGTCATGTACATTTCTGAGACAAAGGATCATACACCAGAATGAGATCCTGATATTTTACGTGAAGGTCACCAAAAATACAAAGTCCACGTAAGCACGTACAAAGCCAGCAGCAAGTCACCATGACCTCCTTCAGAACCGGGTGGTGGTTTCATTGCTGTCTTTCTGGTTCTTGGACCCCATAGACTATAGCCCGCCAGGCTTCTCCGTCCATGGGATTTTCCAGACAAGAATACTGGAGTGGGTTGCCATTTCCTTCTCCAGGGGATCTTCCTGACCCAGGGACTGAACCTACTGTCTTCTGCACTGCAGGTGGATTCTTTATCACTGAAATAATTCTATTCTTTTAAGAAGTTACATTGCTAGCTTCAGAAGAAAGAGGGGGAAAAAAGATCTTTAAGGTTGAGCACACAAGCCTATCATTGAGGAAGTCTACTTAATGTGTAACGCAAACACACACTGCACATTAGGGAGGAAGGGAGGAGCCCCAAACAGACACACAGAGAGACACATAAAAATTCTGTTTAATTTTTATGAGAATTTTCTTGTCCTGCCTTAAAATATGAATTTTATTTAGTCATTTTATTTTATATTTATAAAATATAAATTTTTATTTAGTCATTTAAGCGGACTCCTGGGTGGTTAGAGTGAGCAGCTGTAGTGGTGGTTTGCTCTGTTTTACTGGTACCCACCTCCAAGTCTCATCCTTAGCTAAGCTTCCCTGAGGCTCACTGCTTTCCCAGTGCGGTGCCAGATTCCTTCCTGCCAAGGCAGCAGGCCTGCCTCCTTCTCTCTCCCCAGCTCAGAGCACGTCCTGCATCTGGATGCCCTGCCGTCAGGGGTGGAGAGGGCGCCCCTGGCGAGAGGGTGCTGGGAAGCAGAGCTTGCACTGCACTTGCATCAGAAAACCTGGGTTTGACTCCTGACTCTGTCTCCTCCTCTGGTATCCTGTAAGATGTTGTGAGAACAAGATGAGAAGTTTTGTGAGTGCTTAGTGCCATTGCGGGCCAGGTCACCCTTGTTGTCACCGTCACTCTGATTTTGAAGAAGCCACTTAACCTTTCAGAGCCTCAACATCCTCATCTAAAAAAGGAAGGGGTGGGGTCAGGTTAACTTCTGAGGTAGAACTTCTAAGGTGAGAACTTCTAAGGTAGGTTTCAGTTAACTTCAGTGTCAGCTTTCAAAGACTACTTGGTTTTTACAACTCTGTGCGTGTGTGTGTGTGTGTGTGTGTGCGCGCGCATGTGCTAAATCATATCTGACTCTTTGCAACCCCATGGACTGTAGCTTGCTAGGCTTCTCTGTCCATGGAATTTTCCAGGCAAGAGTACTGGAGTGGGTTACCATTTCTAACTCCAGGGGATCTTCCCCACCCAAGGATCGAACCCGTATCTCTTGAATCTTCTGCACTGGCTGTCGAATTCTTTACCATTGTGCCACCCGGGAACCTGCAAAATGGAGTAGTTATAATTCCTTACAAGATTATGGTGCAAATGACATATTTTGGGAAATGCTTGCAAACTATCAATCAGATTAAACCCCTGGTGGGTTTGGCCAGTTGGCTGAAAGAATGGTGGGCAGGTGGGACAGGCACAAGGCTGTGGGGACTGCTGTGTCTGAGGGCTTACACCACACTAGGACTGCTCAGGCCATCTGCAAGTGAGACCTCTGTTTTCCATTTTTCTGTAGGGACTTGCAGAAGGTAGCAGCTGCCCGGAATGCTCTCTGGCAGTGGGGGATCAAGAGCAACTACCAGAATGGGAGGAACTGAGGAAGCTTGTCATTCCTCCAAAAACAGACTAGTTTTCCCTTCTCGGAGGGCTCAAGGGGCCAAAGTGGAGGTGATAACTCTTGTAGGTTATAGAGAGGCTGCAGTCCATGGGGTTGCTAAGAGTCTGACACGACTGAGCGACTTCACTTTCACTTTTCACTTTCTCTGCATTGGAGAAGGAAATGGCCACCCACTCCAGCGTTCTTGCCTGGAGAATCCCAGGGATGGCGGAGCCTGGTGGGCTGCCGTCTGTGGGGTCACACAGAGTCGCACACGACTGAAGCGACTTAGTAGCAGCAGCAGCAGAGAGGTTGCCCTCAAAACTCTATGAGGCCAAATTCTCAGCATGAGAATTAAAAGGTCTGAGACAAGCAGAGATAAATTCTAATGGCTCTGTGATGAATTCTTAGAGAGTGCTGTTCTGATTGGTCAACTTTTGGCTGTAATGCTCATCAACCAGGTGGCATGCAGCAAACTCTTTACCTTCAAAGAAAATAGTGGTAATGAGATTAACAGTGCTACTAGCGATGACGATAATAATGGTACTCTTACAGCTACTGTTCCACAGGCTTTACATATATTGCCATTTAAATCCTAACAACAATATTTAATATTTAGGTATTATCACTCTCAGTTCCTAGTACACAGTGCCAAAGCCCAAAGAGGTTATAGAAAGTGCCTCAATTTTCCGGGAAAGACCAGCAGAGCTTATCTTGAAGTCTTAAGTGGGAGTCAGACAAGAAATGGTGCTGCCGTCTCCCAAGTGACAGACTTCGTACAGGAGTTGTCATCTGGGTTCCCTTCCCTGCTGGTGACCATAAATTTGTCTTCTATGTCTGTGATTCTATTTCTGTTTTGTAAATAAGCCCATTTGCACCATTTTTTTTTTTGATTCTGCATATAAGCAATATCATGATATTTGTCTTTCTCTGACTTACTTTACTCGATATGACAATCTCTAGATCCATCCGTGTCATTGCAAATGGTATTATTTCATTCTTTATGATGAATAATATTCCATTGTAATATTCCATTCCCTTCTTCAGGGCATCTTCCTAACCCAGGGATTGAACCCTGGTCTCCTGAATTACAGGCAGATTCTTTACCATCTGAGCCACCAGAGAAGATACCAATAAGAAGATACCAATATTCTATTGTATATGTGTACCACATCTTTTATTCATTTATCTATTGATGGGCATTTAGGTTGCTTTCATATCCTGGCTATATAAATAGTGCTGCAATGAACATTGGGGGGCATATATCTCTTTGAATTATTGCTTTCTCTGGATGTATGCCCAGGAGTGGGATTGCAGGATCATATGGTAGCTCTGTTTTTAGTTTCTTAAGAAACTTCCATACTGTTTTCCATACTGTTGTACTACTTTACATTCACACCACAGTGTAGGAGGGTTCCATTTTCTAAACACCCTCTCTAGCATTTATTGTTTGTAGACTTTTTGGATGATGGCCATTTTGACTGATGTGAGGTGATGGATACCTCATTGTACTTTTGACTTGCATTTAACTAATCATTAGTGTTGTGGCACCCCACTCCAGTACTCTTGCCTGGAGAATCCCATGGACGGAGGAGCCTGGAAGGCTGCAACCCATGGGGTCGCTAAGAATCGGACACGACTGAGCGACTTCCCTTTCACTTTTCACTTTCATGCATTGGAGAAGGAAATGGCAACCCACTCCAGTGTTCTTGCCTGGAGAATCCCGGGGATGGGGGAGCCTGGTGGGCTTCTGTCTATGGGGTCGCGCAGAGTGGACACGACTCCAGCGACTTAGCAGCAGCAGCAGTGTTGTTGAACATCTTTTCATGTGCTTTATGGCCATCTGTATGTCTTCTTTGGAAATGCGTCTTTAAATTTGCTACTTATTTTTTGAGTGGGTTTTTTTTTTTTTGATATTGAGCTGCATGAGTTGTTGGTATGTTTTGGAGATTAATCCCTTGTCAGTTGTTTTGTTTGCAAACATTTTTCCCATTCTGTGAGTTGTCTTTTCATTTTATTTATGGTTTCCTTTCCTGTGTAAAAGCTTTTTAAGTTTAATTAGGCCCCATTTGCTATTTTTGTTTTTATTTTCATTCATTATCCTATTATTTTCATTACTCTAGTTGGATCAAAAAAGATCTTGTTATGGTTTATGTCAATGAGTGTTATGCTTATGTTTTCCTCTAAGAGTTTTATAGTATCCAGCCTTACATTTATTTATTTATCCATCTTGAGTTTGTTTTTGCGTATGATGTTAGGAAGTGTTCTGATTTCATTCTTTTACACACAGCTGTCCAGTTTTCCCAGCAAAACTTATTTTTGCCATTGTATATATTTGCCTCTTTTGTCATAGATTAGGTGACTGTAGGTGCTTGGATTTATCTCTGGATTTTCTATCCTAAACAGCCTCTATTTCTTACCAGCTTTGTCATCTGAGGCCAAATTCTTCCCTTCTCTCCACTGTGGTTTCCTCATCTATAAGAGGGAATAAATTATTTCTTCACAGGGTGATGATAAAATGCCATCAAAACAATGGATTTAAAAGTTCTTTGTAAAGAGTAAATTCTCATAAAAAGACAAAGTATTCTTAGTTCTTGGGGGAAAAACTTTTTACTTTTCTATCACCAAATAAATACTAGTTCACATCATGATCATTCAACATCCTTGATAATAAGGAAAAAAAAGATGTAATCTCTTCATGCAGAGACAGCAGTTAACACTTTAATACAGATCCTTTGAAACCTTTCATCGCTTCCTTGGTAGCTCAGCTGGTAAAGAAACTGCCTGCAACGCCAGAGGCCCTGGTTCGATTCCTGGGTTGGAAAGGTCCGCTGGAGAAGGGAACGGCTACCCATTCCAGTATTCTGGGCTAGAGAATTCCATGGACTGTATAATCCATGGGGTCGCAAAGAGTCGGACAGACTGCGCGATTTTCACTTTCACTTTTCATTAAAATGAAAGGTACTCCTTGTATAATTTTGTAAAAATAGGTGCTGATGAGGTAGAGAAAGGGAGGAATTTGAGGGCTGCAGGTTGATCATGTGGAAGAGAGCACTGGGGGTGGGCCCAGTGGACACATCCTTTCAGAAGCCCCACTCTGGCAATGAATTGATAGTCAGATAAAGCACTTAGTCAATTAAAGTAGGGAAACAGTGAACATGGAAAACACTGATTTTATTAAAGTAGGACTTTTTTTAAAAAAGAAGAAAACATAAAATATCACTTAATTTAACAGTATTTTGAAGGGATGAGCCTTCTTCTTTAAGTACATAACAGCTGATGGGAGTTCTGTGTGGAATTTTTGAAAAGTAGAAGTTGACACAAGGTCACTGGTTTCCAGTCCCAACATCTTTAAAGAAGGGGGGAGAACTCAGAAAGAGTTGGGAAGCAACCTGAGTTCAGAATTCTTCTGGATTAAACAAAATTTCCCCAATTTTTTACATTTGTCTTGCACATGCCAAACTCCCAGATTTTGCTTTCATTTTGTTTTTTAAGCTACTTTCCTGTTACTGTTTATTAGAAGCATTCAGTTTAGATTTTGCACAACAGCAATTCTTTTCCTCACTCGTATTTCCTTGGTTTACGTAGTTATAAAAACAAGCACAACTGGCCAAACTAGTTTGTAGACAAACACATCTACCTCTTGGTGAACCTGAACCGTGGGGGCAGAAAAGGCCTTGAGTCCTGCCTCCTGGACATAAGCATTTGCTCTGCCATTACACGGAATGTTTAATTGGGAGCAATCAATCAGTTAATCCAGCTTTGAAGGTTTCTAATACACTGTAAATACAGAAAAACAATTGTGTCCAGGAGAATGCTTTTTGCTACAAGTAACAGAAATTCAGACTCAAGCTGTTTTTGTTTAATAAGATGGGTTTCAAGGCTGGTGGATTCAGAGATTTCGTGGTGTCAAGGGGACCCCTCATTATTGCCACTTCCCTGGACTGCTACTCACAGGATGGGCTTCAACTTGCAACTCTGGCTAGGAGCTGGGGCTTCAGGTGTCCTGTCTCTTGCTAAGTGGGAGTGAGGAACAATGGGCATCCATCCAGGAATCAGGTCCTTCCCTTTAGTCTTATTGGCCCAACTTGGGCCCCATGCCCACCCTGGGACTTCTTAATAACACCATCAGAGGACTGGCCTGTGCTGCTTGGTCTGAATGTCAGCATCCGCTGCTGGAGCAGCAGCTGTGTTCAGCTTCCCATTCCCGTGAATCCCAGCAGCTGCGTGAGCACCCAAACAAAACTGGATTCTAGGATGGAAGAGAAATGCGAAACAGATGCTGAGAGAGGTGTAGCCGCTCCTACAGGAGGCTTCCCTACTTCACAGTGTGGCCTCGGGCTGGCTCTGTTTCCTGAGGCGCCACAAGTGTACATCCCTGAGGCATCTTTGCCCCTGGTCAAAAGTCCTCCCATGGTATCGTCCATAGTTAGCGATTCTGAGCAGCTAAAAGTGACAAGATGAAAGCCCAGAAACTGGCCTCACTGGAACTCATGTCCGAACACCTGGATGGCTCTCCCAGTGCCCGCCACCTGCCCACACGCCCCTTGGTGGTTCACTGTGCCCTCAACAGGAAGCTGTTCGAGGCTTCTCACCCCTTGAACGCCAACACCTGCTTCCTCCTCTCCTCATATCCTGCTGACACCATTTTCTCAGACTTCACTGTGCAAACAGCAGCTGCCAGACTGCTCTTTGCTCAGCTGTACCCTCTGCCTCTGGCCGGGGTGCTGCCTGCCCTGTGGTCACAGTAGGTGACCCAGCCCCTCTGCCTCGACCTGTGCCCCCGTTCCCTTCCCACCCCCCCCCCCCCCCCCCCCGTCCTTTGCAGGCCACCAGCCCCTCTCTCCAGCTCTAGGGGCCCACAAATGTGCCACAAGGTCATATGCTAAAAATAAAGCGGAAAACCTCTTTCTTGACCTTCTTCCTGCTCATGCCTAGCTCTTTTTTTCCCCACAAAGAAAACTCTTTTAAAAAAAGTGTGGCCTAGAGTCCCTGTCTGGGCCCAGTCAGTCTTCGTCCGCTTTTGAACTTTTGAACTTTTCAGGCCCCAGAAGCAGCTCTAACCCAAGTAATCGAAGGCCTTGGCTTTTGCCAAATCCAGGCGCCTGCTGCTTTGTCTGACTTGACCCCTCAGCACTTTCTGCATCCTGCCACATTCCTCTCTCGGCTTCTAGCGCATGCTCTCTCCGGGGTGGGTTTTCTGGGTGGATTTCCATGGGCTTCCCTGCTGGCTCAGCCAGTAAAGAATCTACCTGATCCCTGGCTGGGGAAGATCTCACTCCAGTATTCTTGCCTGGAGAATTCTTGGCAGAAGAGCCTGTCCATGGGAGACACGACTGAGCCAGTTTTCTCCTCCCTTCCTCCCTCTACCTCTTCCCTGCCTTCCCCTCTGTCCTCCTTCCACACTCTTGGGCCCCCAAGTATCTGTTTACCCGCTGTTGAAATGGTGATTGGCAGGCCCGGATCTCCCTCTGGCCCTGTGGTGCCCACTGGCTGCTTGCCTGCTCCTATTGGTATGTCTCATAGCCTCTTCAACCCAATATGCCCCAGTCAGAACATTTGATTGCTCCCCACCCTCTGTCCCTCAAACCTGTTTCTCCTCGGATCTTCAACCCGGAGGTTGACCATCTACACAGCTGCTCCAGATTTAACTTGGGTCTCGTTCTTGGTTCCTCTTGCCCCACGCCACTCCTTTCACAAACTCCATCAGAAAGTCCTGTCATCTCTTCCCCAAGACAACGTCAGTCCATCTGCTTTTCTCCATCTCTAGCGTAGTCATCTCACACAACCACAGTGATCATCAGACTGATTCTCTTCTTGCCTACTGTACAGGGGCCAGAGTAAGCTTCTAAAAATATTAAATCAGGTCATCTCGCTCCCCTGTATAAAACCCTCCAGTGGCTTCCTATTGTGGGCAGAACAAAGTCTAGAAACCTCATCATGGCCTAAGTGGCCTTAACCGATCTCATCCTGACCTCTCCCTGCCTTATCTCTTCTGGTGAAACTTGACTCTAAGCACCCAGGCCTTTTCTTGTGGTGAAAACGCAGACTTGCTCCCATTCAGGGCCCTTCGACTTGCTCTGCTGTCTGACTTTTGCAAGCTTGGTGTCACTCAAGTCTCTGCTTAAAGGTCACCTTCACAGAGGCCTTCCCTGACCAGACAGTAGAAGTTAGCCCCCGTCCCTGATCACTCTCTACCCTTAAGCCATTCTATTTTTGTTCTAGAATGTATCACTATTGAACTTATCTTTTCACTTGTTTGTTTTCTCTTTCTCATTCATACTAGACTGTTGCCATCAGAAAGCAGAACATTATATCTTATTGACTGTGGTGGCTGCTGCACCTGAAACAATAGTAGGAGCAAAAATGAAGTTGCTCAGTTGTGTCTGACCCTTTGCAACCCCATGGACTGTAGCCTACCAGGCTCCTCCATCCATGGGATTCTCCAGGCAAGAGTACTGGGGTAGGTTGCCATTTCCTTCTCTAGGGGATCTTCCCAACCCAGGTCTCTCGCATTGTAAGCAGATACTTTACCGTCTGAGCCACCAAGGAAGCCCAGGAAAGTAGGAGCAAATAGTAATAATAATTTAATGAATGAATAACTCTGCTTGTCTGACTTAAACTTACTTTACAAAAGGAATAACCACCTCGGAATGATCAATAGAGGTCATGGGACAAATAGCCTATTCCTTTTTCAGCTACAACTTAATTTATTAAGCAAATATTTATTGCCAGGTTGTGTGCTAAGCACTGGAGGAAACCAGATGAAGAAAAACTAATACCTGATTTCAAGAGTTCAGAGGTTAGGGAGTAGTGACAGATTAAATTTAGAAAGTTGCTGTTTGACAAATACATCGAGAGAGGGAAGCAAAGGATGGTATTGGAATTCGATGGGGAGCATCTAACCCAGAAAGCTGAGATCAAGGAAAGCTTCCTGGAAGAAGTGATCCCTCAGGTGAGTCTTAAGGAAAAGAGTCAGCCAGGTGAAGAAACGGTAGAAGATGGGGCTGAACAGTCTAGCAAAGGGGACAATAGATGAACAGGAGCCTTTGGAAGACATGAGGGAAGGCCAACAAGCTTAGAAGAAATGGAGACTGAGCTCAAGGAGGGGAGGAGGAGGGCCTGCAAAGATGCCGGACTGGACAGATGAGGGTCCATATCATGAAAGGTCTTGCCACAGCAACCACAGCGGTGGACATTTATGGAAAGCTTGCTCTGGTGCCAGGCACTGAGTGAAGCATATCACACCATGTTATTTAATCCCCATGAGATACATGCTGTCACTTTCCTCATTTGACTGATGGGGAATAAGTCACTTTTCTGAGGATACACACACACAGGGCAGAGTCCGCATGGAAGCCCATGAATGCATACTACAAACGCTCTCAGACAAAAGCCCTGGATCTCTGGTGAAATCTCTTGATTTCTCTCTGGTTCTTAGTTTCCTTATCAGTAGAACGGAGCTGATGGCAGTGTCCCTACCACGTGGAGTCTGTGAGGGTTCAGTGAGATAACTCAGGTACTGAATTAAAACTTACTCACTGCTTAATAAGTATGAGCTACTACTATTATTTTTTATTTTCTTTTTGGAAAAACTACTATTTAAACCTGGGGATTTTTCCCTGGGAGCAGAAGCAGGACTTGACAGTTCCTGAACACTGGGGCTCTCTTCTTTCTTTAGGATTGGTGATTAGTTTATGCTTTTGTAACATATTGTGAATATCTAACTTTGGTCTTTTCTCTTTTTTTCTAATATCTTTTTATATCCAGATTGATAGGCGAAGCTATAGAATTTATATTTGTAAGAAAGAATTGATGGTTAAAATTTTTTTTTCCATAAAGTAATGCATGCACAAGATAAAAAAATTCTAACAATACAATAGAGTAAAACAAAAAATGTAAAATCCTCTCTCTTTACCTACACCCTCATATATAATGTAATTATAGCTAAACATAATTATAGCTATTATTTCTCTTTTCCCAGAAATTTGTATGTATATATGTACATGTATGTAAGTATATGTATAAAAATTTAATCCTTGGAATTCTCACTTTTAATAATAGTGTATTCTACCTTATTTTTTCACTAAAAATAAGTTAGTTTTGATGTTCTTTATTGTACCAATTCAGATAAATGTATTGATCCTTTTTTTTTTTAACAATTTTATTTATTTATTTAGGCTGTGTGGTGTCTTCTCTGCTGCGGGGGCTTTCTTAGTTGCAGAGAACGGGGGTGGCCTCCAGTTGTGATTTGGGGGCTTCTCATTGCAGTAACTTCTCTTGTCGCGGAGCACAGGCTCTAGGCTGAGCGGCCTCAGCAGTTGCAGTTCCCAGGCTCTAGAGCACGGGCTCAGTAGTTGCGGTGCACAGGCTTAGTTGCTCCGTGGCATGCGGGATCTTGCCAGACCAGAGATCAAATCTGTGTCTCCTCCTTTGGCAAGAGATTCTTCAGCACTGAGCCAACAAGGGAGCCCAGATAACTGTATTGATTCTACTGAACAGCCATGCAGTGTTCCATTTTATAGGGCCGCTGTAGCACATTTAATCTTTTCTTGATGGGCATTTAAATTTCATCTAGTCTTCTTACTATTATAAGCAATATTATTAGGCTGTCTCTGTACTGTATATATTTGCCTCTGTGTACAAGTGTTTCTGTGGGAAAAATTCCTAGAAGAGAAACTGCTAAGTTAAAGAAAATGCACTTTAAAAATTTTAATATTTATTGCCAAATTGCTTTCAAAGAATTTATAGCAATTTACATTCCATTAGCAACATGTGAGAGTTCATGTTTCCCATACCCTTGAGTATCAGCAAAGTTTTATTTTTGCCAGTAAATAAGTAAAAATGTATCTTGTTTCAACCTACCTTTCTTTGATTATTTAAAAAGCTGGAAAAATGTTTTATATGTTTGTCATCTATTTGCTTTTTTTTTGCTGCACACTGTCTGCTTTTTGACTATTCTTCCAGTGAATCGTTCACTTTTTTTCTTGCTAATTCTTAAATCTCTTTGTTACAGTAAAGAAATTAACTCCCTTCCTTAGTTTTAGAAATTGAAATTTTTTTTATATCCTGTGGTTTATCACTTGATTTTGTGTATGGTATTCTTTGTCTTGCAAATTTGTGTAAATTTGTTGATCTGATCTTCTATGACTATTGACCTTCCCCAGTTCCAAATTATGAAAAAAGTTTTTGAAAAAAAAAATTACCAGTGATTTTTCTAGTATTGTTATTATTTGTTTTACTTAATAATTACTGATCTACAGATATATTATTTGGGGATAAGAAGTGAAGTACTTCAGCACTTTTTCCCTAATGGCTTGTTTGTCACAACATTTCTGAATTATTCATATTCTCCCTTTGACCTAAAATACCAATATATTTATATTCTAAATTCTCAAAAGTATATGGGTCTCTCTGTGGGATCTCTCTTCTCCGCTAACACCTTTGTTATTTCCTGTACTTTCTCTGTAATGTCTTTCTGTTTTCCCATAATTTATCTATGTATAATATGTCTTGCTGCTGCTACTGCTAAGTCGCTTCAGTTGTGCCCAACTCTGTGCGACCCCATAGACGGCAGCCCACCAGGCTCTCCCCCGTCCCTGGGATTCTCCAAGCAAGAACACTGGAGTGGGCTGTCATTTCCTTCTCCAATGTACTTACTGTTGGGTAAAATTAGTTCTCTTTCTTTTTCTGTTGATGATTGTACTGGCTATTCTCACTCTTGTTATTTCACATTAGCTTTGTATCATTTTGTCAGATTCTCTAAAAAATCCTACTAGATTAGAATTACAGTTGCTTCAGGGAAAGTAAACAATGTTGTTTCATTCACCCCATTTTTTTAATGTTCCTGTATTAATCAGGATAAGATGGACGATGCTGCAAGAATAGTTAAATCTCTAAATCTCAGTGGATTAATTCTACAAAGTTTTGTTTTTCACTCATACAAATTTCAGGGCAGATCAGCTGCTCTCCAGAATAGGTCCCCCCTGTAGCAGCTCCACTGTCCACGCTATTTTGATCTTACAGCTTTGCTCTCTCAAGAGGGGGCCCCGTGGACTATGGAAGAGACATTTAGTGTCAACAGTTACCCATGTTCTCACTCGAATTTCCAGCCCCCTTGTAGTCAGTGGGGCCATATGATGTTGGCCAGTGGGAAAAGCTGAATTTTCTCTGTGATCTCTTCCCCTGCTGGCCATAGCTGAGGTCATGAGCTGAAGTGACAGAGCCCAAACAGACACCTTCTCAATTACAGTCACCTCGTGGGAGGCAGCTGCCCTGGAGACTCATCTGGCTCACGTCAGAGCTGGGGTGCATATGAAATAACTTTTATTGTATTAAGGTCACTGGGACTCTTAGGGTAAAATGCTGCTACAATAAAACAGTTAAGACGGCACTAGTGATAAAGAACCCACCTGCCAATGCAAGAGACAAAAGAGACAACTGGTTCGATCCCTGGGTCGAGAGGATCCCCTGGAGGAGGACATGGCAAGCTACACCAGTATTCTTGTCTGAAAAATCTCATGGACAGAGGAATCTGGCGGGCTACAGTCCATGGGGTCCAAAGAGTAGGACACCACTGAGTGACTGAGCAACACCACCGGCACAATAAAACAAACAACTCTATCCTGACCGATATAAAGTTAGTACCAAAAGTGATATGCTGCTGAAAAAAAAACAAAAAACAAAAAACACCTTAAAATACCGGTTTAGCAATCTGTAGTAACAGCAAGGAATCTGATATCAGAGGCTGGGAAGAACCAAAACATCTGGTAAAGGTGTTACTTGTGATTACCTTGAAGGCAAGTTGTTTCACTATTGAGCTTGTAGTTCAGGGAGGAGATGATGGAAAACAGAACCTTAGTTCTATATGTGGTTGCTACTGGTTGTGTTTGGCTAAGTACTGAAAGAGAGAGAGAGAAGAGTTGGAGAGGATTGGTGACAAAAAATCAAAGGCATAAAGCTCACATCACAAGTCCCTCAAAGAGAATATTGAATGTTTCCCTGCTCCTGGAAACGTCCGAAAGCAGATAGACGGGACCTACTGTACGTTTGAGAGAGTTATGAAGTAGTGACAAAGAAGCATGAACCTGGTCTAAAAGGCCAGAGGCACCAACCTCCATTCTGGGCAGGAAGTGGCTATGTACAGCTGTGCGGAGAGGCAACACCCACGGTACCCATTTCAGGTGTATTCAGGAGAATGTAATAGAACAGGAAAGACTTCCCAGAGGAAGTCCTGTTGCCAAGAAGCTCTCAGACTGCCCCATACCCTGGAAATGAGCTCCTTAAGTCAAGTCTGTACCGAAGGCCTTGTCACCTGTTAGAGATGCTTAAACCAGTATAAGGCAATTGTCTTGCATTTCACTAATCAGATTCAGTTGGATGTTTGAGGCTGGGACCGACATGTTCCTGTTAATCTGAGATGTTTTCTTGTTCAGAAGTAGTGAGAACTAAGGGTATTATGGGAGTGGTCACTTCTCATGCATCAAGTTGCTGAGAATTCTGTAGAGAAGGCTTATTTAAAAGAAAGAAAGAAAGAAAGAAAGAAAGAAAGAAAATGCTTCTTGTGCAGTAGTAGAGATAAGACACCAGACGTATAGGGGGAGAAGGGAAAGAGAGAAATATGCTTCTCCCTGAGTCCCTTGGAGCTTTTTAGTCCTCTTGGCTACCTGTGGTTCACATCCCTTTGAAGACCAACTGCATTCCTGTGAATTCCAGAGGACACTAGTTATCTCTTTTTCTTATCTAAGTTTGATTGAATTGGTTTCTATTTCTTAAAATCAACAGAACCTTGACTGAGGAAGTTCCCATACCTTATCATAGCAAAACATCTCCAGGAAGGGACCTCCCCTTCCTTCCTGCTGTGTAGGTAGGTTATGGTTGTGGTCACAGCCACGGCAATGAGATTTCTCATCATGGTCAGATTTCAAAGTCATGATGAGGAAAGAAGAGTAGCTGGAAAATTGGCTCATGCTTCCATGCCCAGCTACACTGGCCAATTTTAGAATCACTTTTCAGTAGCAACACTGAAGAATAGTAATATTAAAATGAAATAGAATGATTCCAATTTTTCTTGGAAGAAGCTACCCTTTATCTCTGTTGTCCGTGTATTCTCCTGCTTTCTGGAAAGGTTCTTGGTTCCATCTGCTTTCTTCTCACACCTGCAACATCCCCTCTCCTTTCACACTCTCAGTTGATGACATCACTTCCTTTTCCACCGAGAAAAAAGAAATAACCAGAAGACAACTGTCTTATCTGTCCAACACCAAATCTACCAAATAACCAACAACTATACCCATTCTCTCTGCACTCCCTGCCTCCCTCCAGTGCTGTCCTACAGAGATTTCTGCAATGACAGAGATATCCTGACTCTTTGTTCAATGCAGTAGCCACAACCCACATGTGGTTATTAAGCACTTGAAATGCAGCAAGAGCAACCAGGAACTGAATTGTACATTTTACTGAATTTTAATTAATTGAAGTTTAAATAGCCACATGTGGCTAGTGGCTGCTGAATAGGACAGTGCAGGTATGGAGAAATCCTTTGAAGGGTTTTTCTATGAAAGGAACAAAGAAATGGGGTGGATAGTCACAGAGGGATAGGGGTCAAAGCAGCACTTTTTAAAAAGGTGGATAAGTGATATTTTGGCGTGGCGGGTGGAAATGGTCCGGTTGTTGTTATTCAGTTACTCTGTCACGTTCCACTCTTTGCAACCCCATGGACTGCAGCACACCAGGCTTTCACTATTGGACAGGCACACACCTGTCCTTCACTATCTCCCAGAGCTTGCTCAAACTCATGTCCATTGAGTCAATGATGCCATCCAACCATCTCATCCTCTGTCACTCCCTTCTCCTCCTGCCCTCAGTCTTTCTCAGCATCAGAATCTTTTCCAATGGGTTGGCTCTTCGCATCTAGTGGCCAAAGTATTGTAGCTTCAGCTTCAACATCAGTCCTTCCAATGAATATTCAGGGTTGATTTCCTTTTGGATTGACTGGTTGGATCTCCTTGAAGTCCAAGGGACTCTCAAAAAACGATGAAGCAGGAGAAAGCAGGGTCAATGAGAAAAGTTGGTCTTTGTTAGAAGCTGGCCATTGTGTACAGCTGCAGTGTTTCATATGGCAGCCACCAGCCATGCATGGCTATTTAAATGCACATTAATTAGAACTTAATAAAATGGTAAAATTTGTTCTCAGTCACACTAACCACATTTCAAGTAGCTTCCATATTGGATGTACTTTCCATCTTTGAAGAAAACTGTATTAGACAGTGCTACTCTATACTTTGTCTTCATTTCATGCTATCATTCTCTTTTTCTAATTAAAGATTATTAAAATCAAATATGAGTTTCCCTCATAGCTCAGCTGAGTCTGCCTGCAATGCAGGAGACCCAGGTTTGATTCCTGGGTCAAGAAGATCCCCTGGAGAAGGAAATGACAACCCAGGACAAAGGAGCCTGGCAGGCTAGGGTCCATGCAATCACAAGAGTTGGACAACTTAGTGACTAAACCAACACCACCAAGACCAAATATATATGTGTGTGCATAGTTTTAGACAGCCCAAAAGCTCTGAAACCAGATTCTTGTTCTTTTCCACGTTTTTTTTTTTTTTTACTCTCCAAGCAATCATGTTCCATTCTTTCTGTATTTTAAGGAATATCTGTATCTGCAATTCTAAATTTTCTAATTTGTTGTGTTTTTTTTTCCAAGTTTTCGGCACTATGATGATTTGTTTACGGAATATATGGATTTAGTGTTTCTCAATACTACTGGGTGGGCTTCCCTGAGAGCTCAGTTGGTAAAGAATCCCAGGAGTCCCTGGTTTGATTCCTGGGTTGGGAAGGTCTGCTGGAGAAGGGATAGGCTACCCACGCCAGTATTCTTGGGCTTCCCTTGTGGCTTAGCTGGTAAAGAATCTGCCTGCAATGTAGAAGTCCTGGATTCGATCCCTGGGTTGGGAAGATCCCCTGGAGAAGGGAACAGCTACTCACTCCAGTATTCCGACCTGGAGAATTCCAAAGACTGTATCGTCATGGGGTCCCAAAGAGTCGGACACGACTGAGCGACTTTCACTTTTGCTTTCACTTCAATACTACTAGGTGGCGCTAGTGATAAATAATCTGCCTGCCAGTGCAGGAGATGCAGACTTGGGTTTGATCCCTGGGTTGGGAAGATCCCTTGAAGGAGGAAATGGCACCTCACTCCAGTGCCCTTGCTTGGAAAATCCCATGGGCAGAGGAGCCTGGTGGGCTACAGTCCATGGGGTCACAAAGAGTCAGACACAACTGAGTGACTGAGCACAGTGTTCCTCCACCATCACACTGTACACGTGTGCACTTCCTGTTTGCTATCTCCTAATAGAGTCAAATAATTTTATGGTTAGATCAATATTCAGCATTTTCATTATTAAGAAATACCACTGTACACCACTGGTCCATATGATATGTTACAGTTATTTTTTCTTTCAGATCTTTTTTGCTTTCCCTAGGGTTAATACACTTAAAAATTGGCTTCGTTGTATCAGAATTTATCATCAGTTTGATGCCACTCTCTTCCCTAGAAGTGTATGTGTTCTTTCCATATGGTCAGATACATCAGCTTCCTCTGCTTGGAGCCCTTTCTCCCCGCCTCTTCTGACCTGCTCCATCTGCTCAGGTCACTCTCCGAGCCTGCTGCTCAGTTTGCATCCTGGGATCCCTCATTACCATCCTGGAGGTTCCCTTCTCCTCTTTCTGCACTTGACTCCCCTGTTTCCTGGGTATGCTGTCCCCTATCTTCCCATGCTCCTTTCTCTTGCTATCGCTATAACAGTAACCATGAAAAGGAAATGTTTGAGGATCTGTGTGTCTGAAAATGTCCTTAGTCCATCTTTCCACTTAAAAGCTTTACTGTATATGGAGCTCTGAGTCAGAAATAATTTTCTCTCAAATTATGAAAATGTTTCATTATCTTCCAGTTTCCACTGTTGTTGAAAAGTCCAAAATTATTCTTACTCTTGTTCCTTGTATATAACCTGTTTGTCTATCTCTTTGTGACTGACATGCAATTTCTTCATGAGATTCCTTATTATGGGTCTATTTTTCATCCATTATGCTTGACCTTTAGTGGGCCTTTTTAATGTAGAAATTCGTGTGGCTCAGCTTTGGGAAGTCTTCTTGAATTGTTTGATTTCTTCACTTCTGTTTGTTCTGTTCCATCTTTCTGAAGCTCCTATAAATCAGATATTAGACCTCTTGGACTTTTCCTCTGATTTTTCTTTCTTTTTTCCTTCTCTTAGTTTTTTGCTCTGCTTTTCTCAATTTATCTTCCAATCCTTGTATAGAGTTTTCATATTTTTAATTTCCAAGAACACTTTTGTTTTTATTGTTTTATTTTTATTTATTTTTTGCAGCAACCTGTTTTTGTCGTATAGATCCAATATCACCTCTTATCTGTGATAGTTTGTTTTCAAGTTTTTTGCTGTTGCTGCTGTAGAATCTGAACCTCCAAGTAACTTTGGGAGAAATAGCAATAACCTCAGATATGCAGATGACACCACCCTTATGGCAGAAAGTGAAGAGGAACGAAAAAGCCTCTTGATGAAAGTCAAAGAGGAGAGTGAAAAAGTTGGCCTAAAGGTCAACATTCAGAAAACTAAGATCATGGCGTCTGGTCCCATCACTTCATGGGAAATAGATGGGGAAACAGTGGAAACAGTGTCAGACTTTATCTTTTTGGGCTCCAAAATCACTGCAGATGGTGACTGCAGCCATGAAATTAAAAGACGCTTACTCCTTGGAAGAAAAGTTATGACCAACCTAGACAGCATATTAAAAAGCAGAGACATTACTTTGCCAACAAAGGTCTGTCTAGTCAAGGCTATGATTTTTCCAGTAGTCATGTATGGATGTGAGAGTTGGACTGTGAAGAAGGCTGAATGCCGAAGAATTGATGCTTTTGAACTGTGGTGTTGGAGAAGACTCTTGAGAGTCCCTTGGACTGCAAGGAGATCCAACCAGCCCATTCTGAAGGAGATCAGCCCTGGGATTTCTTTGGAAGGAATGATGTTAAAGCTGAAACTCCAGTACTTTGGCCACCTGATGTGAAGAATTGACTCATTGGAAAAGACTCTGATGCTGGGATTATTGAGGGCAGGAGGAGAGGGGACGACCGAGGATGAGATGGCTGGATGGCATCACTGACTCGATGGACATGAGTCTGAGTGAACTCCGGGAAATGGTGATGGACAGGGAGGCCTGGCATGCTGCGATTCATGGGGTCGAAGAGTCGGACACGACTGAGTGACTGAACTGAACTGAACTGAACTGAAGTAACTTCTGTTTGATGATTTTATTTCTATCTTTCATGTTAATAGTTTTCTAAAAGGATGGCTGGAATCTTGGTGTGTGTACAGGACTGGGTAATGGGAGGGACTTACTTACTGAGGTCATTAAGGTAAGTTTAGATCTTATCTCTTGGCCTAATCAGAATCCCCTGAAAACATCCTGTCTCAAGTCTGGCTTTCAGCATTTGGGAGAGAAAGGTTGGTGATAGAGGAAGAAGCAGTAGGTATCTTACCTTTCACTATGTTGATGTTCATGTAATCTCAGTATCTGTCTCCAGGATCTTTCCTCTCACTGTAAATCCAGTATATATCTAGTTTATCCTCCTACAGTGGTTGGGAAGGTCTGTTTCCCAGCTGTGGGAGATGGTAGGGGAATTAGGTGCGGAACTCCTTTTCAAACAGCTCTCAGACCCACATTCAGACTTCACACCCAGTTGAACCTCGAAGAGAAATTCCTGAGCCTTTTAGGTGTTCTATCACGGCATTCAGAGTTAGCTAGGCATTCAGTTTTCACGGATCTGAGTCACCCTATTTACATTTATATCCATGTTTTCCAGCTTCTAAATTGTATTTGAGGAGTGGACGTGATTTAAACTTTCCCTTTTTGTCATTTAGTGAGATTTTTGAAGGTAAACGCACATATTAAGTCAGCTATCTGTAACCAGAAGGCTTCTTATTCCATGCCCTAAAGAGAATTCATCAACCCCCATAACCTACACTTGCCATTCCTCTTACTTTCCTTTCTTCTGTCAATGGCTCCACCATCTACAGTGTTGCCCAAACCAGAAGCCTGAGAGTTACGGTCTGTTCTTCTCTCTTACTCTCCACATCCCATCAATCATAAAATCCTTTTCCTTTGACTGACACCATATCATCCACAGATTTATCCTTTCTTTTCTGAATTATTGCCTGACTACTTGCCCCTCCACCAATCTTTTCTCCCACCAATTCATGCTCCACCCACCACCAGTGAAATCTTCCTACAATCAAATTTAATATTCATCAGTGGCTCGTCTTTGCTGTAGGATAACACTCAAAGTTTAGGCATGGCATACAAAGCCATTTAAAATGAAATTCCTATCAAATTCCTAAAATTTACATCTTGCCATTTCTCTTTCTTTCATCTCCAGCTTGCTCTGATGCCACCATTCACACTAGCAACATCACACTTGCCCAACGATACGCAAGACATAAGTTGAATAAATATTTCTGAGTTACATTCTCAAAGAAGTATGTTTTTCATGGTTATGCAGGGTCCTCATGTTTCTAGATAAAGGGAGGGTCCTTAGAGTCAGCATATCTGACGACAACCTCACTTCAGTTAAGACCTCGTCTGAAAGGAGTAGAGCTGTGATTTTGAAGGAACCTGTACAGACATGGAAAGGAAAACCTGATTGTTTTCAGGTTCATTGTTTCCAGAGAAGAGCTAAACCTTCCTGTTTTAGTCATAGGATCCTCCTGGCACTGGGAACTTCCTCAGGTCACTGGACCTGCCACTGCGAAGCTGACAGTGTTTCCATAAAGAAATGTCATATCTATTTTTTTACATTGATGTAAAGAGCTTTTCAAACAGAATAGGGAATCTAGTTATTCTTTATAAACCTCAATGGAATAATTAGCACCCATGAATAGAAGCTACCTTCATTTCTGCTAATTCCTTGGGCTCAATGAAAGGGACATATTTCTGGAACTCCAAGCTCTCCAACAAATGAATGGGTTGACTGGAAAGGTAATGACTTACCCATCACTGAGAGTATTCAAATATAGCATAAATATCCACTCTATGGTTACTAGACATTTCAAAGGAATCATATATTGGACTAGGTATTAAATCAAAGGAGCACAGATGTCCCTTCCCCACTTTGATATTCTTATTTGTCTCTGAGTCAAAGGATAATTACACAATCTTCCATTTTGCTTTGGCTGTGTAGACCTAGACTTCGGATAACAGATGGGAAAACAGACTTTGAAACTAAAAGCCCAGGAATTATAGTGCCTATTTTTATCAGGTGGTTTTGTATAATCCAAAGATTAAGAAAAAAATGCTCTGAAGAAAGTTGTTTGTAGAATAAATTTCATCACAGTCAGTATTGTCATGATAAAATATTTTCATAACCAGTACATTGTCAAACAACAGATGATGAGCAGCTATTATGAACACTTTTTAATACATTAACTAATTTAGATCCTTTCTTGAAGTTTATTGGAGTTTGAGAAGAACAATTTTTCTCCCCCTTACATTCTGTTGGTTTCATTCTATGAAATGAGCAGCTGGGTGTATCCAGATTTTTAAAGCTCTGGGTTTCAAAATAAAGATCATAGAGTAGCTTTAAATTAGCTTAAGGATTCAAGCTCTGAAAAAGTGTATATAGTATTGGTCAAGGTCCATTTAGGAAAAGAGAAGTCATTTTAGGTATTTCAAAAAGAGGTAACAACACAAAAATTGGTTATGAGGATATTGGAAAGGCTGAAGGAGCAAGAAAAAAGAATTAGGTTACTGAAAGATTAGAAACTGCAGGAAACAAATTTCTCTCTGAAACAGTGCCACTGTGACTTGGGAGTCAGGAGCAGAAACTCCAGGGCTGGCTTGCTGTGTCCGGTGACACTGCTGCCAGTTAGGGTTACCACCCCATCACCGTGCTGGTGACACGGCTGCTGTATCTGCTGCTACTTACATCCCAAACTGACACCCAACAAGGGGAAAGTGACTTCTCCCTTCTTACCTGCCAGTTCTCCCCAGTAGCCCCCATTGCTTGAATCCAATGGGAAGACAGGGAACAAGAAGGCCTGGAAAGCATGGTTGGCAGAACCACAATCTTTATAATCCAGAGCAGTGCTCAGTGGAGAGCACATAAGCAAATGACCAGATATTGGTCAACATGGTCCTAGTTTTCAAAGAGGAGAGAAAAGTCATTTCTGTAAAGAGCAAACCAGTCAGACTGACACCAGCCTCTATCAAGATTCTACAATGCATGACTGAGTGGTTGTTTATGAGTCCTTACATAGGGAGGAGATAACCAGTACAAGCCAGCAGGGAACTGCTAATGTATTGTGTTCAGTAAGTACCTCTGAAAACCACATAATTGCAGGGGCCCAATTTTAGCTTTTCAGAAAATAGCAAATGTGGGATTCCTTAGGAATTAATGTCTGAGAAACTTGTCCGAAATCAGAGAGAGCAAATATTTTAGGTTTGCATAGAGCCAGTCACGTGTTCCATCAAAGTCCTTGTAAATAGTACACTGTACAGATGGAGAAGACTTTATTGACCTGTAAGGACCACAGAGATCTCCTTTATCTCTGTAAAGGCCACTGGGATTCAGAATCACTGAGTGCCCTGGCTGAAGTCATGCAGCTGGTTAATTGCAGAAGTGGATGTGCAGTTCAGATCTCTGAACTTGCGGTTCATGCTTTACTGGTACCACATCTCACAAAGGACTGACGGTATTACACAGCCTTGTATCATCTTCACAAGGATGGCTATTCTCTCCTGTCTGGATGGAAGATTTGCAAGGAATCAACCAAATGCTCATTCTCAGGATGCTATGCTTCCAATGGCAAGCATCTGTGAGCACTGCAGGAGAGAGGCAAGGGTCTGAGGAATGTCCTTGACACCAGGCTTATGCCTGGGCACCCTTGAAACTGCTGGTTTCCCTTGTCTCCATATCCTCTTTGTAGTTACAGTTAGAAACTTTTTTTGAAACTACTGATTACAGGAAAGGTATAGCTTCCTAAATTTATTGAAGTTTACCTGAATCATTGCTTTTAAGAATCTTGTTTACCTGTAGGAAAATCTGATTAAATCACAAATAAATTTGAAAAGAAAAATGACTATGTCCACTCTCTTAGTTCATTTGAGATGCTAAATCAAAATACCACCGACTGGGAGGCTTATAAAGAATAGCAATTTATTTCTCACAGTTCTGGAGGCCGGAAGTCTGAGATCAGGTACCAGCCTCTTCTGGGTAGCTGACATCTTCCTGATGTGGGGGAAGGGGCCACAGAGCCCCGTGGGGTCTCTTATAAGTACATTAACTCCATTCAAGAGAGGTCAACCTTCATCACCTAAGCACCTTCCAAAGGTCCCACCTCCCAAATACCAACACATAGGACATTAGGATTTCAACATATGAATCTGGGGAGTGAGAGGAAACAAACATTCAGACTATAGTACCATTTAACTCCCAGGTAAAGAATCTGCCTGCAATGCAGGAGACCCAGGTTCAAACCCTGGGTCCAGAGGATCTCCTGGAGAAGGGAATGGCCACCCACTCCAGTATTCTTGCCCCAGGAATTCGATGGACAGAGGAACCTGGTGGGCTGCAGTCCATGGGGTCACAAGGAGTCAGACACGACTTAGTGACTAACACTTTCACTTTCAACTCCCATTCACTAAATCACCACTTGGAAATCTGCTGTGTGTTGGGCTATGATTGTGCATTTTAAATGCATTATTTAAAATCCTTACTACCATCCCATGTATGTATGATGTAGGAATTATTTCAATATTAAGGATAGGAAACTGAGATTCAGAGGGCTGTCACACCCTAGATCTGTTCAGTTCAGTTCAGTCGCTCAGTCGAGTCTGACTCTTTGTGACCCCATGAGTCACAACACTCCAGGCCTCCCTGTCCATCACCAACTCCCAGAGTTTACCCAAACTCATGTGCATCGAGTTGGTGATACCATCCAGCCATTTCATCCTCGGTCGTCCCCTTCTCCTCCTGCCCCCAATCCCTCCTACCATCAGGGTCTTTTCCAATGAGTCAGCTCTTCACATCAGGTGGCCAAAGTGTTGGAGTTTCAGCTTCAGCATCAGTCCTTCCAGTGAACACCCAGGGCTGATCTCCTTTAGGATGGACTGGTTGGATCTCTTTGCAGTCCAAGGGACTCTCAAGAGTCTTCTCCAGCACCACAGTTCAAAAGCATCAATTTTTCAGTGCTCAGCTTTCTTCACAGTCCAACTCTCACATCCATACATGACCACTGGAAAAACCGTAGCCTTGACTAGACAGACCTTTGTTGGCAAAGTAACGTCTCTGCTTTTCAATATGTTATCTAGGTTGGTCATAACTTTTCTTCCAAGGAGTAAGCGTCTTTTAATTTCATGGCTGCAATCACCATCTGCAGTGATTTTGGAGCCCCAAAAATAAAGTCTGACACTGTTTCCACTGTTTCCCCATCTATCTGCCATGAAGCGATGGGACCAGATGCCATGATCTTAGTTTTCTGAATGTTGAGCTTTAAACCAACTTTTTCACTCTGCTCTTTCACTTTCATCAAGAAGCTTTTCAGTTCTTCTTCACTTTCTGCCATAAGAGTGGTGTCATCTGCATATCTGATGTTATTGATATTTTGCCTGGCAATCTTGATTCCAGCTTGTGCTTCTTCCAGCCCAGTGTTTCTCATGATGTACTCTGCATATAAGTTAAATAAGCAGGGTGACAATATATAGCCTTAATGTACTCCTTTTCCTATTCAGAACCAGTCTGTTGTTCCATGTCCAGTTCTAACTGTTGCTTCCTGACCTGCATATAGATTTCTCAAGAGGCAGGTCAGGTGGTCTGGTATTCCCATCTCTTTCAGAATTTTCCACAGTTTATTGTGATCCATACAGTCAAAGGCTTTGGCATAGTCAATAAAGCAGAAATAGATGTTTTTTCTGGAACTCTCTTGCTTTTTCGATGATCCAGCAGATGTTGGCAATTTGATCTCTTGCCACCTCTTCTTAATACCTTCTGCTTCTGCTAGGTCCATGCCACACACTAGTAGGAGGAGGAAAATCCGAGAGTTGAACCCAGTCCCTCTGCCCCCAAAGGACATGCTCTTCCCACTCTGATATGTGCTCTTTGTTTATTCAACGTTCCTGCCGATGTGTGTCAATTTTTTTTTTCTGGAAAAATCACAGAATTGTACCTCAAGTACTTGTAAAGACATTTCTTAAAGAAATAAAAATCCATTTTTATTTATTGGCGTATTAAAAAACATTTTTTTGTTTGCACTTGGTTTCCGTCGCTGGGTGTGGGCTTTCTGTAACTGTGGCTAGTGGAAGCTATTCTTTTGTTGCAGTACACAGCCTTCTCATCGCTGTGGCTTCTGCTGTTGCAGAGCACAGGCTCTAAGCACACAGGCTTCAGTAGTTGTGGCTCATGAGCCTAGTTGCTTTGTGGTATTTAAAATCCTTCTAGATTACAAATCAAATCTGCGTCCCCTGCATTGGCAAGCAGACCTGGGAAGTTCTAGAAATCCATTTTAAAACACAGACCAATGCCATGTTCCAATAACAGAAAATAAACTTATAGATCTATTACATGAACTGCTACTTCTAAAATAACCATGTGGTTCCCAGAGAGAGGTTGTTCCTCTAACCATTGATAATGTCCTGGAACTTCCTTAGCTTTAATAAAATTAGGTCTGGCTCTTTAAACGAAGCAAGAATGATGCAGAACTGAAGTCACCTTCTGGCCCAGAGTAGGATGTTGCCCATGGCTGGTGAATGTGTCACTGTGATGACACTAAGTATTTGGAAGAACTAGTGAACAGCCTGAGGTTAAGGGGAAAGCAACTGTAAGGCTAATAAATGGTTGCTATACTAGGAAACTATCTTATTGAAGACAAATGATTTCTTTGGGTAGATATTTTAAGGATGCAGATTGTATTTTTTTTCTTGCTACGTTTTTTCTTTGCTTATTCTCCAAACTATCCCAACTAACTGCCTGCAGCAGAGCTAGACAATATTTCCGTAAAGGACTAACTAAAGAGTAACTGTGTTTGATGTTGCGGTTCTCATGGTCTCTGCTGCAGCCACCGGAGCCTGAGAGCAGCCTTAGACAATAGGTAAGAGAATGAGTTTGGCTGTGTTCCAATAAAGCTTTATTTGTTCACCCCCGGGCTACAAGGTCAAAAGCACCTAATAATGAATATTGCTTCTACTTATATGCCCCCAAAACTTTCAAATCAAAGAAACCAAGTTACATTTATTATTTTTTTTTATAGCACTATGAATGTTGCATCATTCACACCCAACACTGAATGTGACATTTCTTTAATGTGAATGTTTACCAGACTTGTTACAAATGATTTGGATATCTTTGGTATTTGCTTATCTGCTGTATTTCTTAATGGCTCTGCATTCAAACAGAGAAGGATCTGGATGTGGATGCTGGGAGGGGCCTCCAGGATGAGCCTCCAGGCATCCAGAATCACACACCAAGTGGCAGTGATAGGGTGGTATTTGATGAATAGGTGATGAATATTTTTCTAAACCTGCCATCTCTGGGACTCTAAAATAGTTCAGACTAGTAGCAGGGTAATTTCACTTGAATAAAGAAGTGAAGTCTCTCAGTCATGTCCAACTCTTTGTGACCCCATGGGCTGTAGCCTGCCAGGCTCCTCTGTCCATGAGATTTTCCAGGCAATAGTCCTGGAGTGGTTTGCCATTTCCTTCTCCAGGGGATCTTCCCAACCCAGGGATCGAACCCGGGTCACCTGCATTGTAGACAAACGCTTTACCATCTGAGCCACCAGGGAAGTCCTTGAATAAGTTACTGGAATTTTCCATGGTCTAAGTACATGCTAAGTCTTTTAAAGTATGAGGCTTCCTTGGTGGCTCAGGTAGTAAAGAATCCTCCTGAAATGCAGGAGACTTGAGTTTGATCCCTGGGTTGGGAAGATCCCCTGGAGAAGGAAATGGCAACCCACTCCAGTATTCTTGTCTGGGAAATCCCAAAGGGTCGGATACGACTGAGTGACTAACACTGTCACACTTCCAAAGCATTGCTTATGATTAAGCAGTTGGTCATGAGTGAGGGATGAGTGATAGCTGTTCAGTCGAGTCCGACTCTTCTCGACCCCATGAACTGTAGCCTGCCAGGCTCCTTTGTCCATGGAATTCTCCAGGCAAGAATACTGGAGTGGGTTGCCATTTCCTTCCCCAGGGCATCTTCCAGACCCAGGGATTGAACATGGGTCTCCTGCACTGCAGGCAGATTCTTTACCATCTGAGGCACCAGAGAAGCCAATTTATCATGCAAACTCCTGATTTTGTTTGTTTGGGTGTTTGGGTGTTTGATCACTCAATGAGGTATCATTTTTTAGATAGCCAATAATAGCATATTCAGTATGGTTTATGAAGCTAATAAATTAACTCAGTTGCGGCTCTTTTCCCTAGAGATTTTTTTCAGGGTTATGTTCCTTATAAAAGAAGACACTCATTTACATATTTTTCTTAGTTATGATGATGATATGCTAATACGAAACTTTAATCTCTAATGATACAGTGTGTGTGTGTGTGTTTGTGTGTGTGTGTGTGCTCAGTTGTGTTCGACTCTTTGAAGCCCCATGGATTGTAGCCTGCCAGGCTCCTCTGTCCATGGGATTTTCCAGGCAAGAATAGTGGAATGGGTTGCCATTTCCTACTCCAATGATATAGTGATATAGTGATATAGTACCTCTATGATAATATGAAAATCCAATAATGTATCATTCCTTACAATCTTAGTTATCAATCACATTAGGATGTCATAGCATATTAGATTTTGGAGCTCAGCTTCTTTTTAGGGAAGAGACAGCATTAACAATTTAAAAATTATTTTGAAGGAAGTCCCTGGTGGTCCAGTGGTTAGAACCGTGCTCCCACTGCAGAGGGCCTATTTTCAATACCTGGTTGGAGAACTAAGATCTCACGTGCCTTTCAGTGCAGCCATAAAAAAAAAAAAAAGAAGGAAACATCAAATTGTGAATTAACATTAGATTAGTTGCTCAGTTGTTTAAATGCAATAACAGGAGAGAACTACCCAGAACAACAGGGGGCTCGCAGTAAACATTAGTTTCTAAGAGCTTGAAGTGAAGCGAAGTCGCTCAGTCCTGTCTGACTCTTTGCGATCCCGTGGACTGTAGCCTACCAGGCTCCTCTGTCCATGGGATTTTCCAGGCAATAGTCCTGGAGTGGATTGCCATTTCCTTCTCCAGGGGATTTTCCCAACCCAGGGATCGAACCAGGGTCTCCTGCATTGTAGACAAACGCTTTACCATCTGAGTCACCAGGGAAGTCCGAGAGTTTTATTTCTATTATATAAATATCAGCCATACTCTATATTGTGAGGTTAATTGTTAGAAGCTGTGCCTGAACTGCAACCCACCAGGCTTCTCTGTCCATGGGATTCTCCAGGCAAGAATACTGGAATAGGTTGCCATTTCCTTCTCCAGGGGATCTTCCTGACCCAGGGATCGAACCCAGGTCTCCAGTGATGAAGGCAGACTCTACCTACTGAGCCACCAGGAAAGACCTTAGTAGCTGTGGTGCATGGGTTTACTACATGTAGTTGTCCAGAGGCATGTGGGGTCTTCCTGAACCGAGGATCAAACCTGTGCCTGCTGCATTGGCAGGCAGATTCTTAACCACTGGATCAACAGGGAAGTCCCAAAGATTGTTTTAAGCTAAAAACAAACCCCTTATCGACATGCCCATTGCTTTATCTGATTTCAGGTAATCAGAAATACACAGATTTGACAACATCCCTTTGAGAAAAACTAAATAATAGTACTAGCAGTTGTAATTTGAATGGTGAAGGTGATGGTGAGCAATGAGATTCAATAACAAGTGGATAATAATGGATCCTATCAATGACATGTTTTCTGGGAGATTTTAATGAATGGTACAATTGCACTCATATCACATGCTAGTAAAGTAATGCTCAGAATTCTCCAAGCCAGGCTTCAACAATATGTGAACCATGAACTTCCAGATGTTCAAGCTGTATCTAGAAAAGGCAGAGGAACCAGAGATCCTCGTTGGAAGGAAAGTTATGACCAACCTAGACAGCATATTAAAAAGCAGAGACATTACTTTGCCAACAAAGGTCTGTCTAGTCAAGGCTATGGTTTTTCCAGTAGTCATGTATGGATGTGAGAGTTGGACTATAAAGAAAGGTGAGAGCCGAAAAATTGATGCTTTTGAGCTGTGGTGTTGGAGAAGATTCTTAGAGTCCCTTGGATTCCAAGGAGATCCAACCAGTTCATCCTAAAGGAAATCAGTCCTGAGTGTTCATTGGAAGGACTGATGTTGAAGCTGAAATTCCAAAATTTTGGCCACCTGATGCAAAGAACTGACTCATTTGAAAAGACCCTGATGCTGGGAAAAATTGAGGGCAGGAGGAGAAAGGGATGACAGAGGATGAGATGGTTGGATGGAGTCACCAACTCAATGGACATGAATTTGGGTAAACTCCAGGAGTTAGTGATGGAAAGGGAAGCCTGGTGTGCTGCAGTCCATGGAGTCTCAAAGAGTCGGACATGACTGAGCGACTGAACTGACTGACTGACCGATGATATAATTTAGTGGGGTAATTCTAGTGATTTTAAAAAATTTATACTTTCAAGACCTATAAAATGTCTCCTCCTCCCCCTGCTGTTTTTGCCTCCCAGTTTTTGCAAACTCCACATGCATGTGGCTCAAAATACCAGGTATAACTGAAAGTTCCCACATGAGAAAAAAAGAAAAACACAATGCTATTTAACACTTATTAATGTGAAAAAAACAGTAACATGTTCTTTTTGTTTGTTTTTTAGTAGGTTGTCCTGTGAACTACTTCACTATAATTCTTCCTTTCAAAGAATTAAAAAGGTAAGGTTTGAAATTCATCTGAAAGGCAGTGCTCAATGATGTGAGCTTCCAAACAGGAAAAAAAAAAAAAGGAGAACCAGTACTTGGTGCTGAAACAGATCCAGAGTACAGAGTTCTACAAGTGTTTGGTGCCCATGCCTGGCCACCTGGCACATTGACCAATGCTCTCCCCACACCGGCCACTGGTCTTAGGATGAACAGGAGCACAGAAAGGCTCAGCTTCAGGAAAATCTTTCACTCTGGCTGCCCTGGGCCATCTCAGGAATACAGGGCTTTCCTCAAATTTTTTAATGTTTCTGGGGAGTCCTGGGACCCACCAGGACTGGCAGTGCCACTTGGGTGGGACATCTCCAACCTGGACAAAAGTCTGTCAGTCTCCATCCTTCAAGGCACTCTTTAACCCTTGACCCTGTGTGTGATGTCCCCACTAGCTTCAAGGAGCTCCAGGACTCATGCTCGGAGTCTGGACTGCCCGTGACCTGGACTGCTTCCAGGAGGGTGGACTTCTGAGAGGACCACTTTTGCAGGCTGGTGAAATATTTCTTTCATGAGGTTGTGACCTCTCGCAAAGGGGCTGACACTCTGATGTGAGATGGCTTACTCACACTGGATATAAGAGATGATCAGGACTCTGGGATGCCAGGACAGAATGCCCCCACCCCCAGCTTTAGACTTGAGCTCAAGCAGCATCAGTGCTTGCGTGTGCCTGTCCTGACTGTGGCCTCCTCCGATCAACACCCAGGGGCAGCGGAAGGCTGCGGGCATCTCTTACCCTGTGGACCTTTCACTGCTGGGGTAACCCTATCCCTCTGTAAGTTCCTTGCCCAGCTGGGCAGTCCTCTGTGGTGGCCAAGCCTATTTGCTCTGAAGGCTTTCAGATCATTGCTTTAGAACACTGATTGGCCCTTCTGATTTGGATTCTCCTTTGCCCCCAGGGAATTTGGTGGCCTCATGATCCCCTGGGATAAAGGGAGAACATTTCTTGCAGTTTTACTAATTTTACCCACAGGCCCCTCACCTACCCTGCTGGCTGGTGGCAATGGGTGGAAGGTAGGGGTGGGGTCAGCAGGGAAAGAAGTCACATTACGGGAATGTAGTGAAAGAGAAAACAGAGTTGGAAGACAAGTTGTTCTCCCTTTATCTTATAAAATTCCACTCTGTAAACTTGATATGACCCCCAAGTAGATTATTGCTCACATTCTCTGGTATTCTCTGGATGGGATTTTCATTTGTGGTTGTCATCAGTGGAGCAGAGTTATTAGTTTTGAGAGAGTCTTTGGAAACCAGTACTCACAGGCTACATGACCGATGAGCCAGTATCATACATAAATGTTACAAACAGTATTAAATACATGCAGCGGTTGTTCACTTCCTAAGTTGTGTCCTACTGTTTGAGACCCCATGGACTGCAACATGCCAGGCTTCCCTGTCCTTCACTATCTTCTAGAGTTTGCTCAAACTCATGTCCATTTAGTTGGTGATACCATCCAACCATCTCATCCTCTGTCATCCCCTTCTCCTCCTGCCTTCAACCTTTCCCAGAATCAGGGTCTTTTCCAATGAATCCGCTGTTTGCATCAAGTGGCCAAAGTATGGGGACTTCAGCTTCAGCATAAGTCCTTCCAATGAATATTTCAGGTTGATTTCCTTTAGGATTGACTGGTTTGATCTCCTTTCTGTCCAAGGATTCTCAAGAGTCTTCTCCAGAACCACAATTCAAAAGAATCAATTCTTCAGCAGTCAGGCTTCTTTATGGTCCAACTCTCACATCCATACATGACTACTGGAAAAACCATAGCTTTGACTATATGGACCATTGTAGGCAACATGATATCTCTGCATTTTTTTTCTTTCCTGTTTTTTAATACGCTGTCAAGGTTTGTCATAGCTTTTCTACCAAGTAGCAAGTGTCTTTCAATTATCTGGCTGCAATCACCATCCACAGTGATTTTGGAGTCCAAGAAAATAAAATCTGCCACTGTTTCTATTTTTTCCCCATCTACTTGCGATGAAGTGATGGGACTGGATACCATGATCTTCGTTTTTTGAATGTTGAGTTTTAGGTCAGCTTTTTCCACCCTCCTCTTTCACTGTTATCAAGAGGCTCTTCAGTTTCTCTTTGCTTTCTGCCATTAGAGTGGTATCATGTGCATATCTGAGCTTGTTGATATTTCTCCTGGCAATCTTGATTCCAGCTTGTGAGTCATCCAGCCCAGCATTCCAGATGCTGTACTCTGCATTTAAGTTTTTTTTGGGGGGGGGGGGGAATATGAAATTATCCAAGAGTAGCACAGTTGATGATAAAGACCATGAAGAGAAGATCTCGGGACCTAGACAGAAAAAGAAGGTCCTTGGAGGTTTGCCACAACTGGATGATAAGTGCATATCAAAGTAGCTCTTCCACCTCTTTCTATCCATTATTCTGAATCTTCATCAGTGAATCACTATACTTTCAAGGGACCCACAGGTTTTGTAAAACATTTTTTAATCACAGGGTTTAGTTAGACAGAGCTTTTAAAAAATAAAGAAGACTGGGACCCCATATACCCCACATAGGGGCAGCTCTGCTTGGCTGTGACCTTTTCTTTCAAAGTTAGTATAGATTGACTCACTACAGGGTATCATGTTCTGTACTGAACGCCTTGAGATCATACAACAAAACCTGTGTGATGTACCTACTGCCCTGGAGAACCACACTCTTAGTGGTTACACAAAATTCAGATATGAAACACATCAGGAAAAATCTAACAGTAGACATTGAATGGTGCTTAATTAGACACATCTGAAAATAAAGGGCAGAAATGGTCATGGCTCAGGGTTTTGGAAAGGGCAAATTCAGTTTGCGCTGGTGTCCCCAGAACCGTTTGGTGGCTCTTGATGCAGGCACTAAAGTTCCAGCTGGACTTGGACCAGCTCAGTAGTATACAGACAGTGGACTGGGTGGGGGACAGTGGGAACCTTTGAGTAGGGAGACCTGAGGATACTCTGAACTGAAGAAGGCACAGCCTCCATTTTCTTGGTACTAGGCTCTCCCTGAAGAGCGTTTGACTGCCATGGAATGGGCATTGTGAGCCATTAGGGAACCCTGCCCTGCCTTGCCAACAGGTGAGGTTGACAGAATACCCTCTGGGATAGAAGTCTCTGATTGGGAATAATCTCGGTGGTTTCTTCAACACCAATCTCTTGACATAGACCTAGCCCAACAATCACACTCTTTCCTGTCTCTCTTGCTATCCTGTTTCCATCCTCCCGCCGCCCTGCTGGCCCTAGTTTGGTTTCTGAATTTGCTGTCTGCCCCGGTGTCCAAGCACAAATGTCAGTCTTTTGCTTGTATTCCTAACCCAGCATTGACTCAGTGTTACGTGATGGCGGGAGCCTTGGACTTGATGTCAGAAGACCCAGGGCTGAGGCTGGCTCTGTGACCTTGGGCAGGTCACTGCATGCCTCGGAACTTCTGTTTCTTTATTTAAAATGGAGATAACGATGCTTCACTACTTACATTATGGGGTGTTTGGAGGAGAAAAATGAAGTACTTTAGCTTAAAAGAGTAGTGTGCTGTACTTAGCCATGTCAGACTCTTTGTGACCCCGTGGATGGTAGCCCACCAGGCTTCTCTGTCCAGGGAATTCTCCAGGCAAGAATACTATAGTGGGTAGTCTATCCCTTCTTCAGGGGATCTTCCCAACCCAGGAATTTAACTGGAATCTCTTGCATTGCAGGCAGATTCTTTACCAGCTGAGATACCAAGGAAACCCTAGAAGAGTATTATCTAATACTTAAATAAAACTTATTTTGTGTTGGGCAATTGTCTAAGTGTTTTAGATATATTGACTATTTTAATTCTCAAAACAACCGTATGAAGAAGAAGCTGTTAATATGGCCATTTACGGTGGGGAAGTTTAGGCACAGAGAGATTAAGTAATTTTCCAAAGAGTAACACATTTATTAAATATAAGACCTGGGGTTTTAACCTGGCACCCTGATACCAGAATCTGTCCTTTGAACAGCCACATTATATTGTTTATCTAATTGTCGCTATAAGAGCTAACACTTACATAAGGCTTAATGTATTCCAGTGTGTGGGCTCAGTCACTCAGTTGTGTCCAGCTCTTTGTGACCCCATGGACTTTAGCCTGCCATGCCAGAGATGGTTCCAAATGTCCAGTTAACTCACTTAAATCTTACAGAAGTCCTTGGAGGGATGTGGAGGCAGGTATTGTGGTCATCTGTATTTAAATCATTTGTAAAAACGTCCACAAATGGGAAAATGGGATAAGTAGACGTAGCTTTCCCTGTTCATCCCACTAAGTGCAACTGAAGGCCCTGTACATTATGTAAAACAAAGACAGGAGGGCTCAGACGGATGGAGAGAAGGCAGACTGACAGGGGACTCAGAATCCAAGGAACCGTATGATCACGAGTTCCCTGTATTTTCTTTTTTGCCTCATGTATCCCAGAGTTGGAGCTGAAGAAGCTGGCAACTTGGAAATGCCAATGAGAATGGACAAAAGAAGCCCCAGCAGACGCCTGCTCTCTCCAGCCAAAGGAGCAGCCTAGCAAGACAGAAAGCTCTTAGACAGTAACCGCTCTTCTCCAGCCAACCACTACAGCAAATCTGTGGCCCCATTTCCACCCCTGCCAGTGGCGAGACTAGATCCCCGCCCTTGTGAGGCTTATACCCAGGAGCCCCATTCTGTTTGCCAGGATGGTGTCCGGAAAGGCAGAATAGAGAGCCAGGACATTCATCCGTAGCCCTGGGAGATAATGAGGCCTCCTCCCGTGCTGTCAGTGGAGATCAGCAGAGAGCCATCTGTCACGAGTGGGGTGCCCTTCCCCCATCCCCATCCCTGGGAAAGTGTTGAAGGAGGTCTAATGGGGTGTCAGGATTTCCCCCACTGCCTGGCAGTAGTGAGGTCCTCTTACATCTGCAACAACATGTCAGTGAGGCTGCGAGAAGAGCAGTCATGAAGACCTCCAAGCTGTCCACCCAGAGAGCTAACAGAACTACTGGCCTAGTGCAGAGTCGAACTCCCACCCACACCCAGCAGTAAAGAGGAGTCCCACCTCGGGGGTCCACAACGGCCAAGTGGAAACCTGTGCTTCTACCCCCACCTGACAGTGAAGAGGTGGTCCCTGCTTCCCCACCGCCCCCTGCCCAGATAAAGTGATGTTACAGGAAGCCGGAGACAAGCAAGGCTTAAATAAGATCAGTCTCCTAACAGAGGCTTCCCTGGTCTCTCAGTAGTAAAGACCCCCTGCGAATGCAGGAGATGTGGGTTCCGTCCCTGGGCTGGGAAGATGCCCTGGGGAAGGAAATGGCAGCTCACTCCAGTATTCTTGCCTGGAGAATTCCATGGACAGAGGAGCCTGGTGGGTTATGGTCCATAGGGATGCAAATGATTTGGACGTGACTTAGAGATGGAGCAAGGACAGCAACAGTTCCTCACAGAATGCCCCATATGTCCTGGATTCAATTTTAAAAATCGCTCATCACACCAAGAACAAGGAAGAGCTCAAACTAAATGAAAAAAGACAGATTGATAGATACCAACACCAAGATGTCAGAGACGTCGAATTACCTGGCAAGGATTTAAAGCAGTCATCATAAAGAAGCTTCTGTGGCTTATTTCACTTAACAAAATGCCCTCCAGGGAGGCCTTTCTCAGGAAGGAGAGTAAAAATAAGAAAATTAGGTCCACGTGCACTCATTTTTTCTTATTTTTCCTTCTAATATCTTAAAGAACTCTTTGACAACTTTCTGAAATCCTGCATTCGAAGTGTCCCCTAACATAATGATTAGAATTTCTCGAAATCTACTAACTCTCTTAACAACTTAGAATGTGTGTTATAGACAGTGGTTGAAAGATATTTCACCGATTCTCATATGCTGCCTTTTATTTTATCAACAACTCATTTCACACAGTTTCTCTTGCTTATTTCCCCAAATCTCTTTTTCTGAACTTTTTAAATCAAAAAGCAGAATTTAACTATAACGTACCCCTGAGATTTCTGATCATAGTGTCAACAAATTTTCACCCTTTTGTTGTTATTGTTACCTCTGTTTATATAGATTAATTGGCATCTTTTATCTTTGAGAATCTTTGTTATCACTAACAAGCTCCTATATTCCTTTCTGGTTTTGTATCTTTTTTCCACATCTTTCTCAAACTATAATCTTGCTTTGTGTTCTTTTTTCTTCTTTATTTCCATCATGACATTTTACCAGTACTTTGTCCCTACACTGGAAACCTAATATTATTTATTATTATTTTTCTTTCTTTTTCCTGTGAATTGAAAAAGATAGATTTCAACATTGCAGTAAACTTCTTTCCTCTACTAAATTACCTCAGAACTAGAGGTTTCACATCAAGTGCTTTACACAACAGAAATCTCAAAATCAATTTTCGTTTTTCACTAAAATGAAGGATGATAGTGATTACACAAAATCTTTTTTTCCTATCGTCAGGTACTCAGAGAGAAGACCTTCTGAAAAGGAACGAAATTTAGAAATGTCTGGGACTAACATGGGGTCTCTACAGAGTTGTCTATCATGGAGTCAGCTGGTCCAGAGACTCTCGTAATAGTTGATTTCAGTTCCCCAACCAGCGCCCGTCATCAGCACTAAAGCGTGTTGGGCAGTGTGTGTCCCAGCATTAAGTGCTCTTGTCCTTAATTTTCCTGATGAAGCAGCCTCAGCCATAAGGTGTCTTGGGTAACCACCATATCTCAGGCTGGGAGGGCTCTGAGGTATTTATTCGTGAGATTTGAGTTTATTCCCCCAAATCCAAGTCAAATCAGCCTAAGTATAAATAACTCATTGACCTAGGGAGCTTCTGGAACCCAAGGGAAGGATTAGTGTTCCTCCGGGATCTCGGCTTCTTATTCACCCATGGCTGGGACAGTGGGCAAGGTAAGATTAGCTAAAAAAAAGATGGAGCAGTTCTTTTATAATACTAGCATACTCTCTGAGGATATTTATTTGTTTATTATAGTCTGGCAGTGCTTTTCAATAAAGCTTAACATTGCTCTGGAGGAAAATGTTGCTCCCTCACAACTCAGTCTGAGCCAGATGGGGATACTTTATTCCCTCTGGCAATACAGTCTGCGGAAGCTGCTATGAAATTATGAGAACTGTGGTATTTGGGGGGTGGGATACTTGAAAGAACAATGAGTTGATGGGTGGAAACCCAACATGATCCCAATTCACTCTGTGACATGGAGCAAGTCCAGCTTCTGGACATTTTTTTGTTTTTTGTTTCAATTTGTATGGAATTAATCAGTAGTTTTCAGATTTTTACAGTATGAAAACTCTTTTAAATTTCAAAAAGTTATGGATAGCATGTGTTAAAGGTATCCATTTTGTTGCCCGGTGGAGGGGAGAAAAAACCTTTAAGTGTGTATTAGTTTTAAGACTTGCAGCAACTCCAGTCTCTGTAAGTTCAAATGGTGCAGACTGGAACCAGTGGTCTGGTTGACTTTGCGATCCCTTCTGGCTCTGATATTCTGGGATTTAAGTCAGAAGAATTTGGACTTCTTAGAAAACATTCATTTATTCAAGAAGAAAGCTGACATTAAATATTACCAGACTCAAGAGCAGCATTAGAAATTTTGAGAGAGATGAATTAAGGCAGATTTCAGGGTCAAAAAAATCTGAGCTGAGAGAGAACTTGGAAGGAGGGACCAATACTAACAGCAGTAGGAGGCACTGAGAGACAGAATGGGGAGCCTGTTACATAATGTGGTTCTATTTTGTGCCCATCTAAGCCTACTAAAAACCACTGTTGTGGTTGGACCAGCCTTGTGATTCTATGATTACAACACATCCTTCAGCAATAATTATCAGGAACCTTTGAAAGAATAAAGGTTTATTACTTACAGGGCTTAGAAATAGCATAGCACACACCTGGGCTCCTACAATGAGGTCCTAGGTAGGAAGATAACGCTTTTGGGCCTGGGCTTCTGCTTTTATTGGGGGCCTAGGGTTTTGTAGTTCACTTATTGAAATCAACCAAGATCTGTAAAACAAAGGAACCTCCTTGGAGGGGGAGGCCTGGGTTCAATCCCTGGGTCGGGAAGAGGCCCTAGAGAAGGGAATGGCTACCCATTCCAGTATTCTTGCCTGGAAAATCCCATGGACAGTGGAGCCTGGTGGGCTGCCATCCAGAGAAGTCACAAAGAGCTGGACATGACTGAGTGACCAACACTTTCACTTACAGGAGCAGGGTCAGTTGTCATGATGGCTAACCAAAGGAAGCAGAGGAGAAGGCAATCTTGATTCTCTGACAAGGTGGACCAACTCTTCTGATCTTAAGCAAATGTATTATGTAATAATATTTAAATATAAAATAATAATATAATTAATTGTATGTGGTAACATTTGTTCTATTAAATAGTGTTCACATATAAAGGCATCAGGACAGTGGGTAGTATAAAGTAGGCTACTTTCCCTTCTTCTCCTTAATCAAAATAACAGTCGATGTGTTACTTATAGCCTCCTAGTTGTTGTTCAGTCACTGTCATGTCCATCTCTTTGTGACCCCATGGACTGCAGCATGCCAAACTTCCCTGTCCTTTGCCATCTCCCGGAGTTTGCTCAGATTCAAGGTTAGCACCAGTTGAGCTGACATCAAGAAGTTACTGGCAAGAGACAAAGATGTATAGAACAGTCTTTTGGACTCTGTGGGAGAGGGAGAGGGTGGGATGATTTGGGAGAATGGCATTGAAATATGTATAATATCATATATGAAATGAATCGCCAGTCCAGGTTCGATGCATGATACTGGATGCTTGGGACTGGTGCACTGGGACGACCCAGAGGGATGGTACAGGGAGGGAGGAGGGAGGGGGGTTCAGGATGGGGAACACGTGTATACCTGTGGCGGATTCATGTTGATGTATGGCAAAACCAATACAATATTGTAAAGTAATTAACCTCCAATTAAAATAAATAAATTTATATTAAAAAAAGTTACTGGCAATGTTTGGGGATGATTTCTACATTGTATTGATATGCTCACAGAAAAATACATCTTTGTATCTTGTCTCTTTTTTATGTTTTCAGTATTTTGTATGCTTCACATAAAAAAGGAGATTGATTCTCAAAGACATTCTGCCTTACAGCACTCTTCCTGAAATTTTAAGGACATCTGAACTTGACAGTTTTTATTTCCCAGAGTTAAACACAGATTGGGTATTAGGTTGAAGATATCAAGGATTTCTACCCAAATAGTCATCTAACTGATGAGAAGTGAGACAAGCAAATAAGGACAATCCTCAATAATTTTTTTTTCATGTTATATATTGTGGCTCATAACTCACTGTTTTGTTTTGTTTTTTAATTTGTGTATTTTTTTTTACATTTTTGGCTGTGCTGGGTCTTTGTTGCTGTGTGGGAGCTCTCTCTTGTTGCTGCAAGCAGGGGCTACCCTTCAGTGAAATGCACAAGCTTCTTATTGCAATGGCTTCTCCTGCGATGGAGCACAGGCTGTAGGCACGCGGACTCAGTCATTGCGGCACGTGGGCTGAGTTGCCCCATATCATGTGGAAACTTGCGGGACTTGGGATCCAAGTCCCCAAGTCCCTCGGGACCCCAAACTTGGGATCAAACCTGTGTTCCCTTTATTGGCAGATGGCTTCTTAACCACTGGGCCACCAAGGAAGTCCCTTGAGAATTTTTAAAGTTAACAGGTGTCAAGATTTTTAAAGGTTATTAATATTTTTATTCCCATTTTCAAGCAAATATTCCCTTAGAAGAATAGAAACTCCCTCTATTTCTCCAGCAAACTCAAATAGAAACTCTCAGAAAAACATAGAGCTTAGAAGAAAGTGTTGATCCAAATATGAATCAAATTAAATATGTTAGTGTTCTGAGAAGTTCATGCCATGTAAGGAAAGTAGAGCCTTTACATTCTCTTTGAATTGTAGAAGTGTACTGACAGAGGAATTACAATATATTTTTTCAATGAATCACGTTACTTGATTCTTCAGTGAATAATGATCATATACTCACTTACTGTGAGTGGTGTGCTGTTTGCACTTTTCAGAATCAACCTTAATGGCAAAGCATGTTTAGGTAACGACGTATAAATGTTCTTTCTAATCTAAACCTTGAAATCTGTAAATTGATACATAGCTGAGAGAAATTGAAAGTGGATACACGAGAAAGAGGAAATGGAAGTTCCAAACAGAGAAAATAGTGGGGAGAAATCTATCAAAGAAACGATAGATGACATTTTTCCAAAATAAAGCACATGTCTCCAGGTTGAAAGATTGGACTGATTGCTCAGCTCAATGAATGAAATATATGTCCACCATGAAGCCACATCATTATGAAATTTCAAAAGCCCAAGGATAGAGAAAAGATCCTGAAAGCTTCCAGATAAAGAGAAAACCACTTTAGAAGTAAGTCAGACAGAGGAGAAATATTGTATGACATCCCTTATATATGGAATCTAAAAAGAAATAATACAAATGAATTTACTTACGAAACAGAAAGAGACTCACAGACGGAGAGAACGAACTTATACGGAGAGAACGAACTTATGGTTGCCTGTACACACTGCTATATTTAAAGTGGATAACCAACAAAGACCTATTGTTTAGCACATGGAACTCTGCTAAATGTTATGGGACAGCCTGGATGGGAGTGGGATTTGGCGGAGAATGGATACATGTACATGTATGGCTGAGTCACTTTGCTGTTCACCTGAAATTATCACAACATTGTTAATTGGTTATACCCTAATACAAAATAAAAAGTTAATTACAGGAAAAACTAAAAACTGAACAAAAATATACAAAGGACTGGTTTTAATAATGGCATTATTTGCAGTCTTGTTAATCTTGCCACAGAGATTTTTTTCTTCCACTCAAGCCAATATTACTGTAGTCAAACCCTTTCTCCTGAAAGCCTGTCTTCTGAGTTTTACCTCTGAACTCTTCCCTCACTGCCCTTCTTGTTCCACACACTGAAACTCTTCCTACAAGGTTCTGTCAAATACCCACAACAATCTCATCTCTCTTTAACCCATTTCCAGATCTGACACTGGGACAGACTAAGTGAATACTGGCCTGGATCTGCCTCTTTGCTGGGAGAGGCATCTCTTCAGCTGTTCTCTGTTCTGGGCAGTACTGAGTGTGGATTTCTCACTCCAGGCCAGCTGGTCTCCGCAAGGTTGAGGAGATTCCCTCCAATCTGCTCTTGTCACACCAGGGTATTGATAACTCCTTTTTTTTTTTTCTCCTGCTTGGAGCTGAGTCAGTCTATAAACACCATCACACCATCACTAGAATTCTCTCTGCTGATTTCAAAACAGACCAGTCTACACAGCATTACTATCAAGTGGAGACAGCGAGGGAGCAAGAGTCTGCTTAAACTGACAGTAAATACATGGGTGGGTGGGCACTGTACCTGAGGAATGCTTGATTCATGCTTGAATTTACATATTTGTACAAGATCAAAACCCCTTCATAACTTTGTTCTGTCTCTGCTTTCTCCAATTGCCCTGTATTTCTCGCATGACAGTTGCACAATACTACACTCCCAGGGACCTACTGGCCTCCACACATCTATATCTTCCACTGTGTGTGTTAGGCTCTCAGTTTTGTCCAACTTTGTGCTATCCCAAGGACTGTAGCCCTCCAGGCTACTCTATCCATGGAATTCTCCAGGCAAGAGTCTGGAGTGGGTTGCCATTCCCCTCTCCAGGGGATCTTCCCCATCCAGGGAATGAACCTGGGTCTCCCACATTGCAGATGGATCCTTTGCTGTCTGAGCCATTGGCTTGTTCCTGACTTCCATTACCATCTCATTATTCCATGCATTTTCAGGTGTTCCTGTGTCCTTATAGCCTGCAGATGTCCTTATAGCTTTCATGTATCATTCAGTTTTTGATGAATAGCAAATTACCACAAAATTTAGTTATTCAAAGTAACTGTTTTTTAGCTCATGACTCTGCAGTTTGGCTATTTGGACCGGGTTCATAAGGGTAGTTCTGATCAGGTGGGCTGGGGGTTGGCGGTTGGAGGACTTCAGTTGGGATGACTCTTCTTTACTTTAAGTGGTTTCTCATTTTCCAGCAGGTTCTTCTGAGCATGATCACCTAGTGACTGCGTGGTTCCAATAACAAAATATAAGAAGCTGCAAGGCATCTCCCCCCATTCAATTTTATTGAGAATAATTGGCACATGTCACTGCATAAGTTTAAGTTGTACAGCATGATGGATTGATTTATCAGTTCAGTTCAGTCGCTCAGTCGTGTCCGACTCTTTGCGACCCCATGAATCACAGCACGCCAGGCCTCCCTGTCCATCACCAACTCCTGGAGTTCACTCAGACTCGCATCCATCGAGTCAGTGATGCCATCCAGCCATCTCATCCTCGGTTGTCCCCTTCTCCTCCTGCCCCCAATCCCTCCCAGCATCAAAGTCTTCTCCAAAGTACTGGAGCTTCAGCTTTAGCATCAGTCCTTCCAAAGAAATCCCAGGGCTGATCTCCTTCAGAATGGACTGGTTGGATCTCCTTGCAGTCCAAGGGACTCTCAAGAGTCTTCTCCAACACCACAGTTCAAAAGCATCAATTCTTCAGCGCTCAGCCTTCCTCACAGTCCAACTCTCACATCCATACATGACCACAGGAAAAACCATAGCCTTGACTAGATGGACCTTAGTGGGCAAAGTAATGTCTCTGCTTTTGAATATGCTATCTAGGTTGGTCATAACTTTTCTTCCAAGGAGTAAGCGGTCTTTTAATTTCATGGCTGCAGTCACCATCTGCAGTGATTTTGGAGCCCCCAAAATAAAGTCTGACACTGTTTCCACTGTTTCCCCATCTATTTCCCCTGAAGTGATGGGACCAGATGCCATGATCTTTGTTTTCTGAATGTTGAGGTTTAAGCCAACTTTTTCACTCTCCTCTTTCACTTTCATCAGGAGACTTTTTAGTTCCTCTTCACTTTCTGCCATAAGGGTGGTGTCATCTGCATATCTGACGTTATTGATATTTCTCCCGGCAATCTTGATTCCAGCTTGTGCTTCTTCCAGTCCAGCATTTCTCATGATGTACTCTGCATATAAGTTAAATAAGCAGGGTGACAATATACAGCCTTGATGTACTCCTTTTCCTATTTGGAACCAGTCTGTTGTTCCATGTCCAGTTCTAATTGTTGCTTCCTGGCCTGCATACAGATTTCTCAATAGGCAGGTTAGGTTTATATATGTTATAAAATGATTATCACAGTACATTTGGTTAACATCTCTCATCTTCTATAGGTACAATAAAAATATTTGATAAAAATCTTCTATAGGTAAATTCTTAAATACTTTACAGTAGTGTTAACTACCATACAGCCATCATGCTGTTCATTACATTTCTAGTACTTATTTAAATTATAACTAGAAGTTTGTAACTTTTGACCGGTTTCCTCCAACTTCCCTCCACTTCCTACCTCTGGTATCTTATCTGATGTCTTTTTCTGAATTTGACTTTTTATTTTTATTATTAGATTCTACACATATATACAGTATTTGTCTTTCTTTGTCTGACTTATTTCACTCAACATAATGCTGTCAGGGTCCATCCATGTTGTTGCAAATGGTAGGATTTCCTTATTTTATGGCTGAGTTATACTTCATGTATATATGTGTCCTCAATATATCCTTACTTTACCCATTCATCCATTGATAGACACTTAGGATTTAGGCTGTCTCCGTGTCTTGGCTATTGTAAGTAGTACTGCTATAATGCTGCTATGAACATGGTGGTGCACATATCTTTTTGAGTTAAGGTTGTGGATATAGTCCCAGGAGAGGAATTACCAGATCACTTAACTTTATTTTTTAATTTTTAAGAGAGCTCCATACTGTTTTCCAAGGTGTCTGTACCAATTTATAATCTCATGAATAGTGTACAAGAATTCCCTTTTCTCTACATTCACACCAGCATTTGCTCTCTCTTATTTTGTGGATCATGACCATTCTAACAGGTATGATGTGATGTCTCACTGTGGTTTTAATTGCTTTTCCCTAATGACTGGTAATATTGAGTATTTTTTCATGTACCTGTTGGCCTTTTGTATTTCTTCCTTGGAAACATGTCTACTCAGGTTCTTTGCCAATTTTTAAACTGGACTGTTTGCTTTTATGCCACTGACGTATAAATTTTTAATAATTTTGGATATTAATCTCTTATTGGATATGCAATTTGCAAATTTTTTCCCCATTCTGTAGGTTATCTTTTTGTTTTGTGATTGGTTTCTTTTGCTGTGCAGAGGCTTTTTAGGTCGATGTGGTTCTATTTGTTTATTTTCTATTTTGTAACTGGTACTTTAGGTGTGATTTCAAAAATATCACATCAAGGAGTTTTTCCCCCTGTATTTTCTTCTAGAAGTTTCATGGTTTCAGATCTTTCATTTAAATCTTTAATTCATTCTGAGTTTTAATTTTTGTGAGTGGTATAAGAAGTCAAGTTTCATTTTCTTACATGTGAATATCCAGTTTTCCCAACACCATTTATTGAAGAGACCGTCTTTTCTCTATTGAGTATTCTTTACTCCTCTGTCAAATATTAGTTGACTGTATATACTTGGTTTTATTTCTAGTCTCTCAGTCCTGTTTCACTGGTCTATTTGTCTGTTTTGATGCTGATAACATACTTTTTAAATTACTATAGACTTATAGTATAGCTTGAAACCAGGGACTGTGATACTTCCCGATTTGTTCTTCTTTCTCAGGATTTCTTTGGCTATTTAGGGTCTTCAGTGTTTCCACATAAATTTTAGGAGTGTTTTTTCCCTCTGTTTCTGTAAAAAATGCCTTTGGAATTCTTGATGGAGATTATATTGCATCTATAGATTATTTTTGGTACTGTTGATATTTTAATTATATTAATTATTCCAGTTCATGAACATGGGATACCTTTCCTTTTATTTGTGTCTTCTTTGATTTCTTTCATGAATGTCCTACACCTTACAGAGTAGAGAGCTCCAAGTACTCTTGGAGCCTAGGTTTGGAACTCAAACATTACTGCTTCCAAATGTTTTATTACAGTAAACTTCAAGGTCATCCCAGATTCAAGGGAACCCTACCTCTTGGCAGGAGGAACTACATAGTATTATAGTCACTTTTATAGCACACTATATTTCAGTGGGAAAAAAAATGGGAGTAAAGGAGGAAAGGGAAAGACAACTTTTACTTTTCATTTATACCATCTGTTTTGTCTGAATTCTTAGAATAATGTATACATACACATTATTTCTATAATAATACTTAAATATAACTTCAAATATTTAGTTTATTAATTAAAGTTACATGCCAGGATAATAATCCAGACATTTAGAAGGACTCATGATTTTGAGTCACAACAGATATGTCTTCAGATTTCCTCTGATTGTAAGGTCAAGATTTCCTGAAATCCACAGCGTGGAGTGCAGTACATGATACATGATAAATGCTTAATAAATGTTTGTTGAATCTGAATCTGAATGAGAAGATGGGAGCAAAAAAGATGTACGTATCAGGAAAAATTGCCTTAAAATATGTCTTAACAATTTAGTTTATAATCAGCTTTTATCTTGCAACTTAAAATTTAATGGGGAAGAAAAGAGATTTGATTTAACTTCCATACAGTTGCAAGCATGGGCTGCTGGATGAAATAGCAGCGTGTCCATTGCTGAAAGTCGCAGTAGTTGGAAATTATAACCTACAGCAGAATCAAGGGAGCCCTTAAACTCTAGTCCTAAAAGTCACCGGTCTGATTCAAGAAATAATGCACCTTTGCAAATGCCAAGGATGCTCTCAACTATTTCAAGCAGGACCTTGGAGAAGCACCCAGAAGTGCTATTAAGAAAACAAAACAAAACAAAACAAAAACACCTTTCTTTAGCAGCTACAATACATGTTACTAAGAAGCAGAAAGTGACCTGTTAATTTTAACAGACACCATATTCAGTTTGGTTTGCTGCTGTTACTAATCCTTCTGTTTCCTCAAATTAAAAATTGATAGATAAAAACAATAAGAACACATTTGAGAAATTCTTCAAGATTCCTTCTTGGCTGATTTTCAGTGTAGAATGTATTTCCCTAAATCCTACTTATTCAGCAATTGCAAGAGTAGGTTGGTTGGTTATTCATTTAATTACCATTTTGAAACCATCCTTACCCTTCCCAGGAGGGTCAAAGAGTAGCCTGTTATTTGAATGCGTAATTTAACTGGAAAAAGGAAATTGCTTTCATCATTTTTACTCTGCCTTTTCTAATTGGATCGAGTGTCAGCCTTCCATGCAGTGTTCCCTGACATACACTCATGTTTCTAGTGCAAACAGATTAGGTCCATCTGCATCTGTCTCCATGTACCCTGGGATTGCATATGCTTTGGATACATATTTATTTTGTGGATTTCATTTCCATGTTAATTAGAATGTAGGTTCCTGGAATTTCCATTCTGAATATGATAATCTTCTTACAGTCAGCAGGATGGAAACAGCTGCATGCTGTTTACTTTGTGAAAGATGGTGTTCCTTGCTCAGATGATCACTAGATATTTACTTTCTAAATCAAAGATTGTGCCTCCATTTCTTCTTACAGATTTGTCAGAATATGTCACTTTATTGAGAACTTTTAAACTCAATTATATAAGGTCATTGTGGTTTTTTGGAAGGCACAATGAACTAAAATTATTAGGAAATCAAATTTTCTAATATGCATCTCATTCCTTTTTCTTCTACTCTAAACTCTGCCATTTCTTGAAATATATTTTTTAAGATTATTTTTCTAATCACAAAGGTTATATATGTCAAGTGAAGAAAATCTGAAAAATAGCCAGTCACACTACTGTTAAAATTTGATGGCTTTATTTTTTGCATAAGTACAGCAGATTTTTGTAAGATTTATTACTATGTAGATAAGTATGGTATTGGTCCCAAAATGCTTTCTTTTTTTTTTAACCAGCCATCCTTCTAACTGAATCAAGAATTTGTTAGATAATAAAATGCAGCAAATGATTCAATTCAATATCAAATATGTACTAAAGATTTATTATGTGCCACCCACTTTCCTCTCTCTGGGTTGGGTGGGAAGGGCACAAAAATAAATAAGACATATCCTTGTTTGAAAAAGCTTATAACTAGAGGGTAAAAACACAGTTAAAAGTAATTATAATATAAGGTAGACTGTGATAATATTAACCATTACCAAGCAGTAATTATGTACTTTTATTCCTCATACAGCTCTATGATGGGGGTGCTCATATTTATCCCATTTTATAGAAGAAGACACTCAAGCTGAGAGATATTAAATATTGTGCCCAAATCACATAGCTAGTAAATAGTAGAGTTGGAATTTGAATTCAGCAGTATGGTTTCAGCCAGGTTCTCCATCACGGTAAGAGAGCACTTAAATTATAACATTTCTTTGATCTATAGAAATATATAAACACTTTCAGAATTTTCTTGACATAAACTATAGTATTCCACAGGGTCTCTCCAGTGTTCTTCATTCTCACCTTAAATGAAAAGACCAACAGTGGAAAACTTATTTTTGAGCTTGTAGGTCTATGAAAGCAGTTTTGTCATGACACCAATGGAAGGGATAAGAAAATCAAATAGTTTAAAATTTGGCCACACTCATGTTCTGGGATTATTTTCTCTGAGATTACAGAGTGAGTGCAGCTCATGAGATAACTCCTTGACAAAATCCAAAAAGTAGCAGGTGCTTTTCAAGGAAGGATTAAATTTGGCTATATATAAGAGAAAATCCAGATAACAGTGGCTTTTAAAATATAAATGCCTATTTATTTTTGTTGCATAGTAACATTAAGGTAGGCCTCTTGGAGTGGTCTGATGTCTCTATGATATTTTCAGGGTCCTTGTTTCTTCTATCCTTTCTCCTAGTCATCATGTGCTTGTAGTCACAGGTGAGCTGCTGGAGCTCCAGCCATCACATTCAGGTTCCAGGCAGATAGAAGAGAAGGGGAAAAGGAGAATAAGGGGCTTATGACAAGTGAGTCACTTCCCTCTAAAGACCTTTTCCAGAGTCTTAATTTTAAATATGGATGTTTATTTGTATGAATGAATGTTCTACTTTTAAGAAGGTTAAAGTGGGGTACTGAGGACAGTCCTTGTGGAGTACCTGGATCTGCAGTAGGAGAACTCTTTATTTTTCAAAAGAATGAGTATATTTGTACTACTGTTCCTAGAACTAAGAACTATGGAAATTTTGGAAAAGAATGATGCTAAATAGTGCAAGTTCTATTTATAAGGGACATAGTTCCAAATGTTCCATGAGGCCAAGATAGAGATTTCCTTGTAAAGGAAATCTGAAGTTGTCACAACAGACCTTTTTTGTTTTTTTGAATGGTTATAATAATAAAACATGATGTCTCCTGTATAAAAGAGCCTTGGCTAATGCCAGCCATGAAGCATGTAAGCATGAAAGACACATAAATTTATGCTGAAATCTCTGATTTTAAAAATAAGGCTATTATTTAGCTTTGTTGTAGTCAGTCATTCAGTCATATCTGACTCTTTGCAACCCCATGGACTGCAGCACAGCAGGCTTCCTTGTCCTTCACTAACTCCCAGAGTTTGCTCAGATTCATGTCCATTGAGTTGATGATGCCATCCAATCATCTCATCCTCTGTCGCCCCTTTCACCTCATGCCTTCAGTCTTTCCCAGCATCAGGGTCTCTTCCAATGAGTTAGCTCTACGCATCAGGTGGCCAAAGTATTGGAGCTTCAGATTCAGCATCAGTTCTTTGAATGAATATTCAGGGTTGATTTAGCCCAATTAATATACTGTGAAAGTCTTAAAATGCTTTGGAGATGTCCATTGATTAAGGGGCTTTGGGCGACCTGTGAGTAATGATTCCATAACTTGCAGGTTTATATTCAACCTGAATATCCAGTAATATTTGACAAAGCCACCAAGTACTTGCTACAACCTCATCCTCCCCGACACACTTCTCCCCGACACACATACAAAGTTGATAAAACTCAGGCAGGGTCTGTGCTACCACTAATGTATACCTCTGATTTTCTCTCGTTTAACCAACGTCACAGAACATCTCTCTTTCAGGACTCATAAAATTTTAGTCCTTCTCTCTTGCTATAATCAGATTCCTAACCCATGATGCCAACCAGAGTTTTGTGGGATGGTTACTTATTTATTTGTATCAGTTCAGTTCAGTTCAGTTCAGCTGCTCAGTGGTGTCCGACTCTTTGCGATCCCCTGGATTGCAGCACACAAGGCTTCGCTGTCCATCACCAACTCCTGAAGCTTGCTAAAACTGATGTCCACTGACTCAGTGATGCCATCCAAATATCTCATTCTCTGTCTTCCCCTTCTCCACCTGCTTTCAATCTTTCCCAGCATCTGAGTCTTTTCCAATGAGTTAATTCTTTGTATCAGGTGGCCAAAGTATTAGAGCTTCAACTTCAGCAACAGTCCTTCCAATGAATATTCAGGACTGATTTCCAATGAATATTCAGGACTGATTTCAGTCAAACCAGGATTGACTGGTTTGATCTTTAGTCCAAGAGACCCTCAAGAGTCTTCTCCAACAGCGCAGTTCAAAAGCATCAATTCTTTGGTGTTCACCCTTCTTTATGGTCCAACACTCACATCCATACAGTACTACTGGAAAAACAATAGCCTTGACTAGATGGACCTTTGTTGGCAAAGTAATGTCTCTGCTTTTTAATATGCTGTCTAGATTGGTCATAGCTTTTCTTCCAAGGAGAAAGAGGCTTTTAATTTCATGGCTGCACTCACCATCTGCAGTGATTTTGGAGCCCCTCAAAATAAAGTCAGCCACTGTTTCCACGGTTTCCCCATCTATTTGCCATGAAGTGATGGGACCAGATGCCATGATCTTTGTTTTTTGAATGTTGAGTTTTAAGCCAGCTTTTTCACTCTCCTCTTTCACTTTCATTAAGAGGCTCTTTAATTCCTCTTTGCTTTCTGCCATAAGGGTGGGGTCATCTGCATATCTGAGGTTATTGATATTTCTCCTCGCAATCTTGATTCCAGCTTGTGCTTCATCTAGTCCAGCATTTTTCATTATGTACTCTGTGTGTAAGTTAAATTAGCAGGGTGACAATCTACAGCTTTGATGTACTCCTCTCCCAATTTGGAACCAGTGCATTGTTCCACATCCAGTTCTAACTCTTGCTTCTTGACCTGCATACAGGTTTCACAGGAAGCAGGTAAGACGGTCTGGTATTTCCATCTCTTTAAGAATTTTCCAGAGCTTGTTTTGATCCACACAGTCAAAGTCTTCAGCATAGTCAATGAAGCAGATATAGATGTTTTTCTGGAATTCTCTTGCTTTTTCTATGATCCAACAAATGTTGGCAATTTGATCTCTGGTTCCTCTGCCTTTTCTAAATCTAGCTTGAACACCTGGAATTCTCCGTTCATGTACTATTGAAGCCTAACATGGAGAATTTTGAGCATGTGAGATGAGTGCAATTGTGTGGTAATTTGAATATTCTTTGGCATTCCCTTTCTTTGAGATTGGAATGAAAACTGACCTTTTCCAGTTCTGTGGCCACTGCTGAGTTTTCCAAATTTGCTGGCATATTGAGTGCAACACTTTCACAGCATCATCTTTCAGGATTTGAAATAGCTCAACTGGAATTCCATCACCTCCACTAGCTTTGTTCGTAGTGATGCTTTCTAAGGCCCACTTGACTTTGCACTCCAAGATGTCTGGTTCTAGGTGAGTGATCACAACATCGTGGTTATCTGGGTCATGAAGATCTTTTTTGTATAGTTCTTCTGTGTATTCTGGCCACCTTTTCTTAATATCTTCTGCTTCTGTTGGGTTCATACTGTTTCTGTCCTTTATTGAGCCCATCTTTACATGAAATGTTCCCTTGCTATCTCTAATTTTCTTGAAGAGATCTCTAGTCTTTCCCATTCTATTATTTTCCTCTATTTCTTGGCACTGACCACTTAGGAAGGTTTTTTGATCTCTCCTTGGTATTCTTTGGAACTCTGCATTCAGATGGGTATATCTTTCCTTTTCTCCTTTGCCTTTCACTTCTCTTCTTTTCTCAGCTATTTGTAAACCCTTCTAAGATAACCATTTTGCCTTTTTGTATTTCTTTTTCTTGGGCAGGGTTTTGATTACCACCTCCTGTACAATGTGATGAACCTCTGTCCATAGTTCTTCAGGCATTCTGTCTGTCAGATCTAATCCCTTGAATCTATTTGTCACTTTCACAGTATAATCATTAGGGATTTGATTTAGGTCATACCTGAATGGTCTAGTGGTTTTCCCTTTCTTCAATTTAAGTCTGAATTTGGCAATAACGAGTTCATGATCTGAGCCACAGTCAGCTCCTGGTCTTGTTTTTGTTGACTGTATAGAGCTTCTCCATCTTTGGCTTCAAAGAATATAATCAATCTGATTTTGGTATTGACCACCTGGTGATGTCCATGTGTAGAGTCATCTCTTGTTCTGTTGGAAAAGGGTGTGTACTGTGACCAGTTGTGTTCTCTTGGCAAAACTCTGTTAGCCTTTGCCCTGCTATGTTTTGTACTCTTAAGTCCAAACTTGCCTGTTACTCCAGGTATCTCTTGACTTCCTACTTATGCATTTCAGTCCCCTATGATGAAAAGGTCATCTTTTTTTTTAAAATATTAGTTCTGGTAGGTCTTGTAGGTCTTCATAGAACAGTTCAAATTCAGCTTCTTTGGCATTAGTGGTTGGAGTAGAGACTCGGCTTACTGTGATATTGAATGGTTTGCCTTGGAAATGAACAGAGATCATTCTATCATTTTTGAGACTGCACCCTTGCACCCAAGTACTGCATTTCAGACTCTTTTTTTTTGGTAACCAATAGAATAAGGCGAAGGTGATGGGATGGGATTACCTTACATAATCCTGCTCCCATTTCTCTCACTTGTTGGTTTTGAGGGTCACATTGGGAAGGCCCAGGTGGCAAACAGTAGAGGGCAGCCTCTGGCTTGGTCAACATCCATGAAGAGACTGAAACCCTCTGTCCAACAGCCCATGAGGATTGAACCTTGTCAATAACCACGTGAGCATGGGTCTTCTCTAGCCTAACCTCAGCTGATTGCAGTGGTGGGGGACCCCAAATTGAAGAACCCAGCCTAGCCTAGCAGCCTAGCCTCATCCTGACCCGCAGACATAATGAGACAATGTGTGTTCCTAAAGGCTGCTAAGTTTGTGGTGATATTGTTAGATGGCAATAGCTAACTAGTATAAAACATGATAATAATGTCCAGAAAAGAAGAGCAGACAGTGAAAATTTTGCTTTGTCAAACTTCATATTTATAATCCCATCAATAAAATAAATAACAGTAATAAAAAGTAAAACAAAGAGGGTGAGATGGTTGGATGGCATCACCAATTTAATGGACATGGACTGGGGCAAACTCTGGGAGATGGTGAGGGACAGGGAAGCCTGGTGTGCTGCAGTCCATGGGGTCATGAAGAGCTGGACACAACTTGGTGACTGAACAACAACAACAAAATACTAAAGATAATTAAATGGACTAAAAATTCAGAAATATATTAGTATTTATGAAAAAGAGGAGATATTGTCCTGTGACAGAAATTAATAAATTTGTGGTTTCTGTTTTTAAGCCTTAATATCCGCAAATTTGTCAATGACTTCCTCAAAATAGGTCTCTTTTGCATATTCATATTGAACAGAGGATTGGTAGATTTGTTAACTTATCATTTCCCATGATTGATCCTTACATAGGAATTTGTCTATACCACACAATGATTGGGATGACCAGCAGCACCCAAAGCAAGCTCAGTGACGCTGAGCTATATTACAAATTTACTTGCAAACAATATGTATCATCCTGTCTACTTGAATCAGGCTGACTGTATAGCTCAGATTTCTCTGAAGTAACTTCCAAGTAGAATACCATGCCCAAGCACTTTCAAGTAGAACAGCATATTTCTGGAAACAACCTAAACATCCATCAACAGATGAATGGATAAAGAAGTGTGTACACAACATACAGTGGAATACTACTCAGCCACAAACAATGGAGTAGTGCTGTTTGCAGCAACATGGATGGACCAAGAGATTACCATACTGAATTAAGTCAGAAAGAGAAAGATGAACACCATATGATACCACTTACATGTGGGATCGAAAATATGACACAACAGAGCTTACCTACAAAACAGGAACAGACTCATAGACATAGAGAACAGACTTGTGGTTGCCAAGGGAGAGACAGGATGGGGGAACCATGGATTAGGATTTAGGGATTACCAGATGCAAACTAGTATATATAGCATGGGTGAACAGCAGGTCCTACTGTGTAGCACAGGGAGCTCGGTTCAGTCACTCAGTCATGTCCGACTCTTTGTGACCCCATGAATTGCAGCACGCCAGGCCTCCCTGTCCATCACTATCTCCCGAAGTTCACTCAGACTCACGTCCATCGAATCCATGATGCCATCCAGCCATCTCATCCTCAGTCGTCCCCTTCTCCTCCTGCCCCCAGTCCCTCCCAGCATCAGAGTCTTTTCCAATGAGTCAGCTCTTTGCATGAGGTGGCCAAAGTACTGGAGTTTCAGCTTTAGCATCATTCTTTCCAAAGAAATCCCAGGGTTGATCTCCTTCAGAATGGACTGGTTGGATCTCCTTGCAGTCCAAGGGACTCTCAAGAGTCTTCTCCAACAACACAGTTCAAAAGCATCAATACTTCAGTGCTCAGCCTTCTTCACAGTCCAACTCTCACATCCATACATGACCACTGGAAAAACCATAGCCTTGACTAGAGGGACCTTAGTCAGCAAAGTAATGTCTCTGCTTTTGAATATACTATCTAGGTTGGTCATAACTTTTCTTCCAAGGAGTAAGTGGGGTCTTTTAATTTCATGGCTGCAGTCACCATTTGCAGTGATTCTGGAGCCCCCCAAAAATAAAGTCTGACACTGTTTCCACTGTTTCCCCATCTATTTCCCATGAAGTGATGGGACCGGATGCCATGATCTTCATTTTCTGAATGTTGAGCTTTAGGCCAACTTTTTCGCTTTCCTCTTTCACTTTCATCAAGAGGCTTTTTAGTTCCTCTTCACTTTCTGCCATAAGGGGGGTGTCATCTGCATATCTAAGGTTATTGATATTTCTCCCGGCAATCTTGATTCCAGCTTGTGTTTCTTCCAACCCAGCGTTTCTCATGATGTACTCTGCATATAAGTTAAATAAGCAGGGTGACCATATACAGCCTTGACGTACTCCTTTTCCTGTTTGGAACCAGTCTGTTGTTCGATGTCCAGTTCTAACTGTTGCTTCCTGACCTGCATACAGATTTCTCAAGAGGCAGGTCAGGTGGTCTGGTATTCCCATCTCTTTCAGAATTTTCCACAGTTTCTTGTGATCCACATAGTCAAAGGCTTTGGCATAGTCAATAAAGCAGAAGTAGATGTTTTTCCGGAACTCTCTTGCTTTTTCCATGATCCAGCAGATGTTGGCAATTTGATCTCTGGTTCCTCTGCCTTTTCTAAAACCAGCTTGAATGTCAGGGAGTTCACAGTTCACGTATTGCTGAAGCCTGGCTTGGAGAATTTTGAGCATTACCTTACTAGCATGTGAGATGAGTGCAACTGTGCGGTAGTTTGAACATTCTTTGGCATTGCCTTTCTTTGGAATTGGAATGAAAACTGACCTTTTCCAGTCCTGTGGCCACTGCTGAGTTTTCCAAATTTGCTGGCATATTGAGTGCAGCACTTTCACAGCATCATCATTCAGGGTTTGAAACAGCTCAACTGGAATTCCATCACCTCCACTAGCTTTGTTCGTAGTGATGCTTTCTAAGGCCCACTGGACTTCACATTCCAAGATGTCTGGTTCTAGATTAGTGATGACATCATCATGACTATCTGGGTCGTGAAGATCTTTTTTGTACAGTTCTTCTGTGTATTCTTGCCACCTCTTCTTAATATCTTCTGCTTCTGTTAGGTCCATGCCATTTCTGTCCTTTATCGAGCCCATCTTTGCATGAAATGTTCCCTTGGTATCTCTAATTTTCTTGAAGAGATCTCCAGTCTTTCCCAATCTGTTGTTTTCCTCTATTTCTTTGCATTGATCACTGAAGAAGGCTTTCTTATCTCTTCTTGCTATTCTTTGGAACTCTGCATTTAGATATTTATATCTTTCTTTTTCTCCTTTGCTTTTCACCTCTCTTCTCTTCACAGCTATTTTTAAGGCCTCTCCAGACAGCCATTTTGCTTTTTTGCATTTCTTTTCCATGGGGATGGTCTTGATCCCTGTCTCCTGCACAATGTCATGAACCTCATTCCATAGTTCATCAGGCACTGTATCTGATCTAGGCCCTGAAATCTATTTCTCACTTCCACTGTATAATCTTAAGGGAACTGTATCCAATATCCTGTGATAAACCATAATGAAAAAGAATATATATGTGTGTGTGTGTGTGTATATATATATATATATATTTGAGGAGGACATGCAACCCACTCCAATATTCTTGCCTGGAGAATTCCCATGCACAGAGGAGCCTGGAGGGCTACAGTCCATTGGGTCGCAAAGAGTTGGACACGGCTGAGTGACTAAGGACAGCACAGTACGGCGTGTATGTATATATTACCGAATCACTTTGCTCTATAGCTGAAATTAACACAACATTGTAAATCAACTATATCTCATTTTTTTTTAAGTAGAACACCTTGTTTGTTAAAGAATAAATGATTAAAATGTGCTAATTTCAAGTGTGTATTTTAGATGTTTAGAAAAGTAATCATGGTAATTGTCTAGAACTTAGACCACGGAAAGGTTTTTTTTTTTCTCGGAAGAGTATTCCATCATTGATGTTTAGAATTTCTAGTGCACAGTGATAATAAAAAGCAGACTCTTTGAGTCAGTTTTATTATTGCTGGTCTGTGCCTGGGGCATACTTCACCCCAACCTCAGGGCATGGGGTAAAGTGTGATGAGGGAGTTATTATGTGTGGGGTTTCCAGGAAAGGGCTCTCTGATGACTTCATATTTGGGCAGTCCTCTAGGGAAGTGAGAGAATGAGCTGTGCTACTATCTGGAGGAGGATTCTAGCAATCACAACAGTTCTGAGGCCAGAGTGCAGCTGGTATGTTCCAGGAACAGCAAGAAACCGGAGGACTGAAGCAGGAGTGAAGTGGGTGTAAGAGCTGAAGAAGTTAGAGAAGCAGCCAGTCAGGGGGCGGGGAAGGAAGGCACGATTGCCTGAAACATGTAGTACTTGTTTCCATCACAATCCTTTACCTTGGGTGGCGGGCACTTGGGTCTGGATTTCCAACTGGAAAACCCCACTTGAATCTATTTTTCCCACTTAATAGAACTGTTTCCCAGTGTAGAAAATGAGGATAATAAAACCTATCTCGATAGGGCTATTGGGCTTATTAAATGAATTAAGATGATGGTTGTGCAAGTGTAAATCTCTGTGATAAAAACCACTCTTTAATGGTTAAATGCTGAAGAACCAGGGAGGTGGAGGCATTCCAAGCTGAGTGCTCTGGACCCTGTCATCCTCTTTCTTAAATGACCCCATCCGTTGATTTCCAGCACCCTCTCCACACCTCCCCTCTTCAAGCAGGAGGCCTTGGTGAACACAGCCCGGCAGGCACGCTTCTCATCAGCACGACAGGAGGAGTATAACCGCCCACTGTGATAACGTTTAAACCAAGATAAACAGTATAAGATAACCTTCATTTGCAAATCTGACGAGCAAAATTACAGGGTTCAGCTCTAATACAGGGGGGAAATGAAGCTCGAAATCATTATTTCCACTTCTAAGATTAGCAGCTGGAAAATACAGTACATCTGTAAAATGACAGTGTCAAAAATACCCTAGTTTTGCATGACAACAGCCTCCACACAGAAGAAGAATCGCTTCAGAGAGTAGAAAGGGAGACATAGTTCTCCCAGAGGTCATGTCAGATGGACATTTCTGAGTGCTTGCCACATACCAGATCAGGCTACCATGACATCATTTGCTGAAACGACTGATAAAGTTCTCTGAAAAATAGCTGCTTACCCAAAGGAAAACATGAGCTGTCTTTCCATTCTTTTTCTCTTTCATGGGTCAGAAGAAAGTGTTCTTTGCTTGGAGAAATACTCCTTTATATAAATCAAGTAGGGAAGATGGGGATGGAAGGATTAAATGCAGGAGTAAGAGGTTGTCCCAGGAGAAATTGAACATCTCCCTTACATTTCCACAGGGTATTTATTTCTGCATCATAGTCAGTAATTTACTGGGGTTCTTGGCCCCCAATAGACCTGGGTTTAAAACATTGTATTCCATTGACTTATGGGACCTGGAGCAAGCTACTTAACATTTCTAAGTTTCTGATTTCTTAGTCAGTAAGAGGAGATAATAAGCATAGTAGGTAGGTCTGTGATGAGGAATAATTAATATATGTAAAGCACAGCACAATGTTCAGTAATTTCTGGCTATATCGGTACTGGAGAGAAATTATATAAAAGTCTTATCAGAGGAAAAAAGCGTAAGAATGGGGGAAAATAATCAACTTTAAAAATCACTGTAGTTTCCTACAGTTTGTTTAACATCCTTCCACTGTAACTTTTAATATACGTGAATTGTTTTTTTAAGGTCATATTCTACTTGCTGCTGGCATTAGAAATACAGTGGTGTTTTTTTTTTCAAACATTTGCTTATTTATTTTTAAAAATTTCTTTCTTTTGGCTGCAGTGTGCAGCATGCACGATATTAGCTCCCCAACCAGGGATCGAACCCACGCCCCCTGCTGTGGAAGTGTGGTGTCCTAACTGCTGGACCATGAAGGATTCCCTGCTGTTTTTTAAAAAAGAGATTTTTCAATATACATTATTTCACAATACACTTGGTTTAAATGTCAATATATGAAGATTCATCATAATGTGAATTTAAATTTAATGATAGTGTTAATATTTTTAAAGAAAACACTTAAAAATTACCAGTAGAAATACTTATTTTCAGTACAGTACATCTTCTTTATCTGGAGCCATGAGTAAATGAAATATTCATGGCACGTAAGTAAAATTTCCAAATTACTAAAACCAAATCTTTAAACATCAAAACTTTGAAAATATTTCCTAAATGTATTTTATGTAATTATATCTATTATTTATTAAATGTAAGTATGCACATGCATAAAAATAACATTTTAGGCAGCCATATTGAACAATTTTTCTTATTTTTGGTATTTTCTTATTGACTTTGCTTCATTGATCTGAACATCATTACTGTACAATGCTGAAATAGGAATTGCCCTCAGGAGCTCATAAAATAGAAACTCACCAATCTAAATGGCTTTGCACTGAAGAATTCTTCAAAAATTACAGTTAAAGTTCCTTTTTAATATTTTAGGGGAAGGAAAATTTTCCCTTGACTCCTGGCTGGGTCTGAAAATTAAAATGACAAAAACCGGTTGACAGGAGAAAAGCATACAAATTAATTTAATATGAGTTTTAAGGGACATATGTGCTTTTGCAAGAAAATGAAGACCTGGAAAAAAGGTTAAGCCTGAGCATTTTTATAGCAGGTTTAATGAAGAGTAGAAAGGGGAAAAGCATGATAGAACAAAAGGTTTAAGCTAGGCTAGCAAAGTTGGGGGTAAATCATCAAGGCCTATTTGTTTGGGTTCCCTCTCACTTCTGTATACTAGGTGTCGGGAGGGTATCGCTATCAAGAGGGTCCTACAACCTGCATCGGGGAGAAGAGGGAAAATCAGTGTGACCTTCCTATACCTGTAGTTTATCCATATTAGCTTAAAATATTCAAGTTGCCAAGGTGCCATGTATTGGGGGAACATGTTCTGAACCTTACCAACATGCTTATCTTCTCGCCAGAAGAGGAGGAAAATAGACTTTTAAAAAACAAAAGGGAAAATGAGTCGCATAGCAGCCCTCTCCGTTACTCAAGAACAGTCACTTCTCCACCTCTGTTTCTACGATCCAGAACTAGAGGATGGTATGTGACTTCCAGGTCACCCCCAGTTCTCAATTTCTGAGCTTCCTTCTACTCAGCTATTTAGAGAAGACTTCTTCTATGCTGAGGACTCATTCACAGGGGATGCAGCTGGACCTGACAGAGGATTCTGACTTTCTTTCCAAGGATTCTGACTTTTCTTTGCCTATTAGAATTCTGCCAAGGTAAAAAATTTTAACTAATAATCATAGACCAGCAAATCATTGTTTCCATGGCCATACACCACTACCATCATCAATAAAGTGTCCCTGACTTTTTAATGACAGCAACATAACAGATTCTTAATGCATCTTAGTTGAACTGAGTTAGAAAGTGATCTTTCTTTTTAATAAAAAGAGAACATGCATAACAGCATGTCTACTTATATAGAACTTATTATGTATTAAGCATTATTGAGTGCCTTACAGATATTAACTAAAGTGACCCACACAATCTGTGATGTAGACAGATGATGTCACTCCTATTTTACAGATGTTTATTTATGATTATCTTATACTGAAAGATTTTGTAGTTTGCTCAAGATCACACAAGTTATTTGTTTTTTATTTTTTATTTTTCTTTTTTTATTAAACTTGTTATTTTGTATTGGAGTAGGGCCAATTAACAATGCTGTGATAGTTTCAGGTGAACAACAAAGGGACTCAGCCATATATATATATGCATCCTTTCTTCCCCAAACTCTCCTTCCATCTGGGCTACCCATAACATCAAGTAGAGTTCCGTTTGTTATACAGTTGGTCCTGTTGGTTATCCATTTTAAATATAAAAAGATTACATAAATTATTAACAGTAGAGAAGAAATTTAAATTAGGCAACATTCATGTTTTTACCACTAATCTACACCAATTCCAATTTTACATATTAAAACTAATATATTTGTATATAAAATATCTGGAAAGTTGTACATGCCAAATGCACCGAGTAATTCTATTAGAGTGGTAAATTTCCAATATTTTTTCTTACTTATTTCTTGATTAAGTGAATTTTCTAATTTTATACTTTTCTAATTAAAATGTTTTATTGTAGTTCTGGGTAAGGTTAAATAAGCATACTCCAACTTGTGTCGCTATTAAATGTAACTACAGAACCTGGACCTGGACAGAGTGCGTGGTACAGCTACTTCATGATTCTGTAACATAAATAGTGGTAGGAGGATCAGGAATGAAGACCAGGATTTGAAAGTGCCACCAAACAGACAGCTTGCTGTTTTAACCCTGGTTTCTCCTTGAACTCGAGTAAGGCTGAACTTGGAAGAGCGCAAATATAGAGAGCTCTAGAAACCTTCTTGCCAAAGGGGTTCTCATGCTCAGAAAGAGCAGAGGAACTCCTAGGGTTTCTTCTTCACTTTCTTGCTCCCCAGCCTCATAGTAATCCTGCAGCGGTGACAGGGACAGGAACAGGAACCTAAATTCTGAGGAAGAGAGAACTTTGTCTCCAAGGGAGAGGGGTTTCTCTCCAAAAACCCCCGTTGTTTTCTTCACTGTTTCTCTCCCTCCACCAACCCGCATCTTTTATCTGTGCCAAATTCAGTAGTCATGGCAAGTGCATGGGAGAACAGAGTAACTAAAGTCCCAGGTTTCTGGCCTAAGGACTGAGACAGGGGAACTCAAGGAACTTAAAATTAGCAGGGAGATTGCAAAAAGAGGAGTTTGGAAACATAAGCCCATAAACGTTTTTTACGAAATCCTGGACTTACCTCTGAACATGGATCCAATTCTGAACACCACCGAAGACTTTGAGAACTGAACTAAAAGAGAGGCTCTGTCTAAATCTCAGACCAGCTGGTACATAATGCATCCACAGGACACACCTGAACAGTGTGGCAAAAGCTTTGAAAGTAAAACTGATTGTGAAACCACAACCAAAAGAACCTTCAGTCTTTTAAAAGTTGAGCCATGTGGGTCAGTTGTCCCAAATAAAAATATCAACATATCTATAGCATTTAGAAAAGACCTAGAGTCTCATAACACAACATTCAAAACATCCAGTGTACAGTCCAAAATTACTGAGCATATAAAGAACCAGGAAAATCTCAGTTGATGTGGGAAAAAATGATGAGTAGACATCAAAGCCAAGAAGGCCCAGATGTTGAAATTATCTGACAAAGACAAACATATTTTAAAATGCTCCAAGCAATAAAGGCAAATATCCCTGAAATGAAGGAAAATAGAAAGTATCTACAGAAAAAACAGAAAATATATAAAAAGAATTAAATGGAAATTTTAGAACTGAAAAATAGAATAATCACAAAAGAAAATCTTACTGGACACACTTAATAATGTAATGGAGGCAACAGAAGAAGGAGTCAAAGAGTCAGTGGAATTGAAGATAGATCCATAGAAATTATATATGCAACAGTGGAGAAGGCGATGGCACCCCACTCCAGTACTCTTGCCTGGAAAATCCCGTGGACGGAGGAGCCTGGTGTGCTGCAGTCCATGGGGTTGCTGAGAGTGGACACGACTGAGTGACTTCCTTTTCACTTTTCACTTTCATGCATTGGAGAAGGAAATGGCAACCCACTCCAGTGTTCTTGCCTGGAGAATCCCAGGGACGGGGGAGCCTGGTGGGCTGCCGTCTATGGGGTCGCACAGAGTCGGACACGACTGAAGTGACTTAGCAGCAACAGCAGCAGCATATATGCAAGAGAGATAAAAGAAAAAGAAAAGCGCCTCAGGGACCTTGCTGTTGCCAGAGATAATACCAAAAGATCTAACATTTATGTCATCAGAGTCCCAGAAAGAGAACAGTAAGAATACAGTGCAGGAAAAATGTTTGAAAAAATCATGGTTGAAAACTTTTCAAATCTGGCAAATAACAAACCTAAAAATTCAAGGAGCTCACAGAATTCCAAGTAAAATAAGTGCAACGATATGCTCAAACATCATAATCAAACTGCTGAAAACTAAAGGCAATGAACAAAGTGTTGAAAGTAGACAGACAAGAATAATGCCTTACTCATAGAGAAAAAGCAATTTGAATGACTGTGAATTTCTCACCAGAAATCACAGAGGCTGAAAGGAAGCAGCACATTTTAAAAATGCTTTAAAAAAGGGGAAAAAAAAAGAATTTTATATGTAGAGTAAATATCCTCCAGAAAAGAAAATGAAATAAAGGTATTCTCAGATGCAGAAAAATTAAGAGATTTTATTACTAGCAAACTGACTCTGATACCAAAAGAAACTGGAACATCAATATTTTAAAAAGAGCAATATAAGTGATAAGTGTCTGAGTAAATAAAATAGACTGACTTATTTAAAAAGTGTTTGAAGTTTGAAAGCAAAAATTATGAAATTATCTGAATAGTTTGAATATACGATGATATAATATGTAAGAAAGTGCCAACATAAAAGCAGGGGAGATAAAGGGACTTAAAAGATGGTAGGATTTCTACATTCCATGAAAAGTGGTACAATACTATTTCTCAATGTGTCAAATGTTAAGTATGCCCTAAAGCAATACTTAAAAACTATGCAAATAAATGTAGACAAAAAAAGAGTAGACAAGTTAAAATGGAATACTATAAGATATTCAAATAGCTCAAGAGAAAGCAGAAAAGGGGAAACAAAGAAACAAAAAAGAGGAAATAAACAGAAAATAAATATTAATATGATATATCTAAACCCAAACATACCAATATTTACATTAAATATAAAGGCTCTAAATTATAGAGGTTGGCAAACTTTTTCTGTAAAAGGCCAGATAATAAATATTTTCACTTTTGTGGCCAGGGTGTCACAACTGTTCAACTTGCCCATCGTTAGCACAAAAGCAGTCATAAACAAAGCATAAATAACTGTTTTGGCTGTGTTCCAAGTAAGCCTTATTGATTAAACACCAAAAGCAGCCAGTGAGCTGCATTTGGCCTATGGATGGGCTGTAGGTTGGTGGTTCCTGTCCCAAACGCAAATTAATTAAAAGACAGATTGTCAGAATAGAGAAATAACCATGGCCAAACTGTATGCTATCTGTAAGAAACTCACTTCAAATATAATGGCTACTGCTAAGTCACTTCAGTCGTGTCCAACTCTGTGCGACCCCATAAATGGCAGCCCGCCAGGCTCCCCCGTCCCTGGGACTCGACAGGCAAGAACACTGGAGTGGGTTGCCATTTCCTTCTCCAATGCATGAAAGTGAAAAGTGAAAGTGAAGTCGCTAAGTCATGTCCGACTCTTAGCGACCCCATGGACCGCAGCCTACCAGGTTCCTCCGTCCAAGGGATTTTCCAGGCAAGAGTACTGGAGTGGGGTGCCATCGCCCTCTCCATAATGGCATAAGTAGACAAAAAGTAAAAGGGTGGAAAAATTACACCATTAATCAAAATGGAGCTGAGGTGGCTCTATTAACATCAAGCAAAGAAATCTCATAGCAAAAAAATTACCAACAATAAATAGGGACACTACATAATGATAAAAGGAACCATTCACCAAGAAGACATAATGGTCTTTGATGTCAATGAAACTTGCGATGAAGCTTCAAAATACATGAAGCAAAAACTTGTAGAATTGAAAGCCTAAATACAAAAATGCATAATTATAGTCAGAGATGTAAACATTTCTTAATAAACAATGTAATTGTTATAGTAAAATTACCAAGGATATAGAAGAACTGAACATTATCAACTAATTGCATCTAATTGATGTTAATGGAAACATTATGTGACAGAAATATTAACAACAGCAAATTGAATATAGCAACACATGAAAAGAATAATCTACCATGGCCAAGAAGAATTCCAACAGTTAGAATTGGACAAAAAACAATGGACTTGTTCAAAATTGGGAAAGGAGTGCGTCAAGGCTATATATTGTCACCCTGCTTATTTAACTTATATGCAGAGTACATCATGTGAAACGCTGGGCTTGATGTAGTACAAGCTGAAATCAAGATTGCCAGAAGAAATATCAATAACCTCAGATATGCCTTTAGGCAGAAACTAAAGAGGTATTAAAGAGCTTCTTGATGAAGGTGAAAGAGGAGAGTGAAAAAGCTGGCTTAAAACTCAACATTCAAAAAACTAAGATCATGGCATCTGTTCCTATCACTTCATGGCAAACAGATAGGGGAAAAAATGGAAGCAGTGACAGACTTTATTTTCTTGGGCTCCAAAATCACTGCACACAATGCATGTAACCATGAAATTCAAAGATGCTTGCTCCTTGGAAGAAAAACTATGACAAATCTAGACAGCGTTATTATAAAGCAGAGACATCGTGTTGCCAACAAAGGTCCATCTAGTAAAAGCTATGGTTTTTCCAGTAGTCATATGCGGATGTGAGAGTTGGACCCTAAAGAAGGCTGAACGCCAAAGAAATGATGCTTTTGAACGATGGTGTTGGAGAAGACTCTTGAGAGTCCCTAGGACAGAGATCAAATCAGTCAATCTTAAAGCTATTCAGCTCTGAATATTCATGAGACGTATTGACACTGAAGCTGAAGTTCCAATACTTTGGCCACCTGATGCGTACAGCTGACTCATTGGAAAAGACCCTGATGCTGGGAAAGATTGAGGGCAGGAGGAGAAGGGGGTGACAAGGATGATATGCTTGGGTGGCATCATCAACTCAATGGACATGAGTCTGAGCAAACTCTGGGAGATAGTGAAGGACACGCAAGCCTGGTATGCTGTAGTCCATGGGGTCACAAAGAGTCTGACATGACTGAGTGACAGAACAACACCAACAAGGAAAGTTTATCACAGGAATGCAAAGCTGACTCAATATTAAAAATCAATCCATGCAGTCTACCATATCAGCATCCTTTTCAAGTACAGTTCGAACATTCACCAAGGTAGATTATATTCTGAGTGACAAAAGAAACCTTAAGAAATTTTTAAAAAAGGAAATAAAAGTATGTTCTCTGACAATAATATGATAAAGCTAGAAATAAACAGGAGAATAGTAAAAGGAAAATCTCCAAATACTTGGAAATTAAATGATATGCATCTAAATGAGCCACAGGTCAAAAGGAAGTCTTCAGGAAGATTAGCAAAGATTTAAAACTGAACAAAAATAAAATACAACATAACAGAAACTGTGGGATGAAGATAAAGCAGTGTGTGTGTGCTAATCGCTCAGGTATGCCTGACTCTTTGCAATCCCATGGACTGTAGCCCCTCAATCCTCTAACCATGGGATTTTCCAGGCAAGAATACTAGAGTGGATTGCCATTTCCTTCTCCACGGGATCTTCCTGCCCTTGGAATAGAAACTGGGTCTCCTTCATTGCAGGCAGCTTCTTTACCAGCTGAGCCATCAGGGAAACCCTACTTAGAGGGAAATTATAGCATTAAATGCTTATATCAAAAAGAAAGATCTTATATCAATAATCTAAGCTTCCTCCTTAAGAAGCTAAAAAAAAGCAAAACGAACACAAAGCAAGTTAAAGCTAGAAAATAATGAAGACAAAGGCAGAAATCAATAAAATTTAAACCATGAAAACAATAGAGAAAATCAATGAAACAAAGAGCTGACTCTTCGGAAAGATCCATAAAATTAATAAATGTCTATTAATATTAACCCCCCCAAAAGAAAGAGAGAAAACATTATTTACCAATTGTAGGAATAAAAAAAGGTTATCACAATTGTCACCGGATATCTCGTAACTATTAAAGAAATTGAATTCATAGTTTTAAAACTTCTGCAAGAAGTCTCCAGGCCTAGATAACTTCACTGGAGAATTTTACCAAACATTTAAAGAAATAAAACCATTCTATGTAATCTTTTCTAACAAGTAAAAAGGGGCAAAACATTTCTCGAGTCATTTTATGAGGCTAGTCGGACACGACTGAAGAGACTTAGCAGCAGCAGCAGCGTTATACTGACACCAAAATCAGACAAAGACAGTACAGTCAGTTTAGTCGCTCAGTCGTGTCCAACTCTTTGCGACCCCATGAATTGCAGCACGCCAGGCCTCCCTGTCCATCAGCAACTCCCGGAGTTCACTCAAACTCCTGTCCATCGAGTCAGTGATGCCATCCAGCCATCTCATCCTCGGTCATCCCCTTCTCCTCCTGCCCCCAATCCCTCCCAGCATCAGAGTCTTTTCCAATGAGTCAACTCTCTGCATGAGGTGGCCAAAGTATTGGAGTTTCAGCTTTAGCATCAGTCCTTCCAAAGAAATCCCAGGGCTGATCTCCTTCAGAATGGACTGGTTGGATCTCCTTGCAGTCCAAGGCACTCTTAAGAGTCTTCTCCAACACCACAGTTCAAAAGCATCAATTCTTCGGTGCTAAGCTTTCTTCACAGTCCAACTCTCACATACACACATGACTACTGGAAAAACTATAGCCTTGACTAGACGGACCTTTGTTGGCAAAGTAAAGTCTCTGCTTTTGAATATGCTATCTAGGTTGGTTATAACTTTCCTTCCAAGGAGTAAGCGTCTTTTAATTTCATGGCTGCACTCACCATCTGCAGTGATTTTGGAGCCCAAAAGAATAAAGTCTGACACTGTTTCCACTGTTTCCCCATCTATTTCCCATGAAGTGATGGGACCAGATGCCATGATCTTAGTTTTCTGAATACAACAACAACTAAATGCCTACAGACCAGTATCATTCATAAACAAATCCTCAAAAATATTAGCAAATTAAATCTAGCAAAATATGAAGAGAATAATATGCATGACCAAGTCAGCTTTGTCTCAGGAATGCAAAGCTGGTTCAGTGTTCAAAATCTATCAACATAATTTACCATGTTAACAGTCTAAAGATGAAAACTCTTATGGTCGTATCAAGTGACACACAGAAATCATTTTAGGAAGTTCAACATTAAGGAAACTTTCTCAGTGTGATAAAGGGCATCTGTAAAAACACACAACTAACATCTTACCTAGTGGGGAAATGCTGAATGTTTTAAGATCAGTAATAAGACAAGTATAATTTTAGGCATGCATATTAGATGGCTGAAACTCTAAAGCAAAGCAAGGAGTCTATTATTCAAGCCAGGATAATGGTTACCTCTGGGAAAGGAGGTCATAGAAGTGGTTGCAATCGAAGGGGGCACAGAGGGGTCTTCCGAATGTTGGCAATACCATTGTCTATTTTTTGACCTAATGGTATTTTCATCAATGTTTACATCACAGTTTCTTGCACTTTCCTGTATTTCCATTATATTTTTCAATGCAGTGTTATAGAAAAGAATTAATATTAAAAAAATTTAGGATGTTACTTTCTTTAGGGAGAATTTTCTCTTTAGAAAGAATAATTTAGTATGATACTCCTCGTAACTTTATATTTTTATTTTACTTTGCTTTTTAAAGCCAGAACATTTATTGCTTGACTAATCATTGAAATCCTGAAGATGAACTGGATACCGCGACAGCTGCCCTTTTGGGTTTAAGTGTTGTTCCTTCATGGAATCCATGCCTGAATCTGCCGTATACAGATTTTAGGTGCCGCATTCGACCAGTCCCGGTGGTATTTCGTCTTTTAGCTTTACCACTCCAGTTATACTTTCTCTTTTGTTTGGCAGGATAGCCGCATTTGCCGCAGGTTGACTTCTGAAGGTGGTAGGCTTTAGAGCCACAGCAGCAACACAGCGTGTGTGTCTTATTCTGATGCTTTCCAAATGATGAGGTTCCCTTTGTCATCTTGCTTTGCCCAACTTTCTATATTTTTAATATTAACTGTGCTGCTGCTGCTGCTAAGTCATTTCAGTCATGTCCAACTCTGTGCAACCCCATAGACCGCAGCTCACCAGGCTCCCGGGTCCCTGGGATTCTCCAGGCAAGAACACTGGAGTGGGTTGCCATTTCCTTCTCCAGTGCATGAAAGTGAAAGGTGAAAGTGAGGTTGCTCAGTCGTATCCGACTCTTAGCGACCCTATGGACTGCAGCCTACCAGGCTCCTCCAGCCATGGGGGTTTTCAGGCAAGAGTACTGGAGTGCGGTGCCATTGCCTTCTCCGATATTAACTAACAGTTTATAAATACTTGAAGTAAAAAATTGCCCTCTGGAGATTTTATTGTAATCAAACCAAGGTCATAGTTTTAACTACTCAGCATGGAACTTGCTTACCTCCTGAGGTTTGGTTTTCTCACCAGTACAGTGAGGGTGGGCTAGAAAGTCTTTTCTGGTTGTGGGCGGGGCCCCAGCACAGGAAGAACACAGGGGATCAGCTAGCAAGCTTCTTAGTCTGTTCTCAGCTTCAATCCAACACTTTCTGATTGAAAAAGTGTCAAAAATTGGCCTTAATTACCTAAAAGCTTTTTATATAAGTTCTTTAAAATTTTATTTATAGTAAAGCCATTTAATATCATTAAGATAATTCCATGTGCATGTAAAAAACAAACCAACTTATTTTAAATTCCAGTGATGGCTCAAAATGTCTGTCCTACTTTTTTAGGTTTCCACTTGCTTAAAATAGTATTTAAAATAAAAAATTGAAGGAATTTGGAAAAGCAAGCATGGATAGAAAATTAGGAATGTGTAAAAGTCCTGTAACTAAATCCTAATTTGTATCAGTATTGTGTGTAAGGTAAAGACGACCAGGACGCCAAAAGAGAGTCTAACAGGCTTTTTAATGGCGGAGCGCTCCCGGGCGGGTTCCCGGACCCCAACGAGGCAGGTTGAGGAAGTCCGCGCTGGGACCGTGCTGGGGGCAGTTTTTATACGTTCCTTGCGAGGGATGGTCAGGCTAGATGGACGGGGGTTCGGATAGGTCGCCAGGCTGAGGCGACGCGGGCTGACAAGTCCTTCTACGTGGCTGGGGTGGGGCGGCTTTAGCTGGTGAAGTGTGCTGTCATTGGTCTCCGGGATCTGGGAGGCTCCTTCCGTTAGGGACCTCCCCCGCGGCAGGAGGGAGAGGAGGGGCGGCCCATCGTGGCCCCCAGGGTCTGGCCTTACATTCTGACCCTTTTGATAGGATAAGGGGCGCCATTATTGCTTCTGGCTACTTCCTGCTGAACTGGGGCGTTGCTGGGGCTGAGGGTCATGGCTGGATCCTGGTGATGTTTAGGGGGCCTCAGGGTCTCTGGACGGGAGCTTGGAGTATGTGGCTACCGTCAACATCTGTCCTGTAGCCATCTGGGTCAGCTCCCTGACCCTCCGGAGGATGATCTGAAAAACACAAGGTCCTATCGACAGGATGAGGAACAAGGCTGCAAGGGGTCCGAGAAGTGGGAGAAGCCATTTGCCCAAGACGACTTTCACCATCCTGAGAAATCAAAACCGTCTGACTCGGCCTGTCCAAGTCTGATGCTCTCTCTCAGCTCTTGGACCTTGTTCTGAACTATCCCCGAGGCATTAACGAAAAAAAACAACAGTCTTCCCTTAGGAATTGACAGGTTCCCCCTTTTTCAGCCATTAGCAGGTCTAGGGCCCTTTGATTTTGGAGAGCCACTGCTGCCAGAGAGGTTATCTGGGTCTGTAATGCCATTAGGGAATCTGCCACCGTGTCCAGGTCTCGATTGAGGTCTGCGGACAGCTTATAGTAGAAGTGCATGGCTGATCCCCATCCTCCCGCCCCCAGGCCTAAGGCCGTGAATAAACTTCCCCTGAGGAGCAGGGGAGCTGCAGCTAGTGCCCTCTGGCGGCGGGTTGACTGGGTTTGATCCTCCATTGCCTGGGGTGTCAGAATGGTCAGGTAGGGAGTAAGGAAGATTGGGGTGTAAGGCTGAGCCCAGTTGGGTGGGAAGCATTGTAATAAGGTGGTTTGATTGCAGAGAAAGAATATCCTGGGTTTTCCTCATACCGGAGGGTTTGGGGATAGGGGGTCTCGTCTTGAGCCATCACAGGCCACTGTGGTTAATGAAGTGTCATTGGCCAGGACACAAGAGGCATTGGCTGGGAGGTACAGTACCTCGGTGGTCAAGGGCCCCATTGGCCATGTTACTTCAGTGGTATTTTGAGTGAGATTTTGGGCCTCTATCTATTTTGGGGGGATCAGTTGGGCGAGGAACGGTCAGGGTCTCAAGGGAAGACAGAGCCCATGGAACACTCCCAATTAGATTTTGCTGCCGCAGGAGTAGCAAGTGATTTTTTCCATACGTTCTCTAACTTTATTTTAGGAAAAAACATTCTGTCTACTATTTTTAGCTATGCTGCTGTGGCCGCTCTAATTCTGCTTTTCATAATTATTCTTCCTTGTATTGTTAGAACTCTTTGACAGAGCCCTCAGAAGCTCATGACTGAATTACATCTGGCTGTCTTAAAAAATAAAAAAGGGGGAGATGCCGGGAGCCAGCACGGGAGATCCCACCCATGACAAGGTCATGCAGGAAGAGTCCTGATAAGCAAGGCCTCAGGACTCAACGGACCCCCGGACCTGCTCGAGCATCTACTCCAAAACCAGAATCTGTCTATCTTACTATTTTATGCCTTTCACCAACTCTTCCGACATTAACAGGGGGCTGTCCCCGACCACCTTTCTCTGGAAAGAGTTAACTTAGGACTCTAGTTGATAAACCTCCTGGGCATGAAAAGAGTGTTTCAAACCCCCTGTTAGCATTCTAGCTTACTTGGCAGGTTTATCCAGACTCTTGCAACATTGTTGAGCCAATGCTTGCTGCTAAGTTCTCACATCCCTTATCCATTGTGTTCCTGGGAGTGCATATAGTCAGGATGTAGAAAAAACAAACAGCAGCTTTAGCATTAGCAACATTAGACTTTGAGTTAATAAGTTCTTTCTTTGCTGTAACCCACTGAGTCTTTGCTCCATAAAAATGTAACTCTGTACTTTGAGGGTGAGGCAGGCTAGGAATTTAAGAAGAAGCACTTTAAGGGAGAATTATTGTTCTGGCTGACCAACCTTTATCAAAAAGGGGTCATAAAATATCAACAGGCCTCCAGGCCAGAAGATAATGTACAAAAAATAAGACTCTTGCAAGAAGGAACCTGATATCGATAAAAGCTAATACTGATGGAATGTTGAGTTGACTCTGCATTTTTCACCTTGCTGTATGTACAACTCAGGGTAGGAGTTTATTGGGCTCATGGTATGGATTAGAGGCTTTAGCTGTCAACTTCATTAAGTCCTGTTGGAGCTTATGTTGGATTTGTTTTTGTCTCTGATCTTGGGCCCCCTTTCCATCTGTCATTTCGTAGTGGGTTTGTATGATGACACAGAGGTGTTTTTCTCTAGCTTTATAGCAGTTAGAGGCTGAGTTTGATTTGGCAGTCCCAAGGCTCTTGGCCATCCAATACCATTTACCCCCATGGGAGCATGGCTGGGCAGGTGAGACATAACAGTCTCGGTGGACATAAGTGTAGGCTGTGAACCCAGTTTTTTTAGTGGTCTCGTTTGGTGTAGCCCCGGGGGCAGGGCATAGGTTATCCCACCCGTGTTATCAAGGCCAGGAGGAATAGTGACAAGAGCATGTTTAGCTATGATATTAGGAGGAGAGTGATAAAGGAGAAAAAATCAATTTGAGCTTTTGTGAAAAGGAGGAAGGTTTTCTGTAAGTGCAGATCAGAAATTGCCTGGCTGAAAGAGTCACAGCCAATAATCGGGGTAGCCAGCCAGAGGTCTTGTAGTAGGGTCAAGATAAAGTCCTCAAGGCAGGCTAGAGACATATGGCCAGGTCAGGCTGTTCCAAAGGAATAGCACCCCAGGAGTAGTGAACAGATGATAAGGTAAGTAAGAGCCAGTGAAAGTTGGAGTGTGGGCGGCCAGTCCTGGGGGGGCCGTGACAGGCAGTCCAATGATGAAGAGTATAGCCAAAGTTGTGATTGGCAACAGCCACAGCGGATGAGGCCAGACAAGCATTGGACAGGGCGTGTCACTCACTAGTGGGAGGCAGGGGTGTCTTAGTAATGGTGAATTGCTGTAGCTGAGAGTCGCTAAGGTCTGAAAGGAATTTGGAAGCCAGGAGGTCGGCCAAGCGGTGTGGCGAGAGTATAGTTAAGGGTTGATCTAGAATTAGCTTTTTTTTTTTTTTTTATCTGCGTATAGAGAAGCCATGGAAAATAGATGAAGAAACAGTGGAAACAGTATCAGACTTTATTTTGGGAGGCTCCAAAATCACTGCAGATGGTGACTGCAGCCATGAAATTAAAAGACCCACTTACTCCTTGGAAGAAAAGTTATGACCAACCTAGATAGCATATTCAAAAGCAGAGACATTACTTTGCCGACTAAGGTCCATCTAGTCAAGGCTATGGTTTTTCCAGTAGTCATGTATGGATGTGAGAGTTGGACTGTGAAGAAGGCTGAGCACCGAAGAATTGATGCGTTTGAACTGTGGTGTTGGAGAAGACTCTTGAGAGTCCCTTGGACTGCAAGGAGATCCAACCAGTCCATTCTGAAGGAGATCAACCCTGGGATTTCTTTGGAAGGAATGATGCTAAAGCTGAAACTCCAGTACTTTGGCCACCTCATGTGAAGAGTTGACTCATTGGAAAAGACTGATGCTGGGAGGGATTGGGGGCAAGAGGAGAAAGGGACGACAGAGGGTGAGATGGCTGGATGGCATCACTGACTCGATGGGTGTGAATCTGAGTAAACTCCTGGAGTTGGTGATAGACAGGGAGGCCTGGTGTGCTGTGATTCATGGGGTCGCAAAGAGTCAGACATGACTGAGTGACTGAACTGAACTGAACTGAACTGATAGAGAAGCTGCTGCTGCCAGGGCACGTAGGCAGGGGAACCATCCCTGGGCGGTGGGGTCTAACTGTTTGGAGATAAATGCCACTGGCAGCATTTTAGGGCCTGCAGGCTGTATGAGGGCTCCAAAGGCTATGCCCCCTTTTTCATCAGTGTACAGATGATAGGGGAGGTTGGGATTGAGCAGGAAGAGCAGGGAAGAGGAAAGCAAAGCTGAGCGGAGGTTGTAGAAAGCCTTTTGGACCTCTGTTTCTGAAGAGAGCGGTCCAGTAGGGGTGTCTTTTGCGGCTGTGTAGAGGGGTTTAGCCAGTGAAGCATAGTTGGGGACCCAGTGCCAGAAGAATCCTGTTACCCCAAAAAGGACAAGATTTGTTCTCCAGTGGAAGGGGGGCAGAGGTCTCGGAGAAGGCTGAGTCTGTCAGTAGTTAGAGCCTTGGTTGTTGGAGTAATCTTTAAACCTAGGTAAGTCAAAGAGGTCTGGGTGAGTTGGGCCTTTTGTTGAGATGTTTGGTATCCTTTAGAGCTAAGGAAGTTAAGAAGAATAGTGGTATGTGTTTGAGAGAGAGCTTGTGAGGGGCTGCAGAGAAGAAGGTCATCCACATACTGTAAGAGGACACTAGGGGCCAAAGGGCATATAGCCAGATCCCAGGCCAGAGTCTGGCCAAAAAAAAAATGGGGGCTATCCCGAAACCCTTGGGGGAGGACTGTCCACGTTAGCTGGGAGGACTGTCGGGTTTCTGGGTCGGTCCATGTAAAAGCAAAGAGGAATTGGCAGTCTGGGTTTAAGGGAATAGTGAAAAAGGCATCTTTGAGGTCTATGACAGTAAAGTGAGTCGTACTGCTAGGGATGTCATAAAGCAAGGTATAAGGATTGGGGACAGTTGGATGGGCAGGGATTACAGCCTCATTTATCAGTCGAAGGTCCTGGACCAGTCGGCAGCTGCCAGAAGCTTTCCATACCTGGAGAATGGGGGTATTGCAGGGTGAGGCCATGGGGACTAGGAGGCTCTGGCCTAAGAGACAGTCTATGATTGGTTTAAGACTGTGTAGGTGAGTCTGAGAGATGGGGAATTGAGGGCGGCTTGGGAAGTGGGAAGGATCACATAGTTTAATCAGGATGGGGGTGTGATGGGTTGCTACCAGAGGGATTTCAGTGTCCCGGATGGTAGGGTTGACAATTGGAGCCTCAGGGGAGCAAAGGAAGAGTAGGGGCAAGGTGAGAGATTGGGAAAATGAGAGAGGTAGGTGAATGGTGGCCCTAAGCTTAGCTAAAATGTCTTGCCCCAGCAGGGGAGTGGGGCATGAAGGGATTATCAGAAAAGAGTGTGTGAACAAGAAATGGTTAAGCTGACAGGGCTGTGGCCCAGTCTGCAAGGGTGGTGAAAACGTGCCATCTATACCCACCACCGAGACCTGGGAAGGATGCAAGGTGTCCCCGAAGGAGGGAAGGACCAAGTAAGTAGCCCCTGTATCCATCAAGAAATTGATAGACTCACCTGCCACTTGAAGCATTACCTCGGCTTGGGTTATGGGGGTCCCCAAGTCTGGGCGCTGTCAATCTTCATCAAAGGAGAGAAGTTCCAAGGTGGGCTGCGGGGAGGAAATGTCCTTTTGGGAGCCCAGACCTTGGCCTGGTAAGGCTGGGGCCTGAGTCCCCCGGGGACAATCACTCGCCCAATGTCCCAGCTGTTTGTAACGAGGGCAGGGCTTTGTTGGGAGCTGGGGGTTTGGGCATTGGTGGGCTCAGTTGCCCTCATGACTGCATTTGAAGCAGGCTCCTGGCGGTGGCTTCTGGGGACCCACCTTTTGTCTGTGGCCCGCCGGAGGGCTGCTACCAGTGCCTGGGTGTGTCCCTCAAGGAGGTTAGCCTGGAGTTTGGCTTTTTGTTTAAGTCTTGCCTTGCGGCTGGCTTCGGCAGCTTCCTCTCGGGTGTTGTAAACCTTAAAGGCCATTTTTACCAGGTCTCAGATGGGGGTCTGAGGCCCATCCTCAGCCTTGGAGAGTTTTTTTTCTGATGTTTGAAGCTGATTGGGATATAAAACGGTTGGCTAGGGTAGTAACCCCTGCTGGAGAATCTGGGGCAATCTGGGTATAGGTGGTCAGAGCCTCTGTCAGCCTGTTAAGAAAGGCTGCTGGGTTATTTCATCTAGCTTAAGTAAGTTTACCACCTTGAGGGAGGTGGTTTCTGTTTCCTCCAATAAGCATTTTTCCATGTATCAAATGTTGGCTCCGCCTATCTGTCCCTCCTGATAGTCTCAGTCTGGGTCTACGTCTGGAATAGCAGCCACTCTGGGTGGCCGGGCTGGGTCTGCTGGGTTGGCTAGATGTCTCCGGTCTGCTACCACTCTTGCTGCAGCCCAAATGGCCTTTCTTTTCTCTGGGGTAGTAGTGGACCCCAGGATGACAACTACGTCTTGCCAGGTGAGGGTGTAAGACCGAGACAGCTGGGTAAAGTTTTTGATGTAGTTGGAGGGGTCGGCTGAGTAGGAGCCTAGCCACTGTTTGATATGTACAAGGTCTTGGAGTGAAAAGGGTATGTGGACATAGGTGAGACCCTCCGGGCTGGCCACCCGGTGCAGAGGAAGCAGGGGACCTGGCGGCAGATTGGGAGTGGTCTGCGACCTTGTGTGTGAGCTGACTGGTGAGCCAGAAAGGGGTGGGTATGGAGGAAGGGATAGATATTGAGGTGGAGCCAAGGGAGCGGTGAGAGGCGTAGTCACAGGAGGGCTGGGCTGTGAGGACGGTGGGGGAGGGGAAGACATGGGAGAAGTTGGCAAGGGCGATAGTTAGAAGAATTTCAGAAGGGGAACAGTGGGTATATAGGGTGGGATGGGAGCGCAACAGTCAGAAAGCCTGTACGTAGGGTACCTCAGACCATTTTCCTGTCCTCCGGCAGTAATTATCTAAGTCACGGAGGATGTTAAAATCGAAAGTTCCGGTTGGCAGCCATTGTGAGCCCTTATCTAAAGAATATTGGGGCCATGTCTCAGAACAAAGGAAGGTTAAGCGTTTGGAAAGAATTTCTCCAGAGATATATAGAGTTCTGAGGTTGGCAAGTAAACATTTTAGTGGTGTAGACCAAGGTTGGTCGGCCCTGGAGGCAGATGTCCCCATGGCGACTATGAAACGAAGGTCCTGGACCAATCGTCGGTGAGGCTGGGAGTGGTCTGGTCAGGCATCCCTGAACAGGCCGTCAACCCAGCGAAGAGAGGGCCACTCAGCCAAGACGGACATCTCCGAGTTGACTGGTGCCGAGGAATTAGCAGGCCTGGCCTGTGGAGGAGGGGTCTGGACGGGGCTGCGATTTAAAAAGACTGAGACACCCTAGGCATAATAGCCACGGGAGCAACGCCCCCCAGAGCCCGACTGATGGAACTTACCCCATATCCTGCCAGACGGTTAAATGGTCCCAGAGGGGTGACGGGGTGACGCGAGCCAGACCTGAGGGGGCTGCAAATCCCACTTGTCGCGGGATGGGCCCTCACCTCGGGCCCCATGTTGGGCGCCAAATGTTAGGTAAAGACGACCAGGACACCAAAAGAGAGTCTAACAGGCTTTTTAATGGCAAAGCGCTCCTGGGCGGGGTTCCCGGACCCGAACGAGGCAGGTCGAGGAAGTCCGCACCCGGACCGTGTTGGGGGTGATTTTTATAGTTCGTTTCGAGGGATGGTCAGGCTAGATGGACAGGGGTTTGGATAGGTCGCCAGGCCGAGGCGTCACGGGCTGACAGGTCCTTCTACGTGGCTGGGGTGGGGCAGCTTTAGCTGGTGAAGTGTGCTGTCATTGGTCCCCGGGATCTGGGAGGCTCCTTCTGTTAGGGACCTCCCCAGCTGGCAGGAGGGAGAGGACGGGCGACCCATCGTGGTCCCTGGGGTCCAGCCTTACATTATGGAGAAAACATAAAGTTATGGAAGCAGCCTTTAGCAAAAGTACAGATAATAACCTCAACCCTTTTTTTCTAGAATTGGAAAAAATGACTTAAAGCTTGAATTTTTATTATGAATGCTCATGTATTTAAAAAAATTTTAAAGTATTACTTTGGGAGCGATATGGAGGTTTTCTACAATATATAAAATAGTAGCCTATCTGTGTTTTATTATACATGATAAAGTTTTAAATTTGTATGTAGTAAAATATAATTCCCTACTCTGTGATTCCTTTTAATCTTTGCCTAGAAAGTAGTTCCTCATTCATTTCTCATTCATTTAATTACTGTCTTTCATTTATTTAATAAATACTGAACATTTAATATGTTCTAGGTATTCATCAGAAAACAAAATAGACAATATTTCCTACCCTCTTGGACCTTACTTGTAGAGGAAGTAGACAAGAAAACATAATTAATAAGTATATTATATGATGTGTTAGAGGGTAGTAAGTGCCATGAGGGGAAAAAAAAGTAAAGCAGAGCTATGGAGCTCAATAGTGAGAGGAGATAGGGGATTGTAATTATAAACAAGGGAGGATCAGAGTAGAATTCATTTAAAAAGGATATTTGAACAAGATATTTAAAGGAAGTGAGTGAATAAGGCATGCAGATATTTGGGGGAAGAATTTTCTAGGTCAAGGGAATAACATAAACAAAATTTCTGAGGTCAGAGATTGCCTGGATTGTTGAAGGAAGAGCATAGAGTCCACCATGGCTGGAGCAGAGTGACAAGGTGGGAGATTAACAGGGGTAAGGGGACTCTTGTGAAACTCTAAGAAGTCTGACATTCACTGTGAATAAAATGGGAGCCATTGAAAGGTTCATAATGTAACTTGGGTTTTGACAGGGTCACTCTAGCTGTTCTGAGAATGACTGTAGGGAGACAAGAATAGAAGCAGAGTGACCTGTTAAAAGACTATCACAATAATCCTGGCAAGATGTGAGGGTGACCCGGATCATAGCGTAACAGTGGAAGTAGTAACAAGTGGTCAAGTTTTGGATATACGGTGAAGGTAGAATTCCAGTGGAAGAATGGATGTTTTCTCAGCTGAGATGAAGAAGACTATGGGTGGAAAAGAGATGGATAAGATTATTTCAGTTTTTGACATCTTAAATTAGGTGCCCATTTGATATTACAGTAAGTACCTTTTGTACATACAAACCTTCAAGTTGAGAACTTTCAAAAATGTGAACATGCATTCTATCAGTGCCAGGCATGAATGAAACTGCAGCTTGCCCTCCATGAGCTTCCCTGGTGGCCAGCTGGTAAAGAATCTGCCTGCAACGTGGCAGGCCTGGGTTCGACCCCTGGGTTGGGAAGATCCCCTGGAGAAGGGTACGGCTACCCACTCTAGTATTCTGGCCTGGAGAATTTCATGGGCTGTATAGCATGGGATCTCAAAGAGTCAGATATAACTCAGCGATTTTCACCCTTCACTCTGTCTCCTACTGCTGATGCTCCTTCAGCTTTACCATCTCCCACCTCCTCTCCCTCCTCTGGTCAGCAACTCTTGCCTGTTCACTTGACGCCAACTCTTATATATCAGCTGTTGTACTGTGCTACTGTACTTTTTAAAGTCCTGTACTATAAGGTTAAAAACATTTTATTTTTTGTGCTTTCTTATGTGTTATTTGTGTGAAAGTATTAATAAACCTATTAAAGTACAGTACTATGTGTTAGTTGGGTACCTCTGCTACCTTTGTTTGATTTAAACAATTAAACTGGACTCATGAACACACTCTAGGAACTGAACTCATTTGTATGTAGGGGACTTACTACAAATGACAATGTTGAGTACTGTACTGGGCTGAATAGCATCCCCTCAAAATCAGGTCCACTCAGAACTTCAGAATATGGCCTTATTTGGAAATAGGATCTTTGCAAATGTAATTATTTAAATTACATTTATCATATTGGATTAAGACCAGTCCTAATCCTGTGACAGATGTCCTTATGTGAAGGCGAGGTGAACACACAGGGACACACAAGGGACAGTACAATGTGAGGACAGAGGCAGAGACTGGAGCAATGTGTCTATAAATTATTAATAAGACATGCCTGAGATTGCCTGCAAGTACCAGATGCTTTGAGAGAGACACAGAGCAGCTTCTCTCTCAACGCCTCTAGCAGCCAACCCTGCTGATACCTTGATTTCAGATGTCTGGCTTTCTGAACTGTGAGCAAATAAATTTGAGTTTTATGCCACCCAGTTTGTAGTAATTTGTTAGGGCAATGCTAAGTGAGCAAGTGAAAACATGAGTAAAGTTTAGGGAAAAGCTCTGGACTGGAGATATAAATTTGTGTATTGAAATCATAGATAATATTTAGAGCCTTGAAATTCAATTTCAAGTAAATGATATAATTAGGCTGGGGAAGAGATCCAAATTCTGAGCCATGGGGCCCTCAACATTCATAGTTTGAGACGATGAAGAGGAACCAGGTAAAGAAAGTGACCAGTGTGGTAGAAGGAAAAGCATGAGTGTGGTATCCTCAAGTTAAACAGAGTCTATTTAGGGACTTCCCTGGTGGTCCATTGGTTAAGAATCTGAGTTGCAATGCAGAGGACATGGGTTCACTTCCTGGCTGGGGAACTAAGATCTCGTATGCCTCGGGGCATCTAAGCCAGCGTGCCACAACTACTGAGCCTGTGACCCACTAGAGAGTCTGTGCACTGCAACGAGGACACCACGTGCTGCAAATAAGGCCGGGTGCAGCCAAATAAATAAACAAAAGAGTCTATTTAGATGGAGTACCATCAGCTAAAACAAGCAAGATGAAAAACCGGAAATTAGTATTGAATTGATTAATACAGTGGTCATTTGGCAAGTTTCATAAAGAGAGTTTTGTTGGAGTGCTGGCAGATAAAGCCTGATTTGGAATGGATTTAAGGGAGAATGTGGGGAAAAAACTGTAAATAATGATCGTAAACAAGACAAGTAGCAAAACAAAGTAATTTTGTTTTAAAAAAGAGCAGTCCAGCCCTGGTGGATCCAGGGAATTCGAAGCGGGGACGGAGTTGGTGTCCTAAGAAAGAACTATTTAATTAGAAAACAGAGATTAGGAAAGCATAGTTATAGTAGGAAAACTAGTGGAGAAAAGAGGCTGAATAACTTGGTTTACGTGAAAAACCAATAAAACTCCAAGACAAGGAGTTTGCATCATCTACGTAGGCCACCGGTGCCTGCTTGAATAGCAGAGGGTGCCCCGCCTTGGGCTCCCTCTCGCGTGGGTCTTAGAAGCCAGGGCAAGTAAGTAGACATGGTGAGCCTCCACGCTCCAGATGGGAATTCAGCCAGAAAAGAAGAGGACGAGAAAAGACACACGGGGGAAACCAGTCTTTCCAGGAACTGGTCCCATTTCTTTATTTTCCAGGTCCACTTTTATACTTTTAGTTATACATAGAGATAAATGCAAGAAACAGAGTCAGGTAGGGTCAGCTGCTCTGACCCTTATCAGCATATCTTTGTTCTTACAAGGGTCTTACATTTGTTTACAATATCTTCTGGTCTGGAGGCCAATCAACATTTTATGGCCCCACCTTACTTTCTATTGATAAAGGTTAGTCGATCAGAAAACCTTTTTCCCCTTGAGATCTACTTAGTCTTAAGATAGTGATAAAGTTACATTCTTACATAGCAAGGTCACAAGGATTTATAACAAAGAAAGAGGAGTACAGTGATCTATAACAAAGAGAAAATTCATTAACTCAAAAGTCTAGTATTGCTAACATCAAAACTACTATATTTCTTTTTCTACATTCCAATCACATTGATTAACATACTCTGGTGCCTAAGGATATGGAGGGCTGGCAGCAATCATTAACTCAGCAATGAAACCCCTCACCAACATAATTTCTAACTAACTCGCTAATACTATACTAGTAAATTTCTAACTTCTCAAAAGAATCTGTTTTTAGAAAGTTTAAAGCGTCTCGTGCCTCTCATGGTTGGGAGGCTGTAAACAATCACATGTGGCCGGATGATCCTGTCAGGCAGGCTAGAGAGCCTTCAGAGGAGTTTGTAAGTTGAAACACTCTTGTCACGCCCAGGAATTTTTATTAACTGGAGCTGTAAGTTAACTCCTTCTCTGAGAGAGGTGGTGGGGGACAGCCCCCCTGTAAAGTCAGAGGTGTAGGTGAGAGCATGAAGCAGTAAAGTAGGCGGACTCTGGTTTTGGGGGTAGATGCTCGGGAACAGGTGGTCCCCTGAGGCTCGATCCTGCCTTTGCGTATGCCGAGCCTCCTTCCTCACGACCTTTGCCACGGGCAGAGTTCCTCACGCTGGCTTAAGACTCTGCCCTTCCACTGCAGCGGCTGTGGCTTCAATCCTGGTCAGGGAAGTAGGATCTGACATGCCTCCCTGTGCAGCCAAAAATAAACAAACAAAACAAGAGAACAACAAAAAAGAGGAGTCAAAATAGAGTTTATGAGAAAATGTCAATAAGTGGGGTCATGAGGGGGCTATTTTAAAACTGGAAAAACAACAGCATGTTTATATGAAGAAGAGAGTGATGCAGAAGAGATATGAAAACCCATCCATATAAGAGACGCAGAGAATGAGTGATGTCCTTGGATAGGGGAGAAGGGATGAGATCTGGGACAAAACGGTCCAAAATGGTAACAAGGAACCACAGCTGGCTTCTGAGCACTTGAAATGTGGCAAGTCCTAATTGAGATGTGCTGTAAGCACAAAATACATACCAGATTTCACAGACTTAGTATGAGCAAATGAATGCAAAATATCTTGTTAAAAACTTTAATGTGAATTACACATTCAAATGATATTTGGGATATACTGAGTTAAATGAAAGGTGCTATTAAAATTATTTTCACATATTCTTTTTACCTTTTTATATTGGTACTAGAAAATTTTTAATTCTACATGTGACTCATATTACATTTCTTTAAAAATTTTTTTTTTAATTTTTCGGCTGCATTATGTACATGTAGAATCTTAGTTCTCTGACCAAGGATCGAACCTGTGCCCCCTGCTTTGGAAGCATGGAGTCTTAAACCACTGGACCACCGGCAAAGTCCCTCACATTACATTTCTATTGGATGAGCTACCCTATGGCCCAAGTGAAGGAACTGCCCTCCTAGAGAAGCAGGATAATTTGTCTCAAATAATAAGAGGGAAAGCAGAGTACAGGGGGAAAACTGTTGGCTGGTGAGTAGAGGGGGTGGTGGGAAACTGAAATAGCTTCAGTTTTCCCAGTGAATGAAGAAACAAGAGTGTCCACAAATTGAGTTCCATTAATTTGTATTGAAGTCATTTTGGTATATAATATAAAGCAAGAATCTAAACAGATTTTTTCCCCCTCAATAATGACCATTTGTTCCACACTGCTTATTGAATAAGGTTTCTTCCTCATTGATGTGTGATGCCCTGCTTTTCATAATATAAATGTGATTTGTTTGAGATGTCTGTTTCATCAATCTGAATTAATTGATTTAATTATTGTAACTGTTGAAGGGATTCAGAACATGACACTTCAAATATGCCACTTTGGGGTATTGATTATTTTCAGCTGAAGGCACTTGAGAAACGCAGAGACATAGGGGTTCTGTGCGCTCCTATTTTCTACCTAAAAGCAGGTCACAAAATTCCCCAAGAGAAAGGTGCCCTCACTGTACCAGAAGAGATCATTCATAGACTGGAAAGCAAACACCGAAATGGATCTGTATAATCCTACTGAAATAACCCTGATATTCCACAAGCTTTCCCCATATATTTCCTAGTCACTTTCTCACAGCTTATTGTCCCCTAGCCCAAACCTCTTTGTTTTGTCACTTCCCCACAAATTTCTTGTTTCTTTGTTTAAAAGTATACAAGTCCTCAGTTCTCTTTGTTTTTCTTCATGAGACTCCCAGGTACATGCAAAAACAGTGAATACAATCCGTATGTTTTTTCCCTGTCTGTGCCAGTTTAATCCTCAGGTGCAGGCACAGATCCTGAAAGGGCAGATCAAAGTTCTTCCTCCCCTATGCTCTATAATATGCTCTGTATGTTAGGATTGTCTCTATCCCCTCTTCTTTTCCACAAAAGTATATTCTTCAGTATACTTGCTTGTTATATAATTCCAAGTGAAATTTTAAGATGTTATTCCAAGTTCCAAAAATTGTAAAGTAGAGATTTTGCCTCAGTTCAGTTCAGTTCAGTCAGTCAGTTGGTTTTGTCAGTTGTCATGGTAGAGAGTTCTGATAAAATGTGGTTCACCAGAGAAGGGAATGGCAAACCACTCCGATACTCTTGCCTGGAAAATCCCATGGATGGAGAAGCCTGGTAGGCTGCAGTCCATGGGGTCACTAAGAGTCGGATACGACTGACTGACTTCACTTTCACTTTTCACTTTCATGCACTGGAGAAGGAAATGGCAACCCACTCCAGTGTTCTTGCCTGGAGAATCCCAGGGACAGGGGAGCCTGGTGGGCTGCCGTCTATGGGGTCGCACAGAGTTGGAAACGACTGAAGCAACTTAGCAGCAGCAGCAGAGAAGGGAATGGCAAACCACGTCAATATTCTTGCCTTGAGAACCCCATGAAGAGTATGAAAAGAGATTTTGCCTGGCATTACTTTAGTTTAAGAAAAAGTGACATCTCTGCAATATCCTGTTTTGCCGTTCAGTGTCTTGGTATACCTTTCATTTTCTTCAAATTCATTTTCTCTCTCCATAGTTTTATAGTTTTCCTCATATAGGTGCTACACATTTCTTTATATTTCTTGGGATTTTGATTTGGTGCTTGTTACGACTTTTACAAACGTGTCCTTTCTTCCCCATTACGGTTTCTATCTGGTAAGTCCTGATGGACTGGAAAGTGCTGAACTTTTGTATCTGAAGCTTGTATTTACTCTCTACCACTTGTCAATGACCTATTATGTTCCATGAGGAAACTGAGATTAAAGTATTATTTTAATAGTTTTTTAGTTGATTTTCTGAGGTTTTCTCTATATGCAAATAAGTGATCAGCATAAAATGATAACCGTGTCTCTGTCTCTTCAATAATCACATCTTTTACCTCCTTCCTTTGTCTTCTTTCAGGGCAAACTGAACATCATTTAAACCTCTTTTAACCTCTGGGGCCCATCATCATGGAGATAGCAGTAACGATAAATTACACAGGGCTGTTCTACTCCAGGTTGAAACTGCTGCCACTACTGTTAATTTCTCGGGTATCACATCTGTTGCCGTCCTCAGCTACGCCACCTTGCTTATTCTGTAGCTTCTAACCTGATAAATAATAAATTGTTAAAACGATACGCTTAATTTTAGACTATTTTCCCATTTGGGTTGGTGGAGGGTTTCACTGGAAAGTGGTATCTCTGGCAGGTGTTTTATGTGCAGAGACACTTTCTTGCTCACTCTAAACACTTGAAATTATCAAAAGCATGCCCTCTGGACAAAGGAATGTTCTTGTACGACTGTGTTTCATTAAAAAAAATCACCAGGATGTGAGTTAGGAGACATGGATTCCCGGTTTATTAACTTGCAATAATTTGTCACTTCATCCTCTGGGTCTCTCATCTATCAGATGGGTATGAATAGGATACAGTACTAACATTGTCCATTTGTACAAATAGCATGTCACAGGTTTCCAAACTTTTTTCACACACATTATTCATTTTTTCCTTCTAATAACCTGTAAGTGATCAGGTCAGGGACTATCATTCCCATTTTACAGATGGGAAGACTAAAGCACAGGAGACTGGGTTATACAGACTCATGGGGGACTGGTAAGATTAGCCACAGGAAGATACACAGAGAGTAGAGTCTAGGAGGTTTGAAATGCAAAGCTTGTGTGGTCTTCTTTTCTCTCTGGGGAGCCAGAGGCATAATAATATCAACATGTGATGATATGCACAGAGTATCACCAACCAGAGAGGCTGAGGTGTCTGGTTTTTACTGAGGTCCATTACATAGATGGTAGGTCAAATGGTAGCTCAATTGGTAAAGAATATGCCTGCAAGGCAAGAGGCCAGGGTTCGGTCCTGGGTTGGGACGTTCCTCTGGAGAAGGGAATGGCAATCCATTCCAGTATTCTTGCCTGGAGAATTCCATGGACAGAGAAGTCTGGTGGGCTACAGTCCATGGGGTTGCAAAGAGTCGGACATGACTGAGCTACTAACACAGTCCACAGTCCACATTACATGGATGTGACTGATCAGTTGCCCACGTGGTCAGTGTCCAGGCTCCTGATCCTGGGAGACCGAAAGCCTCTGCTCTGAGTCCTGGGGCTGGTCATTCTGGTGTGGCCTGCCCCATCCTAAATCACTTTATTGGATGATCTACTGCCCCCAGAAGAAGAAAGACATCAGAGATCACCTCCCAGCAGTTGAGGACAAAGGTCAGACCTCTTGCAATGGAGGTTAATTCTTCACTACACAGGGCAGCTGACAGCTCTTTGCTTCCTATATAGTGAAGAAGAGAGCTCAAGAGCTTCAGTTCAGGGGATCAGATATTTTTGAAAGAGAGTTTGCTTTGGCTGTGCCTGAAATGCTCTGCTCTTCAGCTCTCCAAGGGAAAATGAGCTCATTGAAAAAGTCCTTAACCAATCAGTAGCACAAACAGCATACCCCAGGAGGCCTCAGTTCTCTAATCAGTGACCTGAATCACACTGAGGAAACTGCCCTTAACATGTCATCCAAATTTTATGTAGACCCAAATGTTTCATTTAAATGTAAAACAAAGATAACAGAGTGTATCTGAGTGAAATGTGCCCCTCTTCCAATCATGCTGCTCTTTCCCTAGCACTCAAAATTCAAACCCCACTGAGAAGTTACCCTACATCACCTTCCCAGCCAGCAAAACTCCCACCAGAGAAAGCCAACTCTTCTTGAAACATTTCTCCAGCACATATCTCCAGATACAAAAACTGTCAGTCAATGACAAAGAACCAACTTGGTAACAGGCCCTAGACTAGCACTGTGGAGAACACAGGGGCGAATCAGTGAGGCATCCTGCCCTCCGAGATCTGGCAGTCTAGAAAGCCAGGGAAACACACAAAAATGACCTGAGGGTGGAGGGAAAGGTGTTGCCATATAGACTTACAGGGAAGGGAAACAGCTTCTCCCTCAGAGCCTGGGACTCAGGCCCATGTCTTGTCCTTTCTAAGGCAGAGAAGTCTTTCTCTGGGACCTAGTCCTGGAACATCTATTTTTCTTTGCAACTGAAACCAAACCCTGGACCTCGCAGGACCGGATACTGAGCAGGGCCCTGTGGGGCTTTTGGGCACAATGCCTTTCTGTGTCCCTCATTTCTTTGATTATAGAAAACAGTCTTCATTCAGCTTCCATGACCTTCCCTGAGTTCTAACTTGTAGATTCAACCAGATGTTAAGGGAGGGGAGGAGTGACCAGGGAGAAACAAATGGTCAAAAGCAGTCCTGGGGTAAGATCCTGATTCTCCATCGATGCATACACATATAACAATATCTTTGAGTTATTTTGTAAACACTGAAACCCCAGGTGGGAGAAATTAATGATTAACGATGGTAGGCTGCCCACAAGTATATAGACCCCAGACCAGTTGGACCCACTTCTCACTATCTTTGTGGCTGTGTCCAAACTTGCTCTGCTAGCCACATGACAGGCCAATAAAATCAGAGAGGAGGTACTGAGGCAAGGAATATAAGTTTATTTGGAAAGCTGACTGACTGAGAAGATGGCAGACTAATGTCTCAAAATAACCATCTTATCAGGTTCTGGATGCTAGTTTCTTTTATAGAACAGAGAGAGAGAAGAGGTGAGAAAGTAAAGTAAAAAGGCCTTGTGTCTTGCAAAACAGGAGGGGGTGTGTTAATTTCTTCTTTTCTGCAGCCATTCACAGGTGGGCTGGGTCAGAATGTCTCTAACAAAGGCACTTTAACAGTCAGGTAGAGGTGCAGGGTTCTCTGAGGCAGGCCATTTTGTGTGATTAAAATAACAAAAGCAACAAAAAGCAAAGATTAAAGTTAAAGAAACAGATTCAGCATGGAAGCAGAATTGGCTTCTCCCAGCAACATCTTCTCTAAACTGGGGCACACAGTTTTGAGGGCATTAGCCTGCTTTGGCTGGCAAAGTATATCCTTTTCTACCTCACCAAAAACTCTGTCTCCAAGATTCAATTTGACACCAGTGTAAAGAGAAGTTGAATTTTCGACATCAGGCCCCACTGAAGTGTTTTTTGACAAAAGCACCTCAGTTCCCCCTGTTTCTTGTTTGTAGAAAAGGCCGTAGTCTCCTTGGTCTTTCCTGAGTCTCAAAGAGCAGACTTAAGCAGTTACTAGTTAGGGAGTAAGAGAAAGCAGAAACAAAGGAAAAGCAGTCAAGAAACAATAGTTCAATGACAAAAAGGGTCCTAGTTCCTTCTCAAGGGAGGAATAACAATTTGAAAACATATCTGAATTGTTCTTCAGGAATAAAGGCCCCCACACTCACATGGGAGGATGGTGACTTCCTGCTAAGCACAAGTACAGAGACCCCAATCTGGTTGAAATCAGAAGGTTGATGATTTAATAAGAGTCCCAAACCATCAAACTGTTACCTCATCACCAACAACCAATCAGAAAAAAGTCATGCTCCCTGCATTCCCTCGCTCCAAATGTTCTTTTTAAAAGACCTCCCCTGAAAATCATCTGGGAGGTTGAGGCTTTGAGCAAGAACTGCTTGTTTTCCTTGCTTGGCATCTGCAGTAAATGCTGTGCTTTCCTTCACTACAAACTGGTTTTGGTAAATTGGATTTTCTGTACAGCATATGAGTGGACCCAGGTTTAGTTTTATATCAAAATCAGGCTTCTTTTTGGAAATTCCACCTAAAAAGATCAAGACACACCAATTCTATTCGCTGGAATGTGTTTCCATTGGGGGCGGGAGTGAGTTAGGTGTTCTTAGCCATGCATTTCTTCAGCTACTTCAGGGTGTCAACAGTGCCTGTGGTGGAGGGCTTAGCACACAAATGCAATAGGTCTAGGGTTGAATGTGATGCTGAAAGCCTAGCTTCTCTGTGTCTTGGTGCCAAATCAAATCTTGGAGACAGAGTTTTGGGAGAAGTAGGAAAGGATAGCTGTATTACTTTGCCAGATAAAGGGGGCCACAGCAGGCTCATGCCTTCAAAACCATGTGTCCCAACTTGGAGGAGACAGTGAGAAGTTTCATATAATTATTCAAAGAGGATGATCAGCTCGTGGGCATTCTTCTGACAGGTTGGTGGTGAGGTAAGTAGGCGTCAGCTTCTTCAATCTTCAGGTCCAACTGCTCTGGAGTCTACATGCTTGTGGGTAGCATATCAGTTCAGTTCAATTCAGTCGCTCAGTTGTGTCTGACTGTGACCCCATGGACTGCAGCACGCCAGGCTTCCTTGTTCATCACCAACTCCCGGAGCCTACTCAGACTCATGTCCATTGAGTTGGTGATGCTATCTAACAATCTCACCCTATGTTGTCCCCTTCTCTTCCTGCCTTCAGTCTTTCCCAGCATCAGGGTCTTTTGCAATGAGTCAACTCTTCATATCATTTAGCTAAAGTATTGGAGTTTCAGCTTCAACATCAGTCCTTCCAATGAATATAGGACTGATTTCCTTTAGGATGGACTGGTTTGATCTCCTTGCAGTCCAAGGAACTCCCAAGAGTCTTCTCCAACACTACAGTTCAAAAGCATCAATTCTTTGGTGCTTAACTTTATAGTACAACTCTCACATCCATACATGACTACTGGAAAAATCATAGCTTTGACTAGACGGACCTTTGTCGGTAAAGAAATGTCTCTGCTTTTTAATATGCTGTCTAGGTTGGTCATAACTTTCCTTCCAAGGAGCAAATGACTTTTAATTTCATGGCTGCAGTCATCATCTGCGGTAATTTTGAAGCCCCCTAAAATAAAGTCTCTCACTATTTCCATTGTTTCCCCATCTATTTGCCATGAAGTGATGGGACTGGATGCCATGATCTTTGTTTTCTGAATGTTCAGTTTTAAGCCAACTTTTCACTCTCCTCTTTCACTTTCATTAAGAGGCTCTTTAGTTCTTTACTTTCTGCCATAAGGGTGGTGTCATCTGCATATCTGAGGTTATTGATATTTCTCCTGGCAATGTTGATTCCAGCTTGTGCTTCATCCAGCTCAGCATTTCGCATGATGTACTCTGCATTTAAGCTAAATAAGCACGGTGACAATCTACAGCCTTGATGTACTCCTTTCCCAATTTGGAACCAGTCTGTTGTTCCATGTCTATTTCTAACTGTTGCTTCTTCACCTGCATACAGATTTCTCAGGAGGCAGGTCAAGTGGTCTGTTATTACCATCTGTTTCAAGAATTTTCCACAGTATGTGGTGATCCACATAGTCAAAGACTTTGGCATAGTCAATAAACCAGAAGTAGATGCTTTTCTGGAACTCTCTTGCTTTTTCAATGATCCAACGGATGTTGGCAATTTGATCTCTGATTCCTCTGCCTTCTCTAAATCCAACTTGAACATCTGGAAGTTCATGGGTAGCATATAATTTATCATTAACTTCTCCCACCTGGAGGGGGTTTCAGTTCCAGAAAAATAGCTCAAAGATATTTTTGTGTGTATCCATTGATGGGGAAATAGGATCTTGCCCCAAGGCTGCTCTTGACTGTTTCTCCCTGGTCTCATATCCCCCCTCCCTTCCTTATTTAACAACTGCTTGAATCTGCCCATTGGAAACCAGGGAAGGTCATGGAGGCTGAATGAAGGCTGTTTCCTGTAATCAAAGAAATAAGGAACACAGAAAGGCCTTGTGCCCATGATCCCCACAGAGCCTTCCCAGTATCAAATGAAGCCCTGGAGCTTTCTCAGTTGAGCTGCCATGATCTTTGGGGAGTTGTGGGAGACAGAGAGTGTGTGTTTCTAGAAAAACAAGATGCAGCACTGAGCTGTTAGCAAAGACACTCGCTTCTCTGTTTGCTTAATGGATGATAAAATTAAGTTCAAGGGTAAAGAGAGAACTGTTTTACTTATTAAATTCCTCATTAGAAGTTGCATATTAGACGACCTTTCTCAAAAGCCACAAAATGGTTTCATTTTTCTAGTAAAATAAAATGTGGTTAAGGTGGGTCTGAGGCGGTGAGGAGCTACTGCTATTATTAAAAACAAGAGACCCAGAAGCCCTGTCTCAGTCCATAAGCAAATTGTGGGCAGTCGCTTAGCTGCTGCCTCAGTTTCTCCATCTGTCAAAAGCAGCCCAGAGCTCTGGCCACCTACCCCATTTCCACATCAACCAGCCACAACTTTTCAATGCTGTCATTTCCCTCCAGATCAGTCTTTGTTCTTTTATTTGTTTCTTTTTTCTTTTGTCTGCGATTAACATTGCTGTGGACATGTGGTCAGCTGCTCAGTCATGTCCAGCTCTTTGTGACCCCATGGACTATAGCCCACCATGCTCCTCTGTCAATGGAATTTCCTAAGCAAGAACACTGAAGTGGGTTGCCATTTCCTTCTCCAGGGTATCTTCCTGAACCAAGGATTGACTCTGCATCTCCTGTGGCTCCTGCATTGGCAGACAGATTTTTTTTTTTTTTTACCACTGAGCTACTGGGAAGCCCTTAATATTGTTACTACTGCTTTATTTTTATTAATATTTGCCTCATTGTCTTTTCCCTTCCCTTTATTTTCAGTTCTAAGACATGGCTGACAATGTGCTTCCTTCCCAGGGCTTACATTCAGCTTTCAAGGATGAGCTGCCTACTCACTCAACCCTGTAAATGAACTGGTCCTGTTATCTAAAAACTAGGTTCCTCTCTTGGTGGGTGAGGAGTCAAGAGACACAATCAAGCTAAAGCACAGGAGAAGGAAGGATTTATTACTGCTTGCAGCAAGTAAGGAAAACACTGAGGATCTTTCCCAAAGCAGTGTCTCTTAGACAGCAAAACTGGGGAAGTGTTAAGCTAAGGGAACATCCATATTCATGGAAGGGCCTGAGCAGAACTGGGGCCAAGGTCAGTTGAGTCCAGCTTTATTTGACTGAAGTCAGAACGGTCAAAAAGGACTTCCCAGGTGGTGCAGTTGTAAAGAATCTGCCCGCCAATGCTGAAGACACCATAAATCTGGGTTCTATCCCTGGGTTAGAAAGATCCCCTGGAGGAGGACATGGCAAGTTAATTCAGTATTCTTGCCTAAGGGATCCCATGGACAGAAGAGCCTGGGCCTTTTCTGCCTCCAGGGGGTCTTCCCAACCCAGGGATCAGACCCACATCTCTTATGTCTCCTGCAGTGGCAGGCAGGTTCTTTACCACTAGCGCCACCTGGGAAGCCAAAGATAAGTTTGTTACTGTTACTTTGAGCAGGGAGAGAACATCTGTAGGGGTCCTGGGCCTCAATCTGAGATCGAGAGAGGGAGTTCTGGGGCTTCTGCTTGCAGATGTCGGGAAGGGAGCGATCCAGGGAGCTGGGCTTGCTGTCAGGAAGCTGGGGAATTCTCTGATGGTTATTTCAGTAGGGCAGACTAAAGGCAGCCTAAAGGTGAAAATGACAAAGAAGCACTGTCCCTACTTTTAGCTGGGGGCAAGGGTGTTTGTGTTTTGTCTGTGTTCATACTCGATTGCTGAAGGATCTTGTCCATATATTGATCCATCACAATCACAGAGTAGCCTTGTCTGATGTTGCCATTCGGTGTGGTTGTTTGCCTTCAGTAGAACAGTAAATCGTAGCTGTCGTTGTGACCAACTGAGAGGAACTCCAATTCCACTCCCCAGTGTCGGGGAGTGCTTTCTCCCTTCTCAGCCCAGAGGGGCTTTGTGTTGTCTTCTGCCCAAGTTCATCCCTCCCCATCCTCAGAGCTGGAGAAACAGGAAGTGAACAAAATGGAAGGTGGTGCTCACGGTCAGGAAGCAGCCATGCCCTTGCCCAACCCTGACTGGAGATGCTTCCTTACCTGTCCCTCCTGACTCTCTTAGGCTGCCTCACTTCCATCTTGCTCAAGCAGTCCTCTGCTCTTCCTTCTTTTCTCAACCTAAATCCTACCTAGACTTCCCAGGTGGCTCAGTGGTAAAGAATTTGCTTGCCAATGGAGGTTCGATTTCTGGGTTGGGAAGATCCCCTGGAGGAGGAAATGGAAACTCACTCCAGTATTCTTTCCTGGAAAATCCCATGGACAGGGGAGCCTGGTGGGCTACAGTCCATAGGGTCACAAAGAGTCAGACACAACTGAGTATACACACAAACCCTATCCAGACCAGATAGAGACACACAGAGTCCAGTGATGTGGTTCAGGATGCTGACATCAAAATATGGCTCCTTCTTATATTGACTATTTTAAGCTGAAAAAGTTTGAGAAAATGGCCCAAACAGGAATGTTACTCTGAGCTCCTTCCCACCTCACCCTGCTTCCTTGAGACAGGCATAAAACTCTCATGTGAGACATCCCCTCCCTGTACCTGGAGGAGAAGAACATGCTTGTCTCCAAAACAAGACAAAAGGATGCCAAGGAGAATCCTAACAAACAGGCCTTGCTAAGTTTCCCCAGTTACTACACTTACCTCGTACTTCTTGCCCTATCCTATCTCCCATGACTGTCCACTCTTCTCAAAGCCAGCACTGAAATACTCAAGTCCAGCTCTTTCCTCAGGTCTTCAATTCCTTACAAAGACTTCTGGATCCCATAAAACTTATACTAAATACATCTGTATACCTTTTCTCCTGTTAATCTGTCTTTGCCAGTTTAATTTTCAGACCCAGTCAAGGTCCCTAAGAGGGCCCAGGAGAACTTTTCCTTCCCTACACCAGAGGCAGCTTTCCCCTCTCTGACTACTGCTGAAAGCTCGGCTTCTCTGTACTCAGGTCCTGTATGGATTCTCAGAGACACAGTTTTGGGTGAAAGAGATAGAGTTTAGTACTTTGCCAGGCAAAGGGGACCACAGTGGGCTAATGCCCTCAAAACCGTGTATTCCAACTTGGGGAAGATACTGAGAAGTTCAATAATAGTTGTTCAAAGAGGATGTGATCAGCTTGTGGACATTCTTCCGATGGGTTGACGGTGAGGTAAGTAGGAGTCAGTATTATCAATCTTCAGGTCTAACTGATCTGGGTTCTACATGCTTTTGGGCTGCCTACCACTCATCCTTAACTTCTCCCCCTGGAGGGGATTTCAGTATCTGCAAAATAGCTCTGAGGTATTGTTCTGAGTATTCACTGATGGGGAAATAGGACCTTGCTCCAGCGCTGTTCTTGACTGTTTCTCCCTGATCTTGCACCACACCCCTTTCCCTAATTAACAACTGTTTGAATCTGTCCATTGGAACTCAGAAAAGGTCATGGAAGCTGAATGAAGGCAAACAATCAAATAAATGAGGGACACAGAAAGGCTTTGTGCCCAGGAGCCACACAGGGCCCTGCTTGGTATCATAACTGTGGATGCTGCACGTTCATTATGGCCATCACCCCATAGTATAGCCCCTAGTCATTTGGTAACTGCTTTGCAAGGATATGTTTGGTTTTTCCAGTTGCAGTGTAGGTCTTAGTCTGACTGGTTCTTTTTCATCATTCATGGTTCAACTTAAATGTAACCCTGAGGAAGGACTTTCCAGCCGACCTTAAGTAAAATATACCCGCCCCTAGGCATTCTCTTCTTTAGTGTGTGCACTCAGTTCAGTTCAGTTGCTCAGTCATGTCTGACTCTTTGAGACCCCCATGGACTGCAGCTTGCCAGGCCTCCCTGTCCATTACCTGCTCTCAGAGCTTCTTCAAACTCATGTCCATCGAGTCAGTGATGCCATCCAACCATCTTATCCTCTGTCATCCCCTTCTCTTCCTGCTTTCAATCTTTCCCAGCATCAGGGTCTTTTCCAATGAGTCAGTTCTTTGCATCAGGTGGCCAAAGTATTGGAGCTTCAGCTTTAGCATCAAACTTTCCAGTGAAAATTCAGGACTGATTTCATTTAAGATTGACTGGTTTGATCTCCTTGCAGTCCAAGGGACTCTCAAGAGTCTTCTCCAACACCACAGTTCAAAAGCATCAATTCTTCCGCACTCAGCCTTCTTCATAGTCCAACTCTCACATCCATACATGACTACTGGAAAAACCATAGCTTTGATTACACAGACCTTTGTTGGCAAAGTAATATCTCTGCTTTTTAATATGCTGACTAGGTTGGTCATAGCTTTTCTTCCAAGGAGCAAGCACCTTTTAATTTCATGGCTGCAGTCACCATCTGCAGTGATTTTGGAGCCCAAGAAAATAAAGTTTCTCACTATTTCCATTGGTTCCCCATCTATTTCCCATGAAGTGATGGGACCAGATGCCATGATTTTAGTTTTTTGAATGTTGAGTTTTAAGCCAGATTTTTCACTCTCTTCTTTCACTTTCATCAAGAGGCTCTTCAGTTCCTCTTTGCTTTCTGCCATAAGGGTGGTGTCATAAATGTTTGCAAGCTCAGTTGCTAAGTTGGGTCTGACTGTTTGCGGCCCCAAGGGCTGTAGCCCGCCAGGCTCCTCTAGCCATGGGATTCTCTAGGCAAGAATACTGGAGTGGGTTGCCATTTCCTTCCCCATGTGATGTTTTCTTCATTCATTGATCACTATCTGAAATGATTTTTACTTATTTATTTTCACCAGCCACCTGAATGTTAGTTGTTTATAAAAGCAACTATTTTGTCTGTCTTGTTCATCCCTATATCTCCAAGATCTATTTTTAAATATAGGATTTTCTTTTCCAATTTTACCAAATCCAGTTTAAATTATAAACTGGAAAAATTCTATACAGGGTTAAATTCCTGATTCTATTGTTTTCTGAAAAACTTAATCTGATGAGGCTGAAATGAAAATAACAACATTTATGGGGAGAGGAATGTCAAATAAAATTTTCATTTGCTTATTTAGGTCTTCCCTTTCCTGTCTAGTGTGACTTTTTATAGTTTTTTGTGGTCAGGAAGTTCCATTTTCATCAGCTGACCCTGACCTCTATGTTGATTCAATTCAGCTGCTATTTATCAGGCAAACGTGTACAGAGTTCACAGCATCAAACCAGGCAGGGGCCAAACCATGGACGGAGTGTCTCTGCTCCGGAGATAAGGGGTCTTACCATTCATGGGACTCTTTACACTTTCAACAATTGATTCTTTTGGCCTTTCAATTATCTGCTTAATTGTTTAGCTTTTGTTGGGATTCAGTATCTGTGAGTGGGGAAATGGTTGCAGATAGTTTGAGATGTGAAAAATCTCACCTACCTATATCAGTTTAAATGGTTCTTGGTTGGAAAGTACTAAATATGGCTGTTCATTCATAAAAAACAATAAAATAGAACTGTCTGTACACAGAGAAATGGGTCTGGAAGGTACCCAGAGTGCTCTCTGGGAAAGAAGCAAGACTTGAAAAGGAGAGTAAAGGCTTTACCTGTGAAGTGGGAATTTTTTCCATAATCAGAATACTTTTGTATGTTATTTATATAATTAAAATGATTTTTAAAAATAAGTGTGTGAAAGGAAAATTCATGTTAAATGTCCTATTTTCAAATTCCATACCAAGCTCAAAAGTGAGAGAAGAGCTCAACTCTCAATGAGATAATACAGTTTCATGACATTCACAACCAGGAGAAAGGAGAGAAGTGATCCTGGCGGTCTTTAGTGATTCTTTTGTAAGAAGCTGTGTGTTCCCAGCAGATGTTTTATTGATGACTCATGGTCCGCATCTCATTCCCCAAACACTTTCAGTTCCCTACTGAGACTTTCCATCTCTTCCCGATGCTGCGTTCCCCTACTCTACAAAGCTACTATCTTGTACCACTGCCAGTTTGTGACCTTTACTACTGCTGCTGACCGGACATTGATGGGAGGTCAGTTTTCATTTTTATCAGTCATCCTGCTAGCCAAGCCCCTAGCATTGGCTAAGTCACTTCAGTCATGTCCGACTCCTTGTGACCCTATAGACTGTATAGCCCACAAGGCTCCTTTATCCATGGGATTCTCCAGGCAAGAATACTAAATTGGGTTGCCATTTCCTCCTCCAGGGGATCTTTCACAACCCCGGGGACTGAACCCATGTCTCTTATGTCTCCTGCATTGGCAGGTGGGTTCTTTACCACTATCCAAGCCCCTATCCCCTCCTACAGACACTAGATGTACCCTCAGCTCTTCTGGTGACTAGACCAGGCTAAAACCTTAACTCAAGGGCGGTCAAAACATATAGCCTAGTTCACTGTCCATGATACTCTGGCATGAAAAGTCTTTCCAAACAAGAATCAGTTAGCTTCAGCCACCTAATTTCCAGGAATTAGAATTAAGAAACACCAAGAGGAGGGGCAGCTTGCAGTGAGAACTGTTCAGCTTATGTAAAAGAAGGAGGCTTTGAAGTAAAGCAGAGGCTGTGAGGAGCCATGAGCAGCCTGACTTCTAGAGGAAGCAGAATCGATGGACACATGGATGCTTTAAGAAAACAACAAAATTCTGTAAAGCAATTATCCTTCAATAAAAAAATAAATTAAAAAAAAGAAAATATTGTGAGTAAGTGTGGGAAAGGCAATCAACAGTGAAAGAGAATCAGAGTTGCCTAGAGGAGCAAATCTGCAGAGAGTAAGTGCAGCAGGTTCCAGAAGACACAGAAACTCCATCATCTGACCTCCCAGAAGGCTCTTGGCATGTCCATGAGTTTCTCATTGCAGTCTCCTCCAGCCTGGCTCTGACACTATTCAGACCTTCCTGAAACCTGGGTGTTCTGCTTTTCTGGCGTTCTCTGAGACTTGACCATGAGGCTGAGATCACTGTTTCCTCATTTTTATAGGATTAAATATAGCATGTTCTTCATGACTTGAGGTGATCTGAGTCTTTGGAAAAGGAAATGGAAACCCACTCCAGTATTCTTGCCTGGGAAATCCCATGCACAGAGGAGCCTGGGCAGGCTACAGTACACGGGGTTGCAAACAGTCAGACACCATTTAGCAACTGAGCATGCACGCGTTGAGTCTTATTCTTCAAATCTAGAGAACCTAACTCAAATGGTCTCTTTGCCCTGCAGGTGTCCCCTTAGCACAGAAGATAGAATAGGTACAGCTGAGCATCATGGAAAAGGCATGGTCTTCCAAACACATTGGTCTGAGCTGCAGGCCAGCATCTGCCACCTGTGCGCTGTGGAGGCTTTGGGTAGGTTACTTACCTACTTTTAGTATTTGCCCTTCCTACCTGGAAATGCCTGTGGCTCAGGATTGCTGTCAGGCCCAAGAATGGTTTATGTCAGGAGCTGGCATGATGCCCCACACAGTGCTTGGTACAAGTTCATGCCCTTCCTTCTCTCTGAATGCTCCCCATCTTGCACAATAAAACCCCACCCACCCATTACCCTTCAGGGCAACAGCTATAGTTAAAATTGTCTGCTTCCTGTCTCCCTGGCTTCTGCTATTTAACTCTTTTGAGCTCATACACTTAAAGAGTGAAAGCCAGTCTGGTCCTAGCCATAAACATAAATCTGAGGTCAGAGTTTGGGCCCATTTCATATGGTAGCTACCGAGAGTTCAGTAGAAGAATATGGTTGGAAGCCCACTATGATGTAATCAGTTTCACAGGGAGTTACCCGAGTTTCACAGGGAGTTTCACAGGGGACAGGGAGTTACCTTTTTTATATCCACCCTCAGTCAAGCTGCCATCAACAATTTCTGTACAAGATATGCCAAGATAAGAGGACCACAACACTGTATGTGATGAACTGTGGCACAGAGCGATTAAATCAGTTTATTCCAAATTTCACTTATTCAGGATTTACAAATGCATGATAATTTTTGAACAGTGTGATTAAATATTGTAAAGATGGTGTTTAACTCTCTTGTGTGTGTTGGGGCGGGGAGGCAGTGGATGGAGGGAGTCAGTCATGTTAGGCTCTTTGTGACCCCGTGGTCTGAAGCCCGCCAGGCTCCTCTATTCATGGGATTTTCCTTGCAGGAATACTAGAGTGGGTTGCCATTTCCTTCTCCAGGGGATCTTTCAGACTCAGGAATCAAACCCACATCTCCCAAGTCTCCTGCATTGCAGGCAGATTCCTTACCACTGAGCCACCCAGATCTTAACTAGGACTAATTAAGATTTAATCTTAAAGTGTCTCCTGTATGGGGCCGTACTGTCCTGCTCCTAGACAGGGTTAAGGATTTATGGGCGAGTGACTCAATAGCTGCTCTGTCTCTCCAGAAATCAGCAAACATCTATAAAGCTTGCTGAGCTCCACCAGAGTATTACTATGTAGAAAAATATATGGTGGTATTGTGTTTATGGTGAAGCCAGATTACCCTAAAATCATAACATTCAAGACACATCTAAACATATACTCTTTCTGAGAAACTAATCTGCCTGTTTTCCCTGCTTGGACCTGTTTTTCCTGCAAACCTTCAGAGTGGAATTTTTTTTTAAGGGACCTGTATAAATCTCTCTGGAGTTGTTCATTCTAAATTCTTTATTTTCTAGTAATCTCAAAGAAGGGGCTTTCTGTGCCCTGCTGACCTCCTTCACTCAGAACAAAACAAAAGGAAACATAGACCAGAAAACTGAGCATCCTCAGGAATCTAACTAGGCAATGTGAAATATGCACAGTCCACAAGTTCCATCAATTATTTCTTAGGCATAAAAGACAAGTGCAAGTATTCCACCAGCTTAAAGATCTGCCTTAAAAAGCACACACCGCAGAATCAATAATTCTCTAAGGACAGTGAAATGAGGAAATCTTTTATGAAAAACCAATGGGAAAACTTGGTAGATCGTTCGTCATCCTTCCTACCATGCACAAATTTTCCCCCTAAATACACGCTGAGTCAGGGTAAATCCCAGTTTGAAAAGACAATAACACACCTTCTGCAGGAAGTTCACTATGACTCAGTTAGACAAGGTAGAGATAAATCTAGAACCGAAAATAATAGTTGCATCCTCGAGGAACCGGTCATCTGTCATGTAACATACATGTATGTTTTGTGCCTTTGTCTAGATAGTTGAACAGAACTTGTATAAATCAGTAAAAAATGTTGTTAATTTAATAAATAAAATGATGGACTGACTTTTCAAATGGAAATCTTTTCTGTGAGAAGTTCCGTATCAAGGACAATCCAAAATAGCTTGCTTAGGTTGCAACACAAATGCCAGTACTCAAGGGGAGAATATGCCTCAAGAAAAGGTCAAGTTAAACTCAAAGAGTAAGACATGGCATATAATTACCATCTCCCCATGTGACATCTAGTTGTCACAGAACTACCATCAGACAAGATAATAGATGGAAAGGAACACCTGAAAGGGGAAGAATCAAAATTAATGAAATTGTTCAATAAATAGAATGATGAGAATGCTGTCTTTAGCAGTGTCACACCACAAATCCAGTGTCATTATAATGTTGTGCTATATAAAATCCAGTTATTTCTCATGATTAAATGACTTAGGATGAGGACCAAGACATACCATTTTCTCAATCATTTATAAGACATTTTTCTTTCATCACTGTCATCATTCAACATTGAAGAAATCACTCTGTGTTTCATAAGAGGAGGAGCCAGGAGGGCTACCTTCTAGCACAGTAAGTCTCTTTCCCTACTGCTTCAGCTCAAAGTGTTTTATATTTTCTTTGAGAAAAGACCCATTCTTCCCTTTGGTTATCTGTCCTGTTCTGTCCTAGGTTTGGTGTGCTTCGTGGGACTCTCATGCCTAAAGTGATTCCCGACCTTACACACATTTTCTACTTTTCTTAATTCCTCCAGGACAGTGCTGAGCAGGTCCCAGACATTGATGGAAGTGAAATCAATCAAACATCCCATCACTCAGGCTCTCCTTTCATGATTAAGGATGTTTTCCTTCCAGAATCCTGACTCTTCCTTTTCTGTGTCTCAGGAAATGGTAACACCATCTTTTCCATCAAGAATCATTACAATGAACATAACAGATTTTTTTTTCAGACAAATCACCCTGAGTTTTTCTCTGAAGTCCCTTAGTTTTCTTAGAATTCTTTTGTGTTCCTTCAAGTAGCCTTAAATAACTGAGTGGTATGTATGCCTGTTTATTGTGCTGTCTCTCTGGCACTCATCTTGTTTCTCCTTGGAGCTCCTTTTGAGCTCAACAGTCTCTATACAGAAAGAGTCATTGTGTGGGGATAGACACCCTGCCTGGCATGATGAAGAGCTCTCAGAAAAGACAGCCTTTATTTTTACTCAGAGATTAACCTGATTAATTGTAAAGCCATCATTTTTTAAAAATAGCACCTCAAGGAGACAAACAGAATGAACTAAGTACCACTTTATGGAGTTATAGAGTTGCAAAACATTCACAATGCTGATTATAATCTCCAGAAAATTGAAGTTCAGAAAGCAGTCATTGGCCTCCAGATTGCTTTACTTTCCCTCCATTGGATCATGTAGAACTTGCCTATTCCTCCTGAGGGTCCGTGGCAAGACCTTCTTGTTCATTCTTCTCTAAGTGTGGTTATTAATTAATTAGTTCATTATATATTAATTTATTCACTCAATACCGCCTCCCAAACCCTGCTGCTCATTCCAAAAAAGATTTAAGGTAGATTGTCATCATTCTTGTGGGAAAACAAGAGGACTGCTCTGTTTCTCGGTGTTTTTTCACAAAGCCCTTTATCCCCAAGCTGGCCTTCTGCTCCTTATCGCTTTCACCCAAGAAGCAAGGCCTGGTCTTTGGAGAAGGGCCCTACTCTTCTCCTCTAAGGCAGTTTTGAAGTATCTGGTTGGAACAGTGGCCAGAATATGCCTTGCTCTCTGTCTAGTACTTCACTTGGAAGAGAAATGGTTTGTATCACCTTTGACTTTAAAATCCCATATACAAAACATCTAATTTTTTAAAAAATTGAAGAAGGACTTCCCTGGAGGTCCAGTGGTTAAGACTTCACCTTCCAGTGCAGGGGGTATGGGTTCGATCCCTGGGTCAGAAAACTTAAGGAGCGGCTGCAAAACCAAAATATAAAACAGAAACAATATTATAACAAATTCAATAAAATCTTCAAATACAGTTCACATAAAAAAAAAAATCTTTGGGAAGAAACTAAAAAGAAGAAGAAATTTCAAGCAGCTTCCCTTGCTTAGAAGCAGATTAATTGTCCATGCATTTTAAATGAATCCAAATCATGACAAGAAATATCACGAACTGGGCCAATGAGAGCTTGTTTCAGAAATGGAAACTGATAACTAAAAATGTATCCATGCATTTTCTACTTATGTTTGTTCTTTTCATGTGTGATGCTTCTAGAATGTCTGCCATTACAGAAATAGGTGATTTTTTTTCAGCCCTTTCAATTGCCGTAGTGAATTTTAGATTCCTCCCATCTGTGATCCAGCCATACCATACAATGGTTTCTCATGTCCTTCTGTCTGCTTTAGGAAAATGCCTCTAGTTTTCCTGGGGATGTTTTTCCTATAGGAAGAATTCAGAGAGAAAATAACTCAGTTGATAAACGTGATCAAAATGGACCTAGTCTTTGCCATATGGTGGGAATTATGGAGAGATTCTTTATCATCCCATTATACTCAGCTGTTGTTTACTTTTTGTGAATTGAATGTTGACAGTTATAGTTTGAGGGCTTTTTTAAAAACAGCATATGCTGAACAAGATAAAATATTTAGAACAACTTACTCTGGACTTAGCAATTATACTACATTCTTCCAGCCCATGTATGACTAAATTAGAACATTTAGTAATGTTTGGAGACAACTCCCACACTTCGTAAGCACCAAAGGAAAAAAATATAATTTATTTAATTGGTTTTCATTTGAAAGGGAAATAACCCCATTTCAAGCATCTCAGTGTTAGAAAAGGCACTGTGTATTCCCCATGAAAATACACAGATGCTCATACATTTGGGAAATTAACATATATCTTCCACAAGGAAACATATGAAGGCTATTTCATTACATTACAACCATTCCTTTCACCCACATGTTTTTGCAGAATCACTGCCAGTCACCTTGTCTTCCCCTCATATACTCTTTACAGAAGCCCTGAACTTCAGAACAGAGATGAGGCTTTTAAATTATCATTGGTTTCCAGTGTCACCATTGACAGACATCATTGATTCAATAGGCATTTAAGGAAAGTCTCCTCAATTGTGCCAGGCCTGTGCTGGGCACTGGGAATCTGAGATGAACTCAGTGTGATCCCTTCTTTAAAGACCTCCAGACTTAAAGGCAGAGTCAAGGAAGAAAATGCAGAATTATAATGCTGTAGTGGAGAGGGGGCACAGAGGGACACCTCAATCAGCCAGAATGGGAAATGATGGCTGTAGGATAGCTAAGAAATATTACCAACAGCAGGCAATGTTCGAGTGAGTAAGGTGGAGAGAGAAGCTTCATGCAATGATATCCCTGACTCAAAGGCAGGAGAAAGCACCCTGAGTCAGTGATCACTATTAGTTCATTGGTGAGCTGAGGGAAGAGGGGAATCAGACTGAAGAGTTAAGGTGCAGAGCAGATGGTGTTGGGCTTTGCATTTGAGCTTTACCCTGAAGGCAGTGGGGAACACATGAAAAATTGTGAAATTTCTCTGGTGTTCCATCTGGGAGGCTGGTGAGGAGCTGAACAGAGGGCAGTCTATGCTGTATGAACCTGAACCAACACTGTGGCAAAGGAATGTAGACTTGATTGAGTGCTCAGGGTGGATCAAATGTGTCTGATGTGTGGGAAATCTTGTTTGCAGGAGAGCTTAGGTAGAAACACTGGAGGGGGGAAAAAAGTATTGCTGTGTCTCTGTTGACTTAAAAATGCACAATGTGAGAGATGTGAGTTTTTTATCTGGGGCAAAATGAAGACTGTAGTCTGGGAGACAGCACCTCAGATAGCTATGAGAAACTGCTCCAAAGAGGCAAGGGGGACAGACAGTATATATGTGATTTTGGTAAATGGGGAATACATGCAATCCAGCACATACATATATATATATATTTTGTAGAAATTTCTGCTCATCTTGTGAAGCTTCTGCTAGTCATGAGGAATAGTCATCACCATGAAGGATTTTAGTGCTTTTTTAGATATGAGAAGATATAAGAATTGAGCTCATAAAATCAGCTTCTGAGAATATCTAATTATCTGAAGACGTGTTCTGGCAGGCTTTTTTTCTGAGCACAGAGTGCTTCATTTCTACTTTCCACCCTGAACTCCTTCAGGGGGTATTGAAGGTCAGCAGCTGCAGCAGCACATGATTTAATCCTTGTGGAGGTAGATGGTAAGCACCCATGGCAAGGACCAATTTGTAGTTGACAGGGCCCCCTCATGGTCATAAATTTGACCATACTTCAGGAGGTATTTTACAACCATTTTATCCTATAGTGCTGGGAAGGCTCATTTTTGGGTTTGGCAAAGATTTCACTGAGAAACCACTTAATGTTTGTTACTGGACTAGGCTTTTATAGTCAAAGATATTTGGACCTGTCTTTCAATAAAGTCTAGGAAAAAATTCCCTTTTGCTTTATCTTTTTATATTTAGAGTTATACTATTACATCCATTGATTGCATACAGAACTATATATTTGATAAACTGCTTTAAATTGGCTAGTCATCATTATTTTCATTGGAGATTTAGTTACACATCTGGCAATGAAAGAAACAACATTCATGAAAAATAGGCAAAGTGCAAATAATATAGGTAGCAGTTTTATTAAAGTTATAAGTAAGAATTAAGCCAAAAACTTTCATTAGGTGTAACCCAGTATATTCTTTGGTTATTTGACTTAATCCAGTGGGAAGTTATATACTGGCACTGTTTATAAAGCTTCTAGCCCAATTTTTTAGTGTGCTAAGCTAGTTATTCTTAGTATAATTTAATTGTTCCCAAGATAAAAGAAGCCTTAAATTTTAAATGACCATAGCCTGGTGTTAACTACATAAATCTATTCTATAATTGTGCAATCCAGCACATTTTTTTTTTTAAACCTCTATGTAATTGTAAGAGGCTTTATTTTTTGACTGAATTTTTGCTTGTTGCTTTTATTGAGCTTGAGTTACTTAGAAGAAAATTCATATTATGGCCAGAGTCAGAGCAGGTATTAATTGGCCAGGTGAGAGGATTCCACCTAGTAATATTAAGAGTCACCTGGGAGGGAGGTGGGAGGGGGGTTCATGTTTGGGAACGCATGTACACCCGTGGTGGATTCAAGTCAATGTATGGCAAAACCAATACAGTATTGTAAAGTAAAATAAAGTAAAAATAAAAAAAAAAAGAGTCACCTGAACAGGACTGAGCTTTTTGTAAAATAATTTTTTAAGGGTGATTTAATTAGAGCCTTGGAGTGGAAAAATCCACAAAGGTAATCTAGAGGTACTAGATGCAGGTAATTGGCCACAAACCAATAATTGAATTGGTTTTTAAAACTAGCACAGGATCACGTCCATGATAGAAAAACATCTGATTTATATGCAAAGGTCTAAGATGTTAACACAACATTATGAGTGATCATACAAATCAGGTTCAGCATTTTGGGTAAGGTGCTTACTTTTGATGTCTTTTTTTTTTTTTTCCCCTTCATTCTGGTGCAGGTGTAGCTTTCTTTGTTTGAGCATTATTTTAAGGTAAGTTTGAGATCAGCAGTTCTCTTTATAGACCTGTCTGGTGTAGTGGCCTTTAGAAGTGAGAATTAATTTAAGAGTCAAGTTCCCTTCAGTTTTACTGTGCATGAGCTAGTTAAGAGAACCTGATAAGTTTTTTATCTAGGTAGGAGACAGCCCCTTTGGGTATATATAATTTCCTGTTTGCAGCTCATGGGCATCTGAATTTTATACAGAGATTATTGACACATGCTTTAGAAACAAAAGAGTGGGTTTTTTTTCAAATAATTTAATTAACTTTACATTAATATAGCATAATAGCAAGGAACTATCTGGGAAATGAGTTAGTAAATACAGACCTTCATTAACAAAACTGGAATTTAACATTTACCGAAACAATCTTTTTTTAAATTACCCTTATTCTTACCAAATATATTCAACAAATTAAGACTAATTTGTTGCAAAATAAGTTTGGTTTAAAATTTTAATATTTATTGAAACCTAACTTTTAAAAAATAACACATTTACCAAATATATTTAATTAAGACTAATTTGTTGCAAAATAAGTTTGGTTTAAAATTTTAATATTTATTGAAACCTAACTTTTAAAAAATAACACATTTACCAAATATATTTAATTAAGACTAATTTGTTGCAAAATAAGTTTGGTTTAAAATTTTAATATTTATTGAAACCTAACTTTTAAAAAATAACACATTTACCAAATATATTTAATTAAGACTAATTTGTTGCAAAATAAGTTTGGTTTAAGAAAAAAATTGACCTGATAATCTATATAAATATAATTGATCATATAGGCTGTCACTGTATCAACATTTTTAATAAGGAGTTTTAAAATGAAGCTTAAAAAAAAAAACCTCTTAAGACTAGGAAGCATACACCAAATATTACATGTTTTACCTATAGATCTAGGTGAATTCCTCCCTTTACAAGGTCCTCAAAAATACCTTGAGGTTTTTGTACCTGTTGTTGAGGTAGCGTTCCTAATTTATCTGAGAAAGTTGCTGAAAACCTGAGAGTTTACAATCTTTGGAGGGACCAGATAGAGAAAAAAGATTAATGTCTTAATTTTGCTTACACAAGTATGATTACCAAATTACTATAAGTCATAATTAATTTGAGGGAAAGGTTTTCCTTACATCTGGAAAACACACATTCAACCCAGTAATTTTTTAGACAGAAACAATAAAAATTATAACCATTTGTACCAGTGTACTCAGTCCTTTTGTTAACGAACTTTTTGTTAACAGTTTATGAAGCCATCAGGTTTCTCATTAGGATTTTGAAGTTTCCTACCCAGTTCAGCATTATGGTCTGAAAGTTAGAAACTTACATTTATTTAAAAATTTTTTTATTAATCTTTTTGAAGAGGGAGCGTTTTTTTGCAAAGGCATCAGAATAAAACCATAACTGCATATCAACAAAAGACTTAAGTCACACTTAAATTTGATTACAATACGAAGTAACTTGGTTACTGCTGTGCTATACAACACTTGCAGATAATAACTAGAATTAGGACTGATAACATTTTACCAGGATATGTCAGCATTTTAGGAACTCCATATAAATTTTAGAATATTTATATTAATAACATTTACCATACAATATAAGTCTGAGAAGATTTACTACTCATTTGACAATACTTCCCCTGTAATTTAACATAGCAAATGAACCTAATTAGTCTACCATCTCTCATTGGGATGTTTCAGGAGCACTTTGAAGCATCCCAAAGTTAGCTAGAGGTCAAAAAGACTTCATTAGAATTTGATTTAGGAAATTTTGTCAAAGAATATTAAAAGGATTTAGAACAATTAGTCAGATAAGATCATAGGTTACTGTAAAACAATAGTTATTTACTTAGCCAAAGTAACAATAAGAGATTTCAAAGGTATATACGGAGCAGATAGCTTAAAAGTAAAAAAATTAAAATCTGATATTAAAGGCAGTTAAACATTTTAAGAAAACTTGTACCATGCACAGAATTTTTTTTTCAGGGTCCACTTTCCACAAACCTTTTTGTAACCATTACTTAATTTGCCCATCCAAAAACAGTCACCTGTAACTCAGATCTATTTCCTTCTTTTAAAATAAAATGCAATTCCACTCCTCACACCTTCTTTACTGAAAACACAAATCCTACTTTACTTAAGGAACCATGAACTGACCTTTATATTAGCATTTTGTAGATTGGTGAGCATAAATACCAGTGATAGTTTTAAAAAAAATTGCTTTCTTACAGAAAACATCTTAGGATGGGACCAAACATATTTATTAATAGTTGAAATATCTTCATCTTTTCTGTAAGAGGAAGCCAGTATATAGTAATTAATGTTTTGTATCTTATTTTATTTGGGAGTGACCTAGATGTTCAATAAACTTCCTTTACTCAATTTAGCACAGCCCTAGAAATTTAATTTAGCAAAATTTAGAGAGACTAAATAGATAGAAATATTTAAAGCATAATTATTTTTTAGTAGAGGTTATTTAAAGCTTTTATTTTATTTACATTTTCTTTCCTTAAAAGTTTCTTTACATTGAATTTCTTCCCTTGCTAACAAAATTGCAATAGCTAAAATAAGATTTTATTTAACTATGCTAAACCTAGCCACAATTAAAGTATTATAATGGATTAGTATATTGATGACTTTAAAACATGTTTATATTAGATTGACAAACTTTAACATTAATACCAGGTACTAATTTAATATTGGATGTTTTTCAGTTTATATAAAACTGAAACTTATTTAGCTTAATTTTCTTTTATTTTGGTAAAGATTTTTTATTTTTTCTTAATATATATTTATTTTACTGAAGTATAGTTGACTTGCAATGTTTCAGGTGTATAGCAAGGTGATTTACTTATGTGTGTGCATGTTAGTTGCTTCAGTCGTGTCCAACTCTTTGCGACTCCATGAACTGTAGCCCACCAGGCTCCCCTGTCCGTGGAATTCTCCAGGCCAGAATACTGGAGTGGGTTGCCATACCCTTCTCCAGGGGATCTTCCTGACTCAGGGATCGAACCCAGGTCTCCCACATTGCAGGCAGATTCTTTACCATCTGAGCTACCTGGGAAGACCCAATTCACTTGTACATATACACATATATTATTTTTGAAATCATTTTCCATTATAGGTTATTACAAGACATTGACTATAGTTCCCTAAGCTATAAAGTAAATTTTTGTTGCTTGTTGCATATCTATTTTTTCTTAAGTAGAAATCTAGCATTCTATTAATACTTAGTCAAACAAGTGGGATCAAAATGTCATAGATTTTTCAGCTAGGCAAAAATTCAGTTTTTTCTAAAATATACATTATATACATACTTTATATATAGGTATACAAAAGCTTTTTTACTATTCTTGATAAAGGCTTGAGAAAGAACATAAAAAAAGAAGAGATGGAGAAATTGAAAAACATGAACTAAATGAAATGGGAGCGCTGAATATGAAACAGGAAAAGTGAGACAAGCTAGATAAAAGGAAAAGATCATCATATAGTCCAGTTGTTTTTAAACACGGTTGCTCATTAGAGCTCTGGAGTAAAAGAAGCAATACCTGGGCATTTGTATTTCTCAAAAAATTCTGAGATGCATATGGGTTTTAAAAAGTGACTATAGGTTTTTCTATTCGATCCTAGTTTTGGTGGTATAGAGGTCTATTATTTTCCTGTTGACCCATCATGATACAATGGTCTTAAGTGATTAGTAGTTACATAATCACAATAGTAAAAAATGCTTATTGGTTTTCACAATCAATAGCCAGGCAAAAAATAAAAAATAATTATGATTACAAGCCATAATGGGATAATGATTAACCTAACAATATAAAATAATTGCATACCATTTGGGGAGTCAGGCAGAGTGATGTGGTAAATGGAATTGCATAAATGCACATGTATTCGTCTCCCCAGCCAGCCTATGTCTTTTGGTTGGTGCCTTTGGTAGTTATCAGCGGGTGTTCATTGGATGGACTGATGCTAAAACTGAAACGCCAATACTTTGCCCACCTCATGCAAAGAACTGACTCATTGGAAAAGACCCTGATGCTGAGAGGGATTGGGGGCAGGAGGAGAAGGGGACAACAGAGGATGAGATGGCTAGAAGGCATCACTGACTCGATGGACATGAGTTTGGGTAGAGTCCAGGAGTTGGTGATGGACAGGGAGGCCTGGCGTGCTGTGATTCATGGGGTCACAAGAGTTGGACACGACTGAGCAACTGAACTGAACTGAACTGATCCTATTAACGGTTTTCTTAATTGTTTTGGGTTTATTTTCTGTAGGGTTTATTTTCCATCTTTTGTGTTTCCTGTCTAGAGAAGTTCCTTTAACATTTGTTGTACAGCTGATTTGGTGGTGCTAAATTCTCTTAACTTTTGTTTATTTGGAAAACTTGATTTCTCCATCAAATCTGAAGGAGAGTCTTGCTGGGTAGAGTATTCTTGGTTGTAGGTTCTTCCCTTTCATGACTTTAAATATATCGTGCCATTCCCTTCTGGCTTGTAGAGTTTCTGCTGAGATATCAGCTGATAGCCTGATGGAAGTCCCCTTTATGTTATTTGTTGGTTTTTCCTTGTTGCTTTAAAATTTTTACCTCTGTCTTTATTTTTTGTCAGTTTGATTACTGTGTGTCTCGGTGTGTTCCTCCCTGGGTTTTTCAGCTTGAAGTGAAGTGAAAGTCGCTCAGTCGTGTCTGACTCTTTGCGACCCCACGGATTATACAGTCCAGGGAATTCTCCAGGCCAAATACTGAAGTGGGTAGCCTTTCCCTTCTCCAAGGGATCTTCCAACCCAGGGATCGAACCCAGGTCTCTCGCATTGTAGGCAGATTGTTTACCAGCTGAGCCACAAGGAAGCCCAATTTTTCTTGTATTTACAATTTTCTTATATTTTTTTCAGCTAAATTTTCTTGTATTTAAAATTGTTTGATTTGTAAATGCTTACTTTTTTCTGGGCCAATAAATTTGAGCTCATTTACAAATTAACCTTGGCAATACTATTTGCTTGAGTTATTTTATCACAGGAGATCCTAGTAAGGAATATGGAACTGATAAGACACCACCAGCCAGAAGAGTTCAGGAAAGGTCAAAAGGAGACACCACGTATCTGACCGCCTCCCAGAATCCTTCTTGCTGGCATCCATCTTGGCTGAGCAATTCATGTGCCACTCGGAAGGACTCTTGAGTCAGAATGATTGGCCAAAGAAAATCCAGAAACTAATTCCATTATCATCAAACCTGAGACTGTGAGCCATGAGGCAGAGCAGTTCTCCTGGGTTCCCTTACCCTACTGCTCTCCACCAGGGCGCCCTTTCCAATAAAATCTCTTTCTTTGTCAGCTCATTTGTCTCTTCAGACAATTCATTTCTGGGTGTTAGATGAGAGCCCACTTCTGGGCCCTGGAAGGTGTCCCCCATCCTGCAACAGAAAGACAAAGAAAGACACATACTGAGACATACATATATTCAGACAGACACAACGAGAGATCTGGCTTTATTTTTAAAACTTAATTTTGAATTAGATATCTTAATATAAAACTCACTAACTTATAAGAAAGATTTTAAAATGCTTTCCCTGTTCTGTTTTGTTTTTTTCAGTTTTAGGAATTAGAGATGGTCTGGATGGCACAGTGATAAAGAATCTGCATGCCAATGCAGGAGACGCAAGAGATGTGGGTTCAATCCCTCCCCTGGAGAAGGAAATGGCAACCCACTCCAGTATTCTTCCCTGGAAAATTCCACGGACAGAGGAGGTCTGGTGGACTGCAGTCCATGGGGTCGCAAGAAGTGGGACATGACTGAGAACACATGCACAACTCACAGATAAGATAAGCGACCATGTTCTCCTCATTTGGACTTATTCCTTTAGGCATGTGTGTGGCTGTGTGCCCGTGCTCAACGCTGTCTGCCTCTTCGAGATCTTATGGACTGAAGCCCATCAGGCTCCTCTGTCCATGGGAGTTCCCAGGCAAGAATACTGGAGTGGGCTGCCATTTCCTCCTCCAGGGCATCTTTCCACCCCAGGTATCAAACCCACATCTCCTGAATTGGCAGTTGGATTCTTTATCACTTGAGCCACTTGGGAAGCCCATAGTCCCTTAGTACATACACATACATATATATATATATATTTTTTTTTTTTTTTTTTTCAAGCTAACTTTCTCTACTGGTTGGAATTAAACTGGTTCCAATCAGTAGAGAAAGTTAGCTTGAAAAAAAAAAAAAGGAGATCAGTCCCGGTTGTTCATTGGAAGGACTGATGTTGAAGCTGAAACTCCAATATTTTGGCCACCTGATGTGAAGAGCTGACTCATTTGAAAAGACCCTGATGCTGGAAAAGATTGAGGGCAAAAGGAGAAGGGGACGACTGAGGATGAGATGGTTGGATGGCATCACTGACACAATGGACATGGGTTTGGGTGAACTCTTGGAGTTGGTGATGGACAGGGATGCCTGGTGTGCTGTGGTTCATGGGGTTGCAAAGAGTCAGACATGACTGAGCAACTGAACTGAACTGAAACTGGTTGGGGGTTGGTTAACCTTTGACTGGCACTGTGCACTTATATTGGTGCAATTAAAGGTTCATAACTTTTATAGATACCCCTTTTTCTTTCTGTTAATGGTTCTGAAAAGTTGGTCAGCCAGTGTAACAAGCATTAGTGTGTAACACAGATCAACCTAGATTTTTTTTTTTTTTTTGACTAGAGTAGCCAAATCCTCATCTAAGCCTTCTAAGAGGCAGACTAGTGCAGGTGATGGAATTCTAGTTGAGCTATTTCAAATCCTAAAAGATGATGTTGTGAAAGTGCTGCACTCAATATGTCAGCAAATTTGGAAAACTCAACAGTGGCCACAGGACTGGAAAAGGTCAGTTTTCATTCCAATCTCAAAGAAAGGCAATGCCAAACAATGCTCTACCACACAATTGCACCCATCTCACATGCTAGTAAAGTAATGCTCAAAATTCTCCAAGCCAGGCTTCAACAATATGTGAACTGTGAACTTCCAGATGTTCAAGCTGGATTTAGAAAAGGCAGGGGAACAGAGATTAAATTGCCAACATCTGCTGGGTCATCGAAAAAACAAGAGCGTTCCAGAAAAAACATCTACTGCTTTATTGACTACACCAAAGCCTTTGACTGTGTGGATCACAACAAACTGTGGAAAATTCTGAAAAAGATGGGAATACCAGACCTGCCTCTTGAGAAATATGTATGCAGGTTAAGAAGCAGCAGTTAGAATTGGGCTTGGAACAACAGATTCAAATAGGTTCCAAATAGGAAAAGGAGTACATCAAGGCTGTATATCATCACCATGCTTATTTAACTTAAATGCAGAGTAAATCACGGGAAACACTGGGCTGGATGAAGCACAAGCTGGAATCAAGATTGCTGGGAGAAATATCAATAACCTCAGATATGCAGATGACACCACCCTTATGGCAGAAAGTGAAGAGCTAAAGAGCCTCTTGATGAAAGTGAAAGAGGAGAGTGAAAAAGTTGGCTTAAAGCTCAACATTCAGAAAACTAAGATCATGGCATCTGGTCCCATCACTTCATGGCAAATAGATGGGGAAACCGTGGAAACAGTATCAGACTTAATTTTTTTGGGCTCCAAAATCACTGCAGACGGTGATTGCAGCCATGAAATTAAAAGACACTTACTCCATGGAAGGAAAGTTATGACCAACCTAGACAGCATATTAAAAAGCAGAGACATTACTTTGCCAACAAAGGTCTGTCTATGGTTTTTCCAGTAATCACGTATGGATGTGAGAATTGGACTATAAAGAAAGCTGAACACTGAAGAATTGATGCTTTGTTGAACTGTGTTGTTGAAGACTCTTGAGAGTCCCTTGGATTGCAAGGAGATCCAACCAGTCCATCCTAAAGGAGATCAGTCCTGGGTGTTCATTGGAAGGACTGATGTTGAAGCTGAAACTCCAATACTTGGGCCACATGATGTGAAGAACTGACTCATTTGAAAAGACCCTGATACTGGGAAAGATTCAAGGTGGTAGGAGACGGGGAGGACCAAGGATGAGATGGTTGGATGGCATCATCAGCTCAATGGACATGAGTTTGAGTAGACTCTGGGAGTTCGTGATGGACAGGAAGGCCTGGCGTGCTGTAGTCCATGGGGTTGCAAAGATTCGGACACAACCAAGCGACTGAGCTGAACTGAAGAGGCAGACTTAAGCAAAGGATCATTTCGGCAGTTAGAGAATGACTTAGGTGTCAAGTCAGAATATTGCTACAAAGTTTTTGTTTTGTTTTAATCCTCCTTTCCTGGGGACAGGGGAGTAGCAGGAGGTAGAAGAGTTGGAAGAGATAAAAAAGAGAGAGACAGCATCTGGCCAAGCAATTCAGATAGAAGAAAATATGAGAGGGAGAGACAGAATCAGTGACAGACTGTTAGCAGCCTTTTTTGGTTCTACAGTTTTAAGAGAAGCTTCTAGATACCAATCAAAGTAAGCATTCCATTCAGTCTGTTTGACCTTATGGCCAGCTTTTTCTAACTGTGTGCCCGTAAATATTAATTTTGGAATATCAAAATAACTCCAATTTGGTCATTTTTTGTTGGGATCTCTTTTAGTATCATTTCCCCATGTAAGTAAGTACTTGCAAGTATAAGTTTTTTATATACATAACCCTGGCTGAGGTTTTAGTTAAGAGGCTGGCTTTCTGATGTCCCTTGTAAAAGCATCAGATCAGCCTCTTAAGTAACTTTTCAGCACCTACAAGTCAGTCTCCTACAGCTAAGCAAACCCTGGTATCTTTCAACCAGCCCCCACCAGTATATTTTAATGGAGTGGGTATTCCTTGGCCAAGCCCCACCCAGCTTCTTTCCCCTGGATGGGGGGTGGGGGTGGTATTCTCCCAGTATCTTTCAACCAGCACCCGCTCAAAGTGTCTTTCATTTCCAACTGGTCATGTATTCCTCAGTATCTTTCAATGGAGCCCCACCTAGTGTCTACACACTGAGTGGGTATGCCCCAGTATCTTTCAACTGGGCCCCCTGCAGTATCTGTCAGCTGAGAGAGGGTAGGTTATCTGCTCCACTACCAAGTAAAACTCAGGATCATCAACCAATACGGGAGATCTGAGAACCAGGAGATACTTACCCAATTTGTCTGGACTGTCCAAGGAGGCAGATAGGCAGATGGTGCCAAGGCTCTAGTTCCTCAGAGTTCAGGTGAAGGGAAGTCCATTCTGGGTTCCTTCATCAGTTGCCATAACTGTTGACTTAAAGAAAATTGCAATGTGAGAATTGCGAGTTAAGCTTTATTTGGGGCAAAATGAGGACTACAGCCTGGGGGAGCAGTTTCTCAGGGCTATCTGAGATGCTGTCTCCTGGACTGCAGTCCTCATTTTGCCTCAAATGAAACTTAACTTGCAACTCTCACATTGTGCATTTTTTTAAAGTTGACATTCCCTTTCCATGCTGCTATGGCTGGGCTCCAGGACTACAGTGGAAGGATATATTTTGCTCTAATAACAGTTGATTATCCAGCACTTACTGTGACCAGACCTGGTGCTAAGCACTTTTCATCGAAGGGGATCAGAAAACACCAGTTTGGATTACTTTGAGCTGAAAGCAACTGAGATGCAGCAGATGTGGAAAGACTACTCTGTTCTCCCTCGACTGCCTGAAAGCAGGGCACCAAAACCTTTATGAAGGTGTCCTCCCCCACCAAGAAGGGAAGAGTGACTCTATCTCTGGGGATGGAGAGTAACATCGAGATGAGTCTGCATAGACAGACCTTATTAAAACACCCCTTATCTTCCATTAGTTCCCCCATATATCTGCTAGTTACTCCCCCACAGTTTATCATCCCCTGAAGCTCAAATTTCCTTTCCTTTGTTAAAATGGGTGTATAATACCCCAAGTCTAACCAATTCTTTGAGTTTTACTTCTTGTCTGTGAACTCATGTAAATATTAATAAAAAATTATCTTTTCTCCTTTTAATCTACTTTTCATTAGTTTGATATTGCACAGCCCCTGGCAGTAAACCTAAGAGAGTAAAGGAAAAGGTTTTCCTCTCTGACAAGATACATCATCATGTCTTTGAATCCTCATCCCTCTCAGTAAAGAAGGTTCTATTACCCCAGCATGAAAAGTGAAAGTGAAAAGTGTTAGTAGCATCTGACTCTTTGTGACCCCATGGACTGCAGTCTGCCAGACTCCTCTGTCCATGGAATTCTCCAGGCAAGAATACAGGAGTGGGTTGCTATTCCCTTCTCCAGGGGATATTCCTGACCTAGGGATTGAACCCAGGTCTCCTGCATTGCAAGCAGACTCCTTACCATCTGACCTTCTGGCCACCAAGGAAGCCCCGGCATACTGATACAGAAACTGACCTAAGAAATGTTAAGAACTGATCCAAGGTCAAGTAGCTAATAGGCAGCAGGTCCAGAATTAAAAGACTCAGGTCTATGTGACTACACAGCCTGTTCATCTAACAATTATGCTGTATTTCCAGCATGATGGAAAGACACTGCCAGTAGACACAGATTAGGATGCCAGGAACCCTGTAACCTAATTCTGTCCTGCCACTATCAACAATAAAGTTAATCATGTAAATATTTGTGCTGTTTTCTGTTCTGTTATTGTTCAGTCGCTCAGTCGTGTCCGACTCTTTGTGACCCCATAGACTGCAGCATGCCAGGCTTCCCTGTCCTTCACCATCTCCCAGAGCTTGCTCAGACTCATGTCCATTGAGTCAGCGATGCCATCCAACCATCTCATTCTCTGTCGTCCCCTTCTCCTCCCGCCTTCAATCTTTCCCAGCATCACGGTCTTTTCTAGTGAGTCAGTTCTTCACATCAGGTGGCCAAACTATTGGAGTTTCAGCTTCAGCATTAGTCCTTCCAACTTAGTCCTTCCAGCATTAGTCAATCCAATGTTCAGGATTGATTTCCTTTAGGATGGACTGTTTTGATCTCCTTGCAGTCCAAGGGACTCTCAAGAGTCTTCTCCAACACCACAGTTCAAAAGCATCAATTCTTCGGCACTCAGCCCTGTTTATGGTCCAACTCTCACGTCCGTACACGACTAAATTGCATGAGATAAAGTACGGCTTTGGATTATGGGCTGAATTTTGTTTCCTCCAAAATTCTCATGCTGAAGTCTTAACTCCGAATACCTTAGAATGTGATTTTATTTGGAGATAAGATCTTTAAAGAGGTAATTAAATTGAAAGAAAGTAATTGGGTGAGTCCTAATCTAATCTGACTGGCATCCCTTTAAGAAGATGAAATAAGGATACAGATTTATGTAGAAGGAAGAGCATGTGAAGATGACTATCTATACACCCAGTGGGGAGGCCTTAGAAGAAATTACTCCTGTGATACCTCGATCTCAGGCTTATAGCCTCCACAATTGTGGGGAAAAAAGTTTCTATTGTTTAAACCAGTCCATCTGTAGTACTTTGTTATGGCAGCCTTAGTAAATGAGCACAATCATATAATCTATCTGCTTATCAACACACACTTTTAAAATTCCTGTTATGTCCTAGGCACTGTTCTAATGTCTTTTATCTATCTGGAAATGGCAATACTTACTACCTTCCAGTAGTGAGCCCACAAGCCAAACCACAGGTATTTAAATTCTGTGGTTACAAGAAAATGAAACAGGAGTCCTTTCAGTTCTGTTAAATGCAAAACAAACACCTATGCACACCAGGTGTGGATGGCAAGGGCTGCATTTGACAAGAACCAAGGCAGTCAATTGTTTTAATTTGAAAGGGGAAAAGTAAGCAGCAGATCTGCTGAAATGGCCTTATTTTGAGCAGGTGAATACTCTCTTCCTAGTGGGTAACTCAGCTGCCTCAGACTTAACTAAACTGCCATGACCAACTTACTATTTGTGTGCATGCTAAGTCGCTTTAGTTGTGTGATGCTTTGTGACTCTATGGACTGTACCCCTCCAGGCTCCTCTGTTCATGGGTTTCTCTAGGCAAGAATCGGAGAAGGCAGTGGCAACCCACTCCTGTACTCTTGCCTGGAAAATCCCATGGACGGAGGAGCCTGGTAGGCTGCAGTCAGTCCATGGGGTCGCGAAGAGTCGGACATGACTGAGCGGCTTCACTTTCACTTTTCACTTTCAGGCACTGGAGAAGGAAATGGCAACCCACTCCAGTGTTCTTGCCTGGAGAATCCCAGGGATGGGGGAGCCTGGTGGGCTGCCGTCTCTGGGGTCACACAGAGTTGGACATGACTGAAGCGACTTAGCAGCAGCAGCAGGCAAGAATACTGGAGTGGGTTGCCATGCCCTCCTCCGGGGATCTTCCTGACCCAGAGATCACCTCCACATCTCTTACATCTGTTGCAATGGCAGGTGGGTTTTTCACCAGTAGGCCACCTGGGAAGCTCCTAACTTACTGTTTACCCAATCTCAGAGCACTAAGCCTGGAGAAAGCAATGGCACCCCGCTCCAGTACTCCTGCCTGGAAACTCCCATGGACGGAGGAGCCTGGTAGGCTGCAGTCCATGGGGTCGCGACTGAGCAACTTCACTTTCACTTTCCACTTTGATGTATTGGAGAAGGAAATGACAACCCACTCCAGTGTTCTTGCCTGGAGAATCCCAGGGATGGGGGAGCCTGGTGGGCTGCTGTCTATGCGGTCACACAGAGTCGGACACGACTGACGTGACTTAGCAGCAGCAGCAGCAGCAGCAGAGCACTAAGCCACTGAGGGAGGCCCCATGGAGAGCCATCTCTGATACAGACAATGAGAAGAGGGTCAACTGAACTCCCCAGCTTATGTGGAGAAGGTTCAGGAGAATGTTGTGGGGGAGGAGAGGGGTGAGCTGAGGTAGGGAGAAAAGATGGAGAGAGACACATTAGCTATGGCAGGAGAGAAATGTAAAGAAATGGTAAAGACATTTTAGAAAGGTTTTTTGTTGTGTGATGTGACAGACTAGAGATCTCTTCAAGAAAATTAGAGATATCAAGGGAACATTTCATGCAAAGATGGGCTCGATAAAGAACAGCAATGGTATGGACCTGACAGAAGCAGAAGATGTTAAGAACAGGTGGCAAGAATACACAGAACAACTGTACAAAAAAGATCTTCACGACCCAGATAATCACGATGGTAGGATCACTCATCTAGAGCCAGACATCTTGGAATGTGAAGTCAAGTGGGCCTTAGAAAGCATCACTACGAACAAAGCTAGTGGAGGTGATGGAATTCCAGTTGAGCTATTTCAAATCCTGAAAGATGATGCTGTGAAAGTGCTGCACTCAATATGTCAGCAAATGTGGAAAACTCAGCAGTGGCCACAGGACTGGCAAAGGTCAGTTTTCATTCCAATCCCAAAGAAAGGCAATGCCAAAGAATGCTCAAACTACTGCAAAATTGCACTCAGCTCACACGCTAGTAAAGTAATGCTCAAAATTCTCCAAGCCAGGCTTCAGCAATACATGAACTGTGAACTTCCAGATGTTTAAGCTGGTTTTAGAAAAGGCAGAGGAACCAGAGATCAAATTGCCAACATCCACTGGATCATCAAAAAAGCGAGAGAGTTCCAGAAAAACATCTATTTCTGCTTTATTGACTATGCCAAACCGTTTGACTGTGTGGATCACAAGAAACTGGGGAAAATTCTGAAAGAGATGGGAATACCAAACCACCTGACCTGCCTCTTGAGAAACCTATATGCAGGTCAGGAAGCAAGAGTTAGATCCCAATATGGAACAACAGACTGGTTCCGAATAGGAAAAGGAGTACGTCAAGGCTGTATATTGTCACCCTGCTTATTTAACTTATTCAGAGTACATCATGAGAAACGCTGGCCTGGAGGAAGCACAAGCTGGAATCAAGATTGCTGGGAGAAATATCAATAACCTCAAATATGCAGGTGACACCATCCTTACGGCAGAAAGTGAAGAACCAAAGATGTGAAAGTGAAAGAGGAGAGTGAAAAAGTTGGCTTAAAGCTCAACATTCAGAAAACTAAGATCTTGGCATCCGGTCCCATCACTTCATGGGAAATAGATGGGGAAACAGTGAAAACAGTGTCACACTTCATTTTTTTGAGCTCCAAAATCACTGCAGCCAGGAAATTTGGGCTTCCTTCGTGGCTCAGAGGATAAAACATCTGCCTGCAATGCAGGAGACCCAGGTTCAATCCCTGAGTTGGGAAGATCCCCTGGAGAAGGAAATGGCAACCCACTCCAGTATTCCTGCCTGGAGAATCCCATGGACAGAGGAGCCTGGTGGGCTACAGTCCACGGGGTTGCAAAGAGTCGGACACAACTGAGCGACTTCCTGTCCCGTTCCCGTTACTCCTTGGAAGGAAAGTTATGATCAACCTAGGCAGCATGTTAAAAAGCAGAGACATTACTTTGCCAACAAAGGTCTGTCTAAAACAAAACAAAACAAAACACAACAAAACAAAGGTCTGTCTAGTCAAGGGTCTGGTTTTTCCTATAGTCATGTATGGATGTGAGAGTTGGACTATAAGGAAAGCTGAGCACCGAAAAATTGATGTTTTTGAACTGTGGTATTGGAGAAGATTGTTGAGAGTGCAAGGAGATCCAACCAGTCCATCCTAAAGGAGATCAGTCCTGAATATTCATTGGAAGGACTCCTGCTGAAAAGCTAAAACTCCTATACTTTGGCCACCTGATGTGAAGAGCTGACTCTTTTGAAAAGACCCTGATGCTGGGAAAGATTGAAGGCAGGAGGAGAAGGGGACAACCGAGGATCAGTTGGTTGGATGGCATCATCAACTCAATGGACATGAATTTGAGTGGACTCCGGGAGTTAGTGATGGACAGGGAGGCCTGGAGTGCTGCTGCCCATGGGGTCACAAAGAGTCGGACACGACTGAGTGACTGAACTGAACTGTGACATACAGATTCCTCTTTAATCTGTGTACAAAAACATTAATAAAGCTCTTCCTTTTTGAAGGCTGCACTGGCTATCAGCCTGTTGACTCTGGATCCATTTCCTGCCTGTGCTCTCTCTGACTGTCTTGAGCTATGACTCCCAGGTGCTCTTGAACACCAACTCTATGTTGGGTTTGCCAGTGAGAGGCACTGGTGGAGACTGGAGTTTGGGAGGAAAGGTATTTCTCACCTTTTTCTCTGTATTGGGAGGCATGCCTGGCAGCAGCTGCAACTCCTGTATATTAATAACTCCAGCTCTTGCTCTAACAGAGCCTTGATGATACTAGGCTTTACTGAGTGGTTCCAGCTCCTGGGCTCAGGTAACACCACCTTTTCTATTTGTTTCTAGCCCAAAGAGTGGGTAGTGTCTTCCCAGTTGCTAATTTGGGAGCTGCCTCATCTACCTAGGTTAATCTTTCAACTCCTCTAACACTTTTATAACTAATTCCCTCTGTTTAATAACCCTGGTGTGGGTTTTGTTTTCCTGGCAGACCCTGACTGATCCAGAGGAGAGACATCTTTTCTCTTGGTTTCTATAACGAGCACTTCTCTAAACACAGGCTTTGTCTCTCGTCGCCCCTTTACTTTTTCCATTCCTGGGACTCTGGAGTGAGTGGTCTGATCATAGTTTTGGAAGAGTCACTGGGCCCATCAGATCAGCTCTGCTTCTTCCTTTTCGGAGTGAGTCTTCCAAGAGAACACAATGTCTCTCTGTATCGAAAATCTTGCCTGTACAGGCCTACTCTGGTCCAGCAAGTGTCTGCCTATGGGCAAGTCTGTCTAGTTTCAGCCCATTTGACTGCTTGACCTAAAGCCTTGTATTCTAGCCTGGTCTCTAGTAGTAACAAAGGCGACTCCATTTGCCTTAACTTTATTTCCTCAACTTGCTCAGCATGGGAAATAGGAATACTGTTTATTGAAGCTTCTTCTGAGACTCTAGCATTATTCATCAATTGTTTTGGAACTGAGTTTATAGTTTTGTTTTTTTTTTTCAAGATGTTACAAGACGAAGGCAAGGCCTAGAGGCACGGGCACCTGGGCTTATATGATTGGCCAAAGTTCCCCTCCTCAGCAATTTTTCTGAAACTCTCCAGTTGGACTCACATGTGTTCCTGAATCAGCCCTACTTCTTGCTCACTTCCTGACTTTATACTCCCTCACCTGACAGGTCTATAGTGATGTCATTGAGCTAGAATATTGTTCCTAATGCCATGTTGATGTGTCTGTCCATGAAGTTGGAATCCCGCCATATGTTGTTCGGAGTCCTGCTGTATTTGGGTGTCAGTAGAGCTGACATCTAGTGTAGGCTTCTCCTGATTTCTAGAATCACCAGTACACTGAACTCCCAATACTAGAGTCCTGCCTCTCTTATGACACGTTCTCCGGTAGGGGTCCCTGTCGTTCTCCCTGTAACCCAGCTGCTTTGGAACCACCAGCACACTTTGAATACATACACACATGCACAAACACCCTTAATCCCATGGGGCATACTTTGTTCAAGCCTTTTTCCTCATAGGCTTCTCAGCTGCCATGTATATCAAGGATGCAAACATATGAACCAGGGATTATAATCTCCAAAGTTCACTCTCCAGAACTATCTGAGTCTCAGCCATGACCTTGTGTTTGTGTTAAAAAAACCTTGAGCCCCAGGAGAAATGTCTTGCCTTCTGGATACTCCTTGGGCTCTTTGTCCATTCCCTGTTTTGTTTGATAAATTTACATGTATAGTGGAAAAAATTTGAGCTCTTGGAATAAAGTCAGAAAAGAATAACCCACAAAAAGACCATATTTCTCTATAGTTCTATTTAAGTCCCATGGTGGGGCCACCCTTACAGGTCAATATGTAGCTAAACTGAGGAACAGATTAGTTAAGTAACCCTTGTGCACCACTGGTGGGAATGTAAATTGGTATAACCACTATGGATAACAGTATAGCGAATCCTCAAACAATTAAAAATAGAGCTACCATATTATCCACCAATTCCCTCCTGGATATTTACCTGAAGAAATGAAAACAGTAATTTGAAAAGATATATGCACCCCTATGTTCATTGTAGCATTATTTACAAGAGCCAAGATATAAGAGCAACGTAAGTGCCAATCAGTAGATAAATATATACAATGGAATACTACTCAGCTATAAAGAAGAATGAAGTACTGCCGTTTGCAGCAACGTGGACAGATTTAGCAAGTATTATGTCAAGTGAAATAAGTCAGACTGAGAAAGACAAATACTGTCTGATTTCACTTACACCTGCAATCTGAAAACAAAACAAATGAAAAAACATAAAACAGAAACAGAGTTTTCGATACAGGGAACAAACTGTTGGTCTCCTGAGGGGAGCGAGGCTGGGAGAAGAAAAAACTATGTGAGGGAGATTAAGAGCTACAATTTCCCAGTTGCAAAGTGGCTGAATTACTAGTATGAAATGCACAGTGTGGAGAATATAGTAATATCTGGGTAATATCTTTGTAGAGTGACATATCATAACTAGACTTACTGTAGTGATCATGTTGAAATATAGAGTGGTATTAAATCACTACGCAGTGTAACAAGGACTAACACAGAGTTGTAGGTCATTTATACCTCAAAACAAAAACAAACCAACCCTTATAAAAGGAGATCAGATTTGTGGTCATCAGAGGTATTAGGTAGGAGGTAGAGGGATGGGGAAGTGAATGAAAGCAGTCAAAAGATATAAACTTCCATTAAAAGACAAATAAATACTAGGGATGTAATGTACAATGTGATAAATATAATTAAAACTGCTGTGTATTATATATGAAGGTACTGAGAGAGTCAATTCTTAGGTAGATTGATAAGAAATCTGGGGTCCCTGAGGAGGAAAAAGGGGTCTGGGGCTCTCAAGGAGGAGAAAAGGACCCACCTTGTTTTCTCTAAGCCCTGAGCTAATGATTACACAACAAAACAACTCATCTTGCTGAAGGATATGTGTTTCCTTAAACTCTGTACCAATGATTATGTAACAGCATGTATCCTGCTTGAGGACATGCTTCTCCTTCTTAAGACCCTTCTGACTAACCCTGTCATCTTAAAATGTATATTATGGGAGTGGGTCTGGTAAGACCTTTACAACCTGGAGACAGTCTTTTGACTTACTGCAATGCTGCTGCTAAGTCACTTCAGTTGTGTCCGACTCTGTGCGACCCCATAGACGGCAGCCCACCAGGCTCCCCCGTCCCTGGGATTCTCCAGGCAAGAACACTGGAGTGGGTTGCCATTTCCTTCTCCAATGCAGGAAAGTGAAAAGTGAAAGTGAAGTCGCTCAGTCGTGTCCGACTCTTAGCCACCCCATGGAATGAAGCCTGCCAGGCTCTTCTGTCCGTGGGATTTTCCAAGCAAGAGTGCTGGAGTGGGGTGCCATTACCTTTTCCTTTCACTGCAATAACTAGCTGAAAAAGTATATAGCCCCCTTGCTAGCACTAGCAAAGGCACTCTCCATCCCCCTTCTGATGTCTATGTCAGAAACTTTCTCTGTCCGTTTTTCACTTTAATAAAACTCTGCTGCACAAAAGCTCTTGAGTGATCAAGCCTGGTCCCTGGTCCGGAAGCTAAATCTTCTTCTTCGGAGACCACAAATCCAACACTGAAAGCTATCAGTACTAAGAGTTCTCATCAAAATGAAAAAAAATTTTTTTCTATTTCTTTAATTTTATGTCTGTATGAGATAATGGATGTTCACTAACTTATTGTGATATTCATTTCATGATATATGTAAGTCAAATCACTATGCAGTATACTTTATACACTGCTCTATGTCAATTTCATCTCAATAAAACTGAAAGAAAAATATGCACAAAATGCCAAAAAACAGAAAATCCTCCCAAAACAAAACCTTAACCACAAAATAACTATCACACTAAAGAGAAAAAGAAGATTTTACTAACATGGGATATCTAGTTAACGTTTAAGTTTCTCCAAATTTAATTTTTATAGGTATTTGATCAAATTAGGATCCAAATATGATGCATTACATTGCAATTAGTTTGTATGAATCTTTCGATGTATAGTTTCCATGTCTCTTTTTCTCTTTCTTCTCAACTAACATGTGAAGGAAATTGTCTTGTATATTCAGTTCCCCACAGTCTGGATTTTGCTGATTGTGAACCCATTGTGTCATGTAACATATTCCTTAGATCTTCTGTTTTCAAAATGATGTGATTCAAGAATCCTGAAGAGACTTGATTTTTCTAGCAAAGAACACTTCTTAAGAGGTAATAAGCTGTACTTCTATTAGGAAGAAACTGTACATCCCTTTTTGAGAAGTTTCATTCTTTGATGATCATGGCTTAGATTATTCCCTTGAGGGTGTCAAAATGATAATATTCTGTCACTCATTCAGCTTCCCAGGTGGCACAGTGGCAAAGAATCTGCCTGCCAGTGCAGGACACACAAGACATGCGGGTTCAATCCCCGGGTCTGGAAGATCTCCGAGAACTGGAAATGGCAACCCACTCCAGTATCCTTGCCTGGAAAATCCCATGGACAGAGGAGCCTGGTGGGCTGCAGTCCATGGGGTTGTAAAGAGTTGGACACGACTGAGCATAGCACAGATTACTCATTCATTTATTAGTGAATAAATGAAAGATTTCCCCTCATCTGTTATTATCCTAAAGTATAGTTTATACATATAAAGGCAGGATAAATGCTTGATTCTTCATTTGTCATTAAAAAAAAAAAAAAAAGAAGCAGCCTGGTTCTCTAGCATTTCCAGAGATTACCAGGGAGGGTGTCTGTTGTGGTTGTTTTATTTGATAGGTTGTTTCTGAGCATAGACTCTGAAGCCCAATTCTCTGGGATCAGGATCCCAGTTTAGTTGTGTGGCTCTAAGCTAGGCACATACCCTCACTTTCCTCATTTGTATATTGGAAATTTGAGGGTGTTTTCCTTTGTCAGAGAGTTGTTCTGAGGATTAGATGAGAATCTACATAGCACCTGGAAAAATGCTTGTCAGCCCAAACATAAGTGTTCCTGATCATTAGTGCTGTTCTTATTCTATTTAAACAGGCTTGAGTGGATTCTAGGCAATGGTATTTTGTAAAAGGTCCCCAAGTGAAGCCAAATTGGGAAACCACAAGATGGGGAAGTTTAAAGATATAATGTTTACAAAGCAGAGAAGATGACTGTATTTGTTTTGGGGTGTTTTTAGCGTTAAGATTAGGCTTAGGGTTAGAGTTCTGTTTCTAATTTTAAAAGACAGCCTAGGAATTGATGCCCTGCTCCCTTCCTCACTAACAGTGCGAGGTTTGACAAGCAATTTAGCATCTCCAAACCTCCAGGTTTTCATGGGAAATAAGATTAATGATAGTGCAGGGCTCATGGAGTGGCTGTGAGGATCAGTGATCCTGCACAGTGCCTGGTTTGTAGGAAGTGTTAGTGGTGATGTCAGAAAACTTCACCAGAGACCACTGTCTGTGCCCAGCTGACACTCTTCTCCCTGCCTAGATGTGTCTCTCCAAGGAACTGATTTTTCTGCCTTTTTACCATTTCTTTATTCAAATAAAAAAGCAAGCATTAAAATATTGACAAAAATAGATTCCACACAAATAGTTGTACTAGAAACTATTTCATGTTCAGGGCAATGAAGAGCTATATAAACGTCTACTCCAGTAATTCATAGTAGAACATCTTAATTTAAATGATAGTTTAAAAGAGAGAATCTTCAGGGCTTCCCTGGTGTGGCTCAGTGGTAAAGAATCTGCCTGCCAATGCAGGAGACAGAGATTTGATCCCTGATCTGGGAAGATCCCACATGTTGCAGAGCAACTAAGCCCTTGCACAACTATGGAGTCTATTGAACCAAGAGCTGCAACTACTGTGCTCACACACCCCAGAGCCTCTGCTCTGCAACAAGAGAAGCCACCACAGTAAGCCTGAATATCGCAGCTAGAGAACAGGCCCCACTCGCTGCAACTAGAGAAAAAGCCCGAGCAGCAGTGAAGACCCAGCACAGCCAAAAATAAAATAAGTAAATAAAATCATTTTTTTAAAAAAAGAGAATCTTCAAACTGGCTAAACAAATAAAGGCCCTTTGAACACAAGTCCAGATGGATTTTCTGTTATCCTATTTATACTTCCTGACTTATCAGATCTTTCTTCCTTCCGCCTGTTGCATAGCTTTATTTGTTTTGGTTATCTACACACTATAAACTTGGCATTTCATTTGAGATGCTGTGTGCTTTAAAAGAAGGTATTTTGTTTTCCCAATATCCTAACTTGTCATCCATAAAGACAACAGACAAGACGGTCTTTAAGAGACAGATGTTAAGGGATGAATTATTGATCAAATCATAAACAAATTAGAAGATGAAATACATTTGCTAAATCAGTTTTATTTTAATCTTTTCCAAACTTTTCATCCTCCAACCCTAGAGATGTATCAGTAATAGAGAAAAATGCCATATACATAGGTGGAACCAACTAAAATAAACAGAGGCCATATTTTTTAAGGCAGAGGTTTCTAATACGGAGATCTCTTTTACGGCTTTCCATCCCATGGGTCCTGTGCTTTGAAAAAAGCAAACACACCAAACTGCACTTATCAATATTTAATTTATCTTCCCATTTTTTATTAATCAAAGTCATCTATAACTGCCAACCAGAACATCCAACTGGTATGAGACAACCTGGGTTACTATACTGAATTGCTATAATTCTAGCAAAAAGCAAGAAAACATTTGAATGGAAAACATCTTTAATATGAAATCAGACATCGTGTTTTCTCCCCCAGCACGAAGAATGGAGATATGAATCTTGATATTCAGGGTCCTTTAATCTTTGGTTCCAAACTCTGATAGGCAGAATGGCCCCCAAAATGTCCCCATCCTATTCCCCAGAACTTGCGAATGTTAGATTTAGTGGCAAAAGAGAATTAAAGTTGCAGATGGAATTATGGTTACCAATCAGCTGATTTTGAGATGGGGAGATTATACTGGATTATCCAGGTGGGCCCAATGTAATCACAAGGGTCCTTAATTAAATGTGGAAGTGGGAGGCAGAAGAGTCAGTGTCAGAGTGCTGTGATGTGTTATGAGGTGAGAGACTCAACTGGCCTTGAGTCTTGAAGATACATGGGGCCAGGAGCCAAGGAATGTGAGCAGCTTCTGGTTAGAAAAGGCAAGAAACTGCGAGGACTTCCCCAGTGGTCCCGTGGCTAAGACTTCAAGCTCCCAATGCAGGGGGCCCGGGTTTGATCCCTGGTCTGGGAACTAGATTCCACACGCCGCAACTGAGTTCGCAAGCCACAACTAAAAGCTCTTGCATGCTGCAACAAAGATTGAAGATCCTGCGGCCTCGAGTAAGACCCAGCAGAGCCAAATAAATTAGGAAAAAAAAAAAAAAAAGGGCAAGAAACTGGATTTTCCTTTAGCACCTCCAGAGAGGAATGCAGTCTTGCTGACACCTTAACTTTGCCCGGTGAGACGAATTTCAGTCTTCTTGCCTCTGGAATCGCAAGAGAATACATTTATGTTACCTTAAGCTACCAGTTTGTGGCAATTTGTCACAGCAGCCAGGAAAACTGCTACCTAATTTCTTTCCTCAAATTATTGACCTCTACTCCCTTTATGAGTTCTGTGTTCTGGGCAAAGTGACCTCATCAGCGGTGCCTGGGCATGCTCTGGCTTCTTCTTCATGCTCTCCCTCGTAAAGACATCACTCCACAGCAGCAGAGGCAAATCCTGTGCCTCTTTCAGGATGCATTTCAGATGCCTCCCCTGCTGCAAGCCCCATTGCTACTGCATCTGCCAGTTGCCTGCAATCTCTCCTTCCTTTGAAATCCTGCAGTGCTGCAGTTGTCTCTCCCTGTCCTGGCACTGACTGCACTTTTTCCTGAAATAAACGTATGCATTCACATACTGTATCTTCTCTACCAGATTTTAAGTTCTTTGATGACAAGGCTAGTGTTCGACTCATCTCTAAATCTTCTATAATGTTTAGCCCAGTACTTTATGTCCTATGAACTTTACGTGTAATCATAGTCCTGGTACTAGTGGTAAAGAAGTCACCTGACAATGCAGGAGATGGAAGATACCCAGGTTCAGTCCCTGGGTCAGGAAGACCCGCTGGAGAATGAAATGGCAACCCACTCCAGCATTCTTACCTGGGAAAGCCCATGGACAGAGCAGCCAGTCCATGGGTCACAAAGAGTCGGAATACATGCGGCTGAGCACACACATACATACACATGTGTATGTTTTTAGTAGCTCAGTCATGTTCGAGTCTTTGTGACCCCATGGACTGTAGCCCACCAGGCTCCTCAGACCATGGGATTTCCCAGGCAAGAATACTGGAGTGGGTTGCCAGCACCTGTGCATATATGCTATGTGTATATGTGTGTGTATACACGTATATGTGTACATATGTATGTACATATAGGTAAACGACATTATAAAACATCATATAGGACCGTATGCCCTCATAAGAGGAAAAGGGAAAAGAAAACTAAGGTTTTACACTAGCTGCCACACAAATGGCAAGCATCCCAGACACATCTAGTTTGTAGGAATAGCCTAAACCCTTGTCCCTTCACAGAACGGTTACTGAAGAATGGATGAGTTACTCGAAGTTAATCCCCTGATGGAGGAGATGCGGGGTAAAAATGGAGAGCTGTGCCTGAGAGACCCCGCGTTCCGGAACAGGATCTGAGCGAACAGAGGAAGGGGAGGTCCATGAGCAGGAGTAAGGTCTTGGGCCAATACCACACTTTTAAAATTTTATTTGGGATTTAGCTACCCATCAGAAAAAATAACGCAAAATGCTGTTTTTTTCCCCCATGCAGATGTTGATCAATATTTTTCTAGAAAGAATCTAGGAATGAAACTAAAAAAGCCACAACATCAAATAGCTGATGATACACTTGGCTTTTACATGTGTGAGACACGGCCATTCTTTGAAAAATAATGAATGTTTGGTTCCTAAGATAAAGAGGTAGCTTTGTGGCACTCTAAATTCCAGTTCTGTGAAAATAGAAAATTGTTGTTCTTCATATTTTGCCTACTAAAGCAATTAGTTTAGCCATTTTTTTTCTAGCTTTTGTCCTTCTAAAATAAACATTAGGCCCAAGAATACACAGCTTTCCAAAGACTGTTCTAATTCTGGAATATTTTTAGTTCTTTTCCTCTTATAGTCAGGAAATGATAGATCACAAATGCATTTTTAATTGTTTTTTATTCCTATATGTCAGACATTATGCTGTTTATAGATATTCTGCCAATTTAAGCAAGCTAACCATTGCCCCCGTGTTCATAGCAGCATTTTTTCAATTGCCAAGATACAGAAGCAACCTAAGAGTTCAGCAACAGACGGATGGATAGAGAATATGTGGTATATAAACAAAATGGAATATTATTCAGCCACAAAACAGAACAAATTTTTCCCATTTGCAGCAACTTGGGAGGGCGTTATGCTAAGTGAAATAAATCAGACAGAAAAAGAAAAACACTAAATGATATCACTTATATGTGGAATCTAAAAAACACAATCGACTAGTGAATATAACAAAAAAGCAGACTCAGAGATACAGAGAAGAAACTAGTGGTTACCAGTGGGGAGAGGGAGGTACAAACTGCGATTTTAAGAGAGGCTAATAGAATGTACTGTATAATATGGGGGGTATGGCCAATATTTCATAACTGTAAATGGAGTGTAACCTTTAAAAACTGAATAAAATTTTTTTAATTAAAAAGAAATGAACAATTCTGTGAGGTGGGTATTATAACCCTTAAAGTTTAGGTAGCTGAGCCATAAAGAGTTTAGGTTCTGATACAAACTCTGATCACCAGTAAAGGCCAGGAGATTCCACTTAACTCAAGGTGTCTACATCGTCAAGCCCATGTTTTTGACCCCAGTACCATCCAGAACCTCCCTGTGGGCTACTTACCAGGCAGAGGAAGCGGCTACATCCTTTTTGCGCTCAGATGTCAGTGTCTAACTTAGATATTAATGAAATTCCAGGGCAGAACTTTCCAAATTTTTTGACAACAATCCATAAAAAGAATTAACTTTTAACATCTAATCATAGAACACACACATTTTGAAACAATATCATTACTACTGTATAATGTGCTTTGATATATTTTATTCTGCTCCCAAGTTTTAATAATTTTGGTCAGGTACCACTATATTGTTATCATAATTCACTAATAGGCTATTACCTTTATTTTAAAATATGTAGCATTAGTACATAGATAGTTTATCTTACACAATTAATTGCCTTTTTTAAAAAAACATATGTTTATTTTTGGCTGTGCTGGGTCTTTGCTGCTGTGCACAGGTTTTCTCTAGTTGCAGAGTGGGGGCTGCTCTTTGGTTAGGCCGCACAGCTTCTCACTGCAGTAGCTCCTCTTGTTGAGAAGCACAGGCTCTAGGCCCATGGGCTTCTGTAGTTGCAGCAGTCAGGCTCAGTAGTTGTGGCTCATGCCTTAGTTGCCTGGTGACGCGTGGGATTGTCCTGGACCAGGGATGGAACCCATGTCCCCTGCATTGCAAGGCTGATTCTTAACCAATAGAGTACCAGGGAAGTCCCACAATTACCTTTCCGAAGAGAGATTTATTATCTTAGGCAAGTTATTTAATTTCTGAATCTTGTGTTTCCTCTTCTGCAAAATGAGAAGATTGGACCAGATTTGTGACTCTTAATCCTGACTGCACATCAGAAATGTTTAAGAGCTTTTATATACACTTTTTCCAGGTTTTTGCCCCCAGAATCTCTCATTTAATTGTTTTGGGGTGGGGGCCTGTGTACTACTGGTTTTTGCTGTTATCTTATTTTTGTTTTTTAACTCCCCAGGTTACACTAACTAGCCACCAATCTTAGGAATTACTGAATTAGATGATTGCTAAATTTTCTTCCAGCCAAAAATTTTAGACTGTTTTGACTGGTGAATGGGCCCACATCCAGCAGTTCTGTGTACATCAGGGTGGGGTCACACACTTTGTGCATTTTTAACAAATACCTTAGTGATTCTGATGCAAGCCATCTCAGAAACTCTGTTCTGAGTCATTGTCTCACCAACTGTTTATTGTTTCCTCAGTTTAGCACTTAATCGGGCCTGTGGCTGATGCTCTGAAATGCTTGCTAAGTGGCTGCCTCACCAAGCTGCCTGGCTACTCCACTGCCCTCTGCCAGCGCCAGGGCTCCATGCCAATTTTCCTCTGTTCTTTGATCCCTTTTCTAACTTAGCTCAAGTAAGATCACATTCTCCTTTCTCCTGTTCCAACCGTACTTATGTCTTTCAATATTAAAAATACAGGAAATAAATTCAATATTTTGTATTACCCTATAATGATACTGAGCAGGGGTCTGGGGGGCTCTTGGGCACAAAGTCGTTCTGTGTGCCTCATTTATTAGATTACAGGAAACAGCCTTCGTTCAGCCTCCTTGACCTTCGCTGAGTTTCAATGAGCAGTTTCAAGCAGTTGTTAATTAGGGAAGGGAGGAGTTGCAAGACCAGGGAGAAACAAACTGTCCATGGCAGCCTTAGGGCAAGGTCCTCTTTCACCATGGAGGTAACACACACAGCAATCTTTGAGCTAGTTTGCAGATACTGAAACCCCCTCCAGGTGGCAAAAGTTAACGATGAATGACAGTAGGCTGCCCATAATTATGTAGACCCCAGACCAGTGGGACCTAAAGTGTGATGAAGCTGACCCCTACTTCAGTTCAGTTCAATTCAGTCACTCAGTCGTGTCTGACTCTTTGCGACCCCATGGGCTGCAGCACACCAGGCTTCCCTGTGCATCACCAACTCCTGGAGCTTGCTCAAACTCACGTCTATCCAGTCGGTGATGCCATCCAACCATCTCCTCCTCTGTCGTCCCCTTCTCCTCCTGCCCTCAATCTTTCCCAGCATCAGGGCTTTTTTCTAATGAGTCAGTACTTCACATCAGGTGGCCACAGTGTTGACACTTACCTCATCACAAACTCATCAGAAGAATGTTCACGGTCTGATCACACCCTCTTTGAACAATTACTATAAAACTTCTATCTTCATGTTGGGACCCCTGGTTTTGAGAGCACTAGCCCATTGTGACCCTCTTTTCCTGCAAAGCAATAAAGCTATACTTTTCTGCTTCACCCAAAACTCTGCCTCTGAGATTTGATTTGGTACCGGTGTCCAGGGAAGCTGAGCTTTGGGCCTCAGCTGGGGAAAGGAAGCTGAAAAAAACAGATATATATGTATGCATAACTGAAACACTTTGCTGTATACCTGAAACCAGCACAGCATTCTAAATCAACAATATGTCAATTAAAAAAAAATACACTCAAACTAGGTTACTCATACCCTGAAGGTGATTATACAGTGGTAGCTAAAATAGTAGGATGAACTTGGACAGATCTTTATCTAACATATATTTTTATAGTGTTAACTCTGTGTCAGTCACAGCTGTAAGACTTTATAAATATTAACTTTGCTGATGTACATACATAATCCTCCTATGAGGTAGGTGCTACCACCCTCCTATATTACAAATTAGGACCCTAATCCCACTCCATTTTTGAAGCACTGATACTTATTTTGAAGAGCATTATTTTTTATTTTAAATTATACAGGCTTGAACATAGTATTTCAGTTAATATTTTATTTTTTAATTTTTATTGAAGTTTAGTTGATTTACAATGTTGTGTTAGTTTCAGATGTACAGCAAAGTGATTCAGTTATATACATAACTGAATATATGTATATATATATAGTTGTTGTTCAGTCACTAAGTGGTGTCTGACTCTTTGTGATCCCATGGACTGCAGCACACCAGGCTCCTCTGTCCTCCACTATCTCCTGGAGTTTGCTCATATTCATATCCATTGAGTTGGTAATGCTATCTAACCATCTTATCCTCTGCTGCCCCTTTCTCCTTTTTCCTGCAATCCTTCCCAGCATTAGAGTCTTTTCCAATGAGTGAGCTCTTTGCATCAGGTGGCCAAAGTATTGGAGCTTCAGCTTCAACAACAGTTCTTTCAAAAAACGTTCAGGGTTGATTTCTCTTAGGATTGACTGGTTTGTTCTCCTTGCAGTCCAAGGCACTTTCGAGAGTCTTTTCCAGATTTTGATCAATTCTTCTGAGCAATATAATGATATCAACATATATTAATCCTGAGAATACACACACACATGTATCTTCTTTTTCAGATTCTTTTCTGTTATAGGTTATTACAAGATACTCAGCGTAGTTCCCTGTACTACACAGTAGGTCCTTGTTGAATTTTATGTTAACTGCAGCATGTGTATCTCTTAATCCCAGCTCTAAGTCTGTGAATCTGTTAATTCCAACCATAGCTGTAAATTTGTTTCCTATGTAAGTCCATTTCTGTTTTGTAAATAAATTTATTTATACCATTTTAAAATTTTCATTAATTGTCTAATATGAGATATGAAATAAAGTCAATTTGGGGGGTAGCCTGCTACAAGGAGATCTCCTATAGACAAAGATTTAGCCTCTTCCACTATTAGAGGTTTTTAAGTGGAAACATGAAAATACTTAATAAAGCATTCTTAATTCACCCAATAGTAATTTCCTTGAATAACTTTACAGAATATGACTTTTTAATCTAAATGTTTATCTCTAGTCATGAAAATTTAACATATTGTCCAACAAACACTTTTATTAACAAATATGTATGTCAATAAACTAATAGTATATCATTTGCTAATTTACATAAACAAGTAAACACCCTCACTCTGATGTGTAGTCATTTATTTATTGGTTAATTAAGATACAATACCAAAATGAAATGATTTCACATGCAAAGGAGTTACTGTCCATTTATTAACTAACACATTGGATAGGTTGTATAGTCTTATAAGCTAATCCCCAAACTTTTGTCTCCTTTCCATCTGCAAAACCAGAACCATTTATCTAGTGTTTGCAGTTTCATCTCCACCTGGTCTATATTCTTGGTGTTCTTCTACCCTGAGCTCATTTTCCAGGGTTGATAGTGGGGCTTTTATTGGGTTGTTTCAAATACCTGGCTTCCATCTAGAATCACATTTCAGATGATCAGTGTTACAGCTTTTCCTGTGTCTGAATCCTTGTTAACAGAGCTCTAGCTGATTGACAGAAGGTGGGGTGGGAAAAGGGGTCTGAGAATAAAGTCCAGTTGTATCCATTATCATATCTTATGGTGACCAGGCTTTTCTGTAGGAAATGTATCTCAGAGTAAGCAGATAGCACCTGTGGATGGAGAAAATCTCTTCTTTACAAAAGAATGCTGAACAAAGAAATGTGTAAAGCAATGGTAAGATCAGAAAAGTCACTATTTTTCTACCCCTAATTAAATCTCCTTTTCATGGAAGAATCATCCATGTGTGCTAACACCATTTAGTGAAAGATTGATGAGGAACTGGAATATTGACTTTGTACCAATTCATTAACCACAAGACACTTGCTGGTTGCAAGTAGGAAAATACAACAATTTTTTGGCCACACCTCACAGCATGTATGATCTCAGTTCCCTAACCAAGCCCCCTGCATTGGAAGCACAAAGTCTTATAACCACAAGACTGCCAGGGAAGTCCCTGAAAAACAGAACTTTAAAATGAAGGCATCCGACTGTCACATTTTACTTGGTGCTCAATCTCAGCATAGAATCCTGGGAACCATCTTATACGTCCACTGCAGCTGTACAGTTTGAAGCTCTTTGCCTTGCCTGTGAACTATTCTACCGAAAATATTTAACTTGTGTCTAAACAAAGCCTTTGGATCTAACATTTACTTTATAGGAAACACAGGAGATAAAGTAAAAGTTAAATGACGTCATGAAGAAATCATTAGACTAGCTCAGTGGAAAATTCTACAGGACAGATGTTTTCAATGAGTCAATGCCATGAAAAAAACAAAAGGAGGGAGTGTTTGGGTTCTCTTCTAGATTAAAAGAAATTCAGAGACATAACTAAAGCAATGTTTGATTCTTAGTGGGTCCCAATCTGAATAGCTATCTCAGTTCAGCTGCTGTAACCAAATTCAGGAGTTCCACCTTGTTTGCAGGGCATGTGTTCCAAGACCCCCAGTGGATATCTGAAATTTTGGATAGTCCTGAACCCTATATATGCTATGTTTTTCTCTATACATACCTATGACAAAGTTTAAAAATTGTAAATGTGCAAATTAGGCACAGTCAGATAATATCCAAATTGCTAGCATTGTTCCTTTTGTACTTTGGGCCATTGTTAAGTAAAATAAGAGACACTTGAACACAAGTGCTGCAATAGAGTGACGCTGATCTGATAATCCAGACTGCTACTGAATGACCAATGGGCTGGATACACTGGACCAATGGATGACTCACATCCTGGGTGGAGTAGAGTCAGGGGAGTTGGGGTTGGATGAGAAACTTCATCATGCTAATCAGAGGGGCACACAATGGAAAACTTGATTTAAATCTTTAAAGACCTGCAGTGCCAGGTCTTAGCTGCAGTACATGGGATCTTAGCAATCTTTCAGGTGGCATGTGGGATCTAGTTACCTGACCAGGAATCAAACCCGGGTCCTCTGCATTGGGAGGATGGAGTCTTAGCCACTGGACCACCAGAGAAATCTCCCAAACATGTTTTTTAAAGATATGAAAATGGTCTGTGGTTAAATAAATCTTGGAAATCTATATTAAATACATTTAACCAAGGTTATTTCATATAGAACTACTCAAAGCCTCTAATACATTAAAAGCCATTTCACATGGGGTGACTACAGAATGATTTCTTTTGTAAGGATCTGTGCCCATAGAATTCATGGGGAGCAGAGACCATGGCTCAAAGGGACATGTTTTAGAACATATTTCTTTAAAGATTTATCAGTAAAGACTTGTGAAAAATTATATCTGTAAATTAAAAATGCAGTGATAACGGCTTTCCTTAAAGTTGTGACATTGAGAATACTGTTTCTAGTTTATAGCAACACACATACGGGAGTAGAAAAACAAGGGTAAATTCTTTCTCTGATATGATCTAAGGTTTCAAAACAACTCACCTTGAAGATCAGTGAACTGAAGTTTCCACAGATGGAGCTGCTGCTACGTATACCTCTGGAATCTAATATGAAAATTGCCTCAAGCTGTCAGGCAATGCAGGCGGTGGGAGGTGGGGAGGTGGATAGGGAGTGGGGTGGGTGGGCTGGTGGGCAGAAACAAGAGCTCTGTGGCTGACCAAGAACAACCAGGCTGATCCTGATCCTACAGGAGGATGTAAGGTTCCATTTGTTTTCAAATGCTGGGCCTTGCTTTGCTTATACTTATGGGAAAATAGAGTTACAGCTTTCAAGTTTTAGCTTTTGGTATAACGTATTACTTGGCTTAAAACTCAACATTCAGAAAACTAAGATCATGGCATCTGGACCCATCCCTTCATGGCAAATAGATGGGGTAACAGTGGAAACAGTGATTTTATTTTGGGGGGCTCCAAAATCACTGCAGATGGTGATTGCAGCCATGAAATTAAAAGACACTTACTCCCTGGAAGGCAAGTCATGACCAACCTAGACAGCTTATTAAAAAGCAGAGACATTACTTCGCCAACAAAGGTCCGTCTTGTCAAAGCTATGGTTTTTCCATAGTCATTTATGGATGTGAGTTGGACTATAAAGAAAGCTGAGCGCTGAAAAATTGATGCTTTTGAACTGTGGTGTTGGAGAAGACTCTTGAGAGTCCCTTGGACTGCAAGGAGATCCAACCAGTCCATCCTAGAGGAAATCACTCCTGAATATTCTTTGGAAGTACTGAAGCTGAAACTCCAATATTTTGGCCACCTGATGTGAAGAGCTGACTCATTTGAGAAGACCATGATGCTGGGAAAGATTGAAGGCGAGAGGAGAAGGGGACGACAGAGGATGAGATGGTTGCATGGCATCACAAACTCAGTGGACATGAGTTTGGGTAAATTCCGGGATTTGGTGATGGACAGGGAAGTCTGGCATGCTGCAGTTCATGGGGCCACAAAGAGTCAGACACGACTGAGTGACTGAACTGAATTACTTGAGAAAGCTATATGCAGGTCAGGAAGCAACAGTTAGAACTGGACATGGAACAACAGACTGGTTCCAAATAGGAAAAGGAGTACGTCAAGGCTGTATATTGTCACCCTGCTTATTTAACTTCTATGCAGAGTACATCATGAGAAACACTGGGCTGGAAGAAGCACAAGCTGGAATCAAGATTGCTGGGAGAAATATCAATAACCTCAGATATGCAGATGACACCACCCTTATGGCAAAAAGCAAAGAGGAACTAAAAAGCCTCTTGTGAAAGTGAAAGTGGAGAGTGAGAAAGTTGGCTTAAATCTCAACATTCAGAAAACGAAGATCTTGGCATCTGGTCCCATCACTTCATGGGAAATTGATGGGGAAACAGTGGAAACAGTGTCAGACTTTATTTTGGGGGGCTCCAAAATCACTGCAGACAGTGACTGCAGCCATGAAATTAAAAGACGCTTCCTCCTTGGAAGGAAAGTTATGACCAACCTAGAGAGCATATTCAAAAGCAGAGACTTTACTTTGCCAACAAAGGTCCGTCTAGTCAAGGCCATGGTTTTTCCAGTGGTCATGTATGGATGTGAGAGTTTGACTGTGAAGAAGGCTGAGCGCCGAAGAATTGATGCTTTTAAGCTGTGGTATTGGAGAAGACTCTTGAGAGTCCCTTGGACTGCAAGGAGATCCAACCAGTCCATTCTAAAGGAGATCGGTCCTGGGTGTTCTTTGGAAGGAATGATGCTAAAGCTGAAACTCCAGTACTTTGGCCACCTCATGCGAAGACTTGACTCATTTGAAAAGACCCTGATGCTGGGAGGGGTTGGGGGCAGGAGGAGAAGGGGATGACAGAGGATAAGATGGCTGGATGGCATCACCGACTCAATGGACATGAGTTTGAGTGAACTCTGGGAGTTGGTGATGGACAGGAAGGCCTGGCATGCTGCGATTCATGGGGTCGCAAAAAGTCGGACATGACTGAACGAATGAACTGAACTGAACTGATACATACTGAACTGAACTGATAGAAGATTGTGAGAAACATGCTGCATGGATCTTAATTTCATCATTAAAGTTCTTTTTTTTCCCCCCAGAAAACTTGAGACAAGAGTCAAATATAAAAAGCTGTCATTTCTTCAGACTAAAGATTTGACCAAATGCACCCTAAATTCTAAATCTTAACAATAGAGCAATAATTTCTCTCATAAATGTTGAATAATTTTGGCTCTTTTCACCAGACAATAGCTTGATTGCATTGCATTGCATTTCTTGACTTAAGGAGTACGAGGACAATAGCAAAAAATAGGCAAAGAAAAAAGCTCTAGGCTGGAAGAGAAGGCTAGGGCATGTATGAAATTAATTGCAAGCATCCACTGAAGGTGCCCTCAGGCTCTGCCAGTGGGGGTGGGGAAGTCCCAGGGATGTTAGCTTTCCAGGTGACTTAGGTAAAGTTATAGGAGAGTTCCATACAGAAGTAATCAAATACAGCGTCAATTCTGATTTAATCACATTATTACTTAAAGATACAATGTGAAGTCATTGTATTCTTGAACATTTAACTAAACGTGCTTGAACACCTTTGTCAGGTACCACACTGGTAGCCATTGGGAATTCAACAGGTGAACAAGACTCCTGCAGAAGCTAACAAACAAGCAGCCACTGATGCCCCTGAGTGGGGAGCAAAACAAAGGAAGTAGAGTGGGTTATGATGGTCCCAATAGCACTTTTAGATTAAATGGTCATGGAAGACCTCTTAGGAGATGACTTGGAAGGTACAGGCGGAAGAATGAAGAGTTAAGATATCCAAAGAACTAGGGGGTAGAGGATGTAGAACATTCCAGTCAAGTGCAAAGACCCAAGTTATAGAAGAGCTTGACATGCTATATAAACAGAAAGAGGTCCTGTGTGGTTGACAGTGTGAAGAACAATGAGAGTTCTAGAAGATGAGGCTTCAGGGACTAACAGAAGCCTGATCATATAGGGCCAGCACAAGACATGGTAAGGACTTTACTCTGGGATAATGGATTCGGACTTTTGAGCTCCAGAACGGGGAGGGAATAAACGTGTTGTTTTAAGCCACCATCTTCGTCATATTTGTTACAGCAGCCATAGCAAATACAGGTGGGAAGAAAACTGAGTTTACCTGTACTCTCAAACGTCTAAGAGAAACAGGACTGTTAAGTGATTGATGTCATTTAATTCATAACATAGTGGATTCATCACTGAGTCAGTGCCTGGTGCTCAGCATTGTATATCTAAGAACTCATTCTCCTTGATTCCTCAGGCACGACCAGACTAAGGAGGGTGAAAACATATTAACTCACAAAAGAGATATAAACCACACTACCAACTCATTGGCTTATTCATGGAAATAGAAATACTAAATGCATCAGCTTACTCAGATCAGCAGCTAAGTGCTGCTTGACTTTGCTTGGGAGTTGTAAAGCCAGGATGATGCAATGAGCTCATCTTATTGCCTAAAGTTACCAAATCTCATAGCCTGATGCACTCATCTCTATGGGATGAGGACACTTACACTGGTCAGACGAATCCACTCTCTCCTGACTATGTTGGTACATTCCGACAAATTCTGGCTTGTAGGCAGTACCTTTGTAAAGTCCTTAAAGTCCTTCTGAGTCCACCACAAGGACAATGTCAATTTACGTCATCATCTCAGGTAGTCTCACCAGGAAAAAACATACTTCACTTCATCTTTCACTCACTGATTCTTTCAAGAAACAGTATTCAGATCTTACTAAATGCCAGATACTGCACTAGGATTTCAGACACAAAGTAAGCTAAAAGCCCTATTTTCCAGAAATCTTATAGTATTTCAGTGGATTAAGAGTGTCTATATATTTCTTCTGTAAATAGCAGGTCTCATTCATGTCTTAAGATTTCATGAACTCCATTTTTGCAGAGTAATGTTTCCTTACCCTCATTGTCAAATTTAGGGATGATCCAACCGAGGACCTATAAAGCAGTCAAGTCAATTCAATGAAAAATCCTATAATCTGGACAATTTTAGTTATGTCCTTTTTTGATCATTTTATCTAAGTATTAATATTTCACTATCTAGAGTGAAAATTTCAATCTCAATGATTTTTACATTCCTACAAAACAGAGAAGAGATGGTTGTGGCCATCTGTGCAATTTGCAAGAAACGGATTTGTGCACTGCGTGGTGCCTTGCAGCTCCTAGTTTTACTCTATGATACATTGCCATTGAGAGCAACTTAAGTTTTCTCAAGTCCCAAAGTAAAGACTATTAAAGAAATCATTAAGTCACAACCATGCCATCCACTCTGGTTTACATACAAAAATTACCTGCACATCTAGCCAAGAAACCTCTGGTTATGGAACTATAGGGTTTTGTTTTTTTTTAAAATCATCTCTTCCATAGGAAGACCATGTTTAGTTAACTTCCCTTCTTGGTTTGTTGCAGTATAAAGCAAGTTTGAAAGTTAATATAAACTGGAAACTAGTATAAACTACAAAGGACTAGTGGAGAAGTGATTTTTCTGGGTGACCTACAAGAAGTCACTCAGCTCCTGGCCTCAGTTTCCTTGTTTGTAAATATTAAATTTTATGTCTTTAGTTTTCTCAATTCTAAGATTCCATGATTTTTTGAGAATCTCTGGTAAATAGCACCATAAAATGTTATTATTTCATGTATTTATAAGGAATCAGATCCATTTTACGGAAACCCTTTGGTGAAGTTCCATTTTGAGTAGTTTTGAGGCCATAACCATACAACAGATATTGTCCCTGCTGTTAGGAAGTGTTCAATAGAAGGGAGAGGCATCATTAAATACAGACTCAAGAAACCCACAATGACGTTTATGAAACAACTTTTTAATTTAAATTGTATATTTACAAAAACAGAGAAAAAGCAGCGGGAAGGCAGGAATGATGCCTGGCCACCTCCCACCTGAGGGTGCAGAAAGAGGCCAGGGACAACATATATGCGTCAGACTGATCTTCCCTGCCATTATTGATAACAGCAATAATTATTGACAAAAGGCTTCAGTGAAGGAGGTCAGTCTATTTGGGAAGAGGCAGCCGATCTGTTCAGTCCATGTGCGTGAGGAGGGAGGCGGCCCAAGTCAGTCTATTGAGGCCTTGGCTCTTTATAGGCTGAGGCCCTTCTCTTGGAAGTTTTAGGCCGCCTTCTCCAGGGCATGTAGGGATCAGGGGCATGATACCTGGGAAAACCCCTATGGACCACAGGGACCCGCTGCTGATAACAGGGTGGAGGGAAGCGGGGCACAGGCGGCTGGGGACAGTACTGAAAGTCACCTTGGACGGCAAATTCTGTTTGGGTAGATGGGGGGACATCTGAATGGAAATAGTTTAAGGAGAATTGATCGGATTGGAAAGGATGGTCTGAAGAAAAACAGGTTTCCTGGGGACAGAATGGGAATGGGGGCATCACCTGGTGTAAAGGGATGGGATGACGTTGTGGGGACAAGAGTGGAAACAGGGGTGGGCGGGGAGATGGCGTGGGGAGCAGGGCTTGGCGCCCTGGGAGAGGCAAAGGTCTGGGCAGAGGGCAGGCCGGCTGATCTCTGCAGACCAGGGGCTGCCTCTCAAGCCTCCGGCCAGGTCTTCCTCTCCCAGGGCCATCCGCGATCCACTTGTCCACTGGGTCGCGCTGGGGCAGCTCTACCCCCCAGGCGTCGGCCACGTGGGCCAGCAGGAGCTGGGAGAGGTGGCGGTGTGCGCACTGGTTCCAGTGCACTCCGTCCGTCTGCAGGTACTTCCCTGTGTGGCGGCGAAAGTGGAAGTGCAAGTCCAGCACATCGAAGCCGTGCTTTTGGGCCTCGGCAGAGCTGTAGAAATTGGCTTCGATGACATTGATTTTCACGGAGGAGGAGGCGAACTGGACCTCGGGCGGGACGAAGCGGCTGGTGATTTTGTCGCCCACGGGCATGGCCGTGTTCCACACCAGGAGGCATGACTCGGACAGCACCTGGCGGAGGCGCCCGAACAGTCTCTCCAGGTTCCGCCGGTAACTAGGCCAGAAGTCCTCCCCGTACCTGGTGATGTCCCAGAGGCACGAGTTCATGATGACCAGGTCCGGGTGGTGCTCGCCGGACTGCAGCTCCTCGAGGACATCCTCCAGGTAGTCGGAGTACACACGCGTCAGGAAGTAGAAGCGCACCAGGTGCTGGCCGGAGCAGAACTGGCGCACCTCGCGGTAGTGGGTGCCGTTGTGCATGTGGCCCTGCTGGCCCCCCTGCACCAGCTCATCCTGCTCGAAAGTGTGCTCCCCCTTGGCCTTGAGCTGCCTGAGTGTGAGCAGGCAGTCCTTCTGCAGCAGGAGCACCAGATCCTTGTACACAGCCCTCTGGACCGAGTCCCCCAGGACAACCACGAACTTGTTGTGGAGCAGCTGCCGCACTTCGGAGGCCAGCAGGTGGACCATGACGCCCGCACCGCCTAGCTCTTTTCTTTCACTCAGCGGGTCTGCGGAAGGCTAGGACAGAAGGAGAGAGCGCATGGGAGGGACCCACCTCGCGCAGGACAGGACGCAGGAAGGTAGGGTGAGGTGGGCCCGCCGGGGGACTGGGCTGGAACTCTGGCCTGGGGCATCTGAAGGGCGGGGCTCCACTACCCTTAGCCCGCAGAGAGGGGAGCCTGGAGCCAGAAGCCCTGGTTGGCCCAAAGGAAGTTTCTGCCTGAGACTTTGAATACCCAGGAAACCCAGGTTCCATGGCCAGGAAGGGCCCCGCCCTCCCCAGCTGGAGGTGCAACTGCCAAAGACATCCCATCACCCGGTGCCTGGAGGCAACTCGGATGCCTAACAAGTGGAGAATGGTTAGGCAAACTTTGCAGAGGTTAAATAATGAGGATTATGATTAAGCAAGAACACGGAGTGTCATATACTGTTAGCGGAGTAAGTTACATACCATATATGTGGCCACATCACTGAAATGGTGTAAAATAGATATGCATACTAAGTTGCTTCCCACCAGGCTCCTCTGCCCGTGGGATTCCCTCGTCAAGAATACTGGAGTAGGTTGCCATTTCCTTCTCCAATAGATATGCATAGATAATATTTAAAGAAAATACACAAAACCAGCTTTAAATAAGATAGTAGGATCATGGGTGATCATAGGTTCATCTTCCCCCGTCTTCTTTTTTGTAAATATACTTTACATAGTCTCAAAATCAATTTTAATAATAACTTAATGTTTCTTATCAATGGAACTTATAAAAAATAAAATTAGAAATAATTCACAAGTGCTTCAGCTGCAATATTCTTTGTTTTTCATTTGAAGGAAATTGACTTTGGCATAAGAAATATATTGAGCTAAAGACCAATGCGAATCAATAGGAGAGTTCTCTGTCCTCCCCTCATGTATCTAAAAGCAAGATATAAATTTTCTGAGGAAGGTGACCCTTCCCCCACCAAGGAGAGAGGCGTCAAGAAAGAAGACAAGGAACTGTCCATACAAAGATGAGTCTGCATAAACAAACCTTACTAAAATAGCCCTTAGTTTCCATTAGGGACCCCTTATATCCCCTTCTCCACACTTTATTATCCTTGAAACACAATTCCCTTTGTTCTCTGTTAAAATGGTAATATAACCCCAAGTCTAACTAGTTCTTTGAGTTCCATTCCTTTTCTGTGAACTGTTGTGCACAGATATTAATTTAAAAACTGTATGCTGCTGGGAGCCAGCACAGGAGATCCCACCCATGACAAGGTCATATGGAAAATACAGAGCCTTTTGGGGAGTTAAAAGTTATTAGAATAGTACTGGTGGAGGGTTTCATTGTTGAACCAATGCTTGCTGCTAAGTTTTCATATTTTTCATTGTGTGCCTGGGAGTGCATTAATTAATATAGTTGATATACAGAAATATAAGTAGTAGCCTTGGTATTAACAACATTAAACCTTGAGTTAATAAATTCTTTTTTTGTTACAGCCCACTGCACCTTTGCTCTATAGGAATGCAACTTTATCTAGTGCTTTCGGAGAATGGTGCCAGACTTTAGAAAAATCACCTTTAGAAAAAATAAGCTTTCTGGTTGACTAACCTTTATCAGAAAAAAGGGTCATAAAATGTTAACAGGCCTCCAGGCCAGAAGATGATGTAAATCACCTAAGACCTTTGTATATAGAAAGGTATGCAGAAAGAAAGCCTGGTCTCGATAAGGGTCAGGACTGCTGACCCTGCATGACTCTGCATCTTCCATTATTCTCTATGTACAACTTAAGGTATAAAAGCTCCTTTTGAAAATAAAGTTGCAGGCCTTATGAAGCTTGGTGTCCTCTCCTCTACTTTCTTCACTGCAACATTCATTCTTTCTTCCTCTCCCTGCGACCGCTGCCCTCCCCCCACCCCTCCCAGCAGATGCCATTCATCCTGAGGGTGCCCCTGGACCCTGCTGAGGCTGGACCCCAGAAGTATGCCTTTTCTGTTTATCTACAGTAATTTTATTCACAGGACCCCAGATACTAACCCTAAGAGTATAGAGAAAAAGTTTTTTCTTCCCCAGAACACTGAATAAGGTGTTAAGTGGTGAAACTTGTCTTCAGAACTTCATATTGAGTTTATTTCAAGCTGCCATTTACAGTCATATCCACTAATGAACAAAAGCTGGAAACACACTAAAATACTACTAAGTCTCACGTGGGGAGGAACATGGCATGCCCTTCACACACTTACAAAGAAGCTGTTAAAATATGCTGTGAGTTGATATTTGTAGGCATTAGTAAAAATTTTAATAGGTGTGGTGGATAGCTATTAATAAATTACACATTTGGTTTTTAAAACCTATACTATTTGTGGTTTTAAATGAGCATGAGCCCAAAAATAAAAACTTGAAGATGGGTAGAGTACGAAAGTGTTCCCCAAAGAGAACAGTTAGAAATATTGGCTTATTTGAATCTTCATTCAAAAACATTTGCTATCAAATGAAAAACTTAAAACCAGGATTTTGCTCATTGTGGTACAACAAAATTAAACATAAGCAAACTCCAAACCCCATTGGGGCTCAGGCATATTCTCTAGTTTATATTCACTTATTCATCCAACTCACTAAGCACTGACTAAATGCTCCACATGGGGCTTCCCTGGTGGCTCAGAGGTAAAGAATCCGCCCACAAAGCAGGATCTATCCCTGGGTAGGGAAGATCCCCCAGAGAAGGAAATGGCAACCCACTCTAGTATTCTTGCCTGAGAAATCCCTTGAACAGAGGAACCTGGCAGGCTCCAGCTCTGCTGCTGCTGCTGCTAAGTCGCTTCAGTCGTGTCCAACTCTGTGCGACCCCACAGACAATGAGCAGCCCACCAGGCTCCCCCGTCCCTGGGATTCTCCAGGCAAGAACACTGGAGTGGGTTGCCATTTCCTTCTCCAATGCATGAAAAGTGAAAAGTGAACATGAAGTCACTCAGTCGTGTCCAACTCTTAGTGACCCCATGGACTGCAGCCTACCAGGCTCCTCCGTCCATGGGATTTTCCAGGCAAAAGTACTGGAGTGGGGTGTCATTGCCTTCTCCAGCTCCAGTCCACGGGGTTGCAAACAGCTGGACACAACTTAGCAACTAAACAACAATAACAAATGATCCACATGGGGCATATAAAGATGCGTAAAACGTGGTCTTGCCTTTCAGGAGCAGATCAGATATATTCATTGATAACTGTAATACAAAGTTGAGAATGCTACAGTGTTAGCTTAGTCATGTCAGACTCTTGCAACCCCATGGACTGTAGCCTGCCAGGCTCCTCTCTCTAGGCAAGAATACTGGAGTTGGTTGCCCTTTCCTTCTCCAGGGGACCTTCCTGACCCAGGGATCAAACCCAAGTCTCCTGCATTAGCAGGCAGATTCTTTACCATTTGAGCCACCAGGGAAGCCCATAGACAAATAAACAAAGGATGTGAAACTGGTTTGTAAACAGAGCTGGGCTGCTGGGGCGATAAGGAAACATGTCTGTGCACAAGTGTGCCAGGGTGCCTGTTCATGTCCAGGTTAAGATGTGAGTCTGGAGGTCTGCCAAAGCAGAGTGAGATGCAGGCAGAATGGAGCACTTAAGGTGGAACCTTTCTATCTGTATCTGTCTTTGACTGGCTGTGTGATCCTGGGCTAGTCCTTGCCTGCTCTGGTGCCAGGGTCCTCTCCTGTACAACGACAGCCCTGGGTTCTAGGCCAGGCAGGGCTGGTCCTTTGTGCTCCCTGGGATTCGAGTGTGCAGTGAGGAAGAGAGTTGAGAGAAGAAATCATCAGAGAAGGGCTGGAGTAGAAAGGAAATGTGGAAGATGGGGTGTGACAGAGCATCTGGAAGAGCAGACTCAAGGCCCAGACGGGAGGTGGCCAGAGGCTCTGGGTCAGCTACCTTCAAGTGCCATGGAAACAGAACGAGCAGGTACAGTGGACGTTCAGGGATCTTTGCAAACAGGACTCCCCTACCCCAGACCCAAGTCTCCAAAGTGTAAAGTGAAATCTTTTCCCAGTGTTTTCAGGGTTCCCATGCTTGCTCCTTGGAAGAAAAGCTATGACAAACCTAGACAGCATATTGAAAAGCAGAGACATCACTTTGCCAACAAAGGTCCATATAGTCAAAGCGATAGTTTTTCCAGTAGTTGTGTACAGATGTGAGAGTCGGACCATAAAGAAGGCTGAGCACTGAAAAATTGATGCTGCTTTCGAATTGTGGTGTTGGAGGAGGCTCTTGAGAGTCCCTTGGACAGCAAGAAGATCAAACTGGTCAATCCTAAAGGAAATCAACACTGAATATTCACTGGAACGACTGAGGCTGAAACTGAAGCTCCAATACTTTGGCCACCTGATGAGAAGAGCCAACTCACTGGAAAAGATGCTGATGCTGGCAAAGATTGAGGGCAGGAAGAGAAGGGGGTGGTAGAGGATGAGATGGCTGGATGGCATCACCGACTCAATGAACATGAGTTTGAACAAACTCCGGGAGATGGTGAAGCTGGGCGTGCTGCAGTCCATAGGGTTCGCAAAGAGCTAGACATGACTGAGTGACAACCAGTCTATGTGCTACCCCAGTTCTATGTGCCCTCTCTGGGTTGGACTCTGGTCATACTCTGTCCCAGTCCCCTAGGGTAGGGGACACCATTCCTCTCCATTAGAATTCCCTCCCCTAGGGTGGCAGATGTGACAACCGAGTGTGGTCTCCTTCAGCGGTACTGTGTTTACATGGCCCAATACATTCCTTCTCTGCCTGTGAAGTGCCCTGGACTTGAACTCATGGATGTGAGTCAAATTTGCTGCTTACAAGTTGTGGAGAATGGAGACACTTTAAGTATATTTGTGAAGAACAACGCTCTTCATCTGTTAATTTTCCTCATCTGTAAAATGGGACTTTTAGCACCCACTTCAGAGATATGATGTGAAGAAGTGGTTAGAACAATGTCCTGATAAATAGGGTGGATATGAGTTACTATTTATAAAACAAGTTCAAGAACACTCGGATAATCATCTGTAAACGAGCGTTACACTATTTGTGCTGTAAAGATCAAATGACAAGAAGCAAGTGAGATTCTGAATAAAACAAAACTAATGTTATTTGAACAGATACCGATGCCAAATGCTTTGCAAATGTTACCCGATTTGTGAGATAAGAAGGATCTCCATGTGTTGGAAGTGGAGTGAGGTGAAAGTCACTTTGTTTAGTCGCTGAGTTGTGTCCAACTCTTTTTGACCCCCTGGACTGTAGCCTGCCAAGTTTCTCTATACATGGAATTCTCCAGACCAGATACTGAAGTGGGTAGCCGATCTCTTCTCCAGGGGATCTTCCCAAACCAGAAACTGAACCCACGTTTCCTGCATTGCGGGCAGATTCTTTATCATCTGAGCCACCAGAGAAGCCCACCAGGGAAGATTTGAAGCTACTGATGGCAAACTGTCCCTGTGGGAGATAGCCCTTAGAGCAGAACCCCCTGCAGTCTGAATCCAAAAGCTCAGGCTCAGGTCAGGGAGCTATTTGAGGGCGAGATGGGAGAAGAGTGTTTCAGTGTGCCTTTAAGCATAGACAGGAAACCCTTTGGGCTTCCTAGGTGACTCAGTGGTAAAGAATCCGCCTGCCAATGCAGGGGACTCAGGTTCAATTCCTGGGTCAGGAAGATCCCATGAAGAAGGGAACGGCAACCCACTCTAGTATTCCTGCCTGGGAAATCCCATGGACAGAGAAACCTGGCAGGCTGCAATCCATGGGGTCACAAAGAGTCAGACACAACTCAGCGCCTAAACAGCAGCGGCAGCAACAGGTGATCGTTTACTCCGCCTGCTCAGGGGAGATGATCCATGTGACCTTAGGGGGCTGGGGAGCTGCAAGTGAGAATATAGGTGTTGGGTTGATCAAAAAGTTCCTTCGGGTTTTCCAAGGCTGTTGTGGACAACCTTGAAGGAACCTTTTGTCCAATTCAATAGATATAGATGTGATCTCAAGCAAGAGACCAGAAAAAATTAAAGACCTGGGTTTTAGAATAACCAAAACAAATTTCTTAAGACTTCAGAGCCTCACAGTATTTGAGAAATTCTGGCTGCCTTGTATGCTGACCAGTGAACCTAACCCACCCAGATACTGTTATAAGGGCTTAGAGCCAAAATCAAGCAAAAATGTCCAGCTAAGAATTTCTTATTGTTCTTCTGCAATGTAACATGCAGACTGGACTGTAGAAAAGAAGGGAGGAGGAAGTGACTGGGAAGAAACATTCCAGTTAGAAGCTGAAACTGAAAGGAAATTCATGAAATTCTTGATAAACTTCCTGTCACAACTGTAACAGGATTAACAAATCAGGCCTGCTCAGGACCGTGGGAAAAAAATCATTTAAACTAGGATGTCAAGCATGAAAAACAAAACCTAACAAAAGCAAAGTAATTTTTTCGGGGGTGGGGTGAATGAAGAATAATTTGTAGAGCTGAATCTTCTCTGGTCTAAAAAAAAAAAAGTTGGCAAGTTTCATTTTCAAAGCTCCTTTGATTTATAAAAATGAAACAAAAAAGAGATTTAAAAACTATCAGTTCAGTGATTTTTTTTGCTCTAAGGGTTTTTCTTTGCTTCAAACTTGCAAAAACTTAACAGCTATTTTATAGATTAACTGACTCATTCATTAAGGAATTTATTGAGAACTAGATATAATGCTAGGTGCAAGGAGTAGATATAAAAAGGCAGTCTCTTTCAAAAGGATGGGTAAGAAAGTAGACACATAAAAATATCAGTTAGAACTGATGATGTAAATGAAATATCAAAGCTGGTATGAAGACTCAAGGAGGAGGGAAGAGGAGATAAATGGATGATCAGTGCAATCTGTGAGTCCAACCTCAAATTAAAATCGATTTTTAAAAGTTTTATGATGATTCCTCAAATTTTAATTGTAAGCAGTTCCATGTTTTTCTGTTTCCAAAGTAAAATTTGGGCTTTGGCTAATGCTCTGACAGAAATATACATTATTAATGGCTACTATTGATGCTACAATAAATTATTTTGAGGCATCTTGCTTAGATTTCTGTTCGGGGATAATTAATTTTTAATGGCTTCATAAACCATCATTTATAAATCATTGACTATTGCTTTATAACTATCACAAACCAAACACACAGCGTTTGTTTTTTTATTAATCAGTGTGTTGTAGAAATTAGGTTAGTCTTTTTTCTTTTCTTATTGATTTTTGGTAACAGAAAGAATGGCAAAGATATATGGGCCAGTTACTCCAGAGACCCTATGAAAAAGCCTTAAATCACAGAGGTAATCACTAACAATTAGGATGCTGTTTTGATTAGTTGTAGATGTACTTTACCTAGTTCAGAAGTTTCTTGCACATGACTAACCATCTTAATGCAACATTGTACTAGGCATATTAAATAGATCATGTTCTCCTAACTGCATTTTTGGTGATCAAATCTATGTTTGAACTATCCAAGATTCCCTTAAATGTTAATAGAACAGATAGTGCAAATAAGAAAATTATTTTTCGTGAGCTCACCTGTACAGCATACCAATTCTTGATATTTGTTTAGTTTTCTAAGTGGAATTTAATCTTGTCAAAAATTAAATTGGTATCATGTCAAGTTTTCAAAGGAAAGAGAAAAGCAAAAGATCCAAACTTCTCTTCTGAGGACGGGATTTCTCAAGAGGCTGACCTTTTGATTTGGGGCAAGTTACTCGTCTATAAACATGAAAATGGAAATCATGCAGTCCTATTATTTTAAAAAGTGGTTTTAGGTGAAATTTTTAAAGATATATGAAAGTACTGTGAAATACTATGATAAATAAAGCAACAGAAAGTTGTTTTTCAAATAGTAACCATTGGAAAGACCGATTTTAATGCTGCACCCCCACCAACCACATGTCCAATATAGGCCTTAGCTCTGCAGTTCATTAATTCAGAAAAAATATAGAAAACACTCTGTATACCTTGGTCTGTGAAGCTGTCCTTCTGTAAGTTTCTGGCTCACATCCTCCAACAGCCCTCATGGTTCCTCTGCCCCATCCCAACACGTCTGTCACTTGGCTATTCAGTTAGTTTATGCCACAGCTAAAATATCAGAAACTTATGGTATAAGTGGAAAATTGAATTTAGAATAATGATCTTCAAACTGGGCTCCACGTAACCGTTAAATTCTCCTTGTGGAGGCATGAATCTCTTTGGACACATTCAAATTTGTATCCATACCATCTTCACTGGGCCACAAGCTTAATTTGTGATTTTTTTTTTTGTAATAAAAATATCAACAGAAGAATTGCACACATTTGAAGAGTTTGAAAATTGCCAAGTTTAAAAATCCTTAAGGCAGCATATTTTTCGCATAGTAGTCTAATATAAAAAATTTCCTATGGACTATACAAAGAAATGCAGGAAACATCCTTTATGAATGAAATCCTATTAGGTTCCTAGTACCTGATAGGCAGGTAACTTCTATAAAAACAAGGAATAAACTATGGAGACTTTACTCAAAGAGCCCCACTAAACAAACAAAATCCACAAGACTTGTGTTTTACCAAAGACTAGTGTAAAGTGAAAAAAAAAAAATCAGAGCAAAAAAATCAAAGCAATTCAAATAAACAAAATATGGTTTCAATCATGTACAGCCATTGACAAACTTCCACATTCTGGTCTCGAACCATTACTTAAACCACATTTGCTAATTAACTACCTATTAGTCCTTTAGCAGGAATGAAAGATACTGAAAGGCAGTGACCCCGCTTTCACTTCCAGCAGATGACAAAGTCAAAAGTGGACTCTGGCCTTGAACAGCTATGTGTTCTGGGATGGCTTCCCCCACCCCCACCCCTGCGCCACAATTTTTTCTGTTGTCAAACAGGGGTAATAGCCCCCACTTCACTCAGTAATAGTGAAGATGAAAGATCCACGTAAGCGTCCATCAAGGGCTTAGGACAAAACCAGTCTTTTGCATCAGGCACCTTTAAACCTTTAGCCCAACCCCTCCCCTGCTAAGGGCAGCTGGCTCTGGCTCCCTCCCTCACACTTCAAACCCACAGCTCCTCTCCTCCCTCCAGCAGGGGCCACGGGGTACCTCCTCAGGTGTGAAGGCGATCCCTCAACTCAGCGGCCGGTCTCCTACATCCCCGGGCACTTTGCTCCAGGAGGTCCCTCAGAGAGGGGAGAATTATGCATTCCACGTTTTCTTCACTCTCCCTGGGCTGGCTCCTTTCTTTAAACCTTAAACATGTTCTAGTTTCTTGCTTTAAAAAAGGAAACTTCTTTGACTCCACCTCCAGGACAGTCCTATCTTTTGTTTCCACTTCAAGGCCACTTTTTACAAAGTTGTTTGAACTGGCTGTGTCTGGGTCCTCACCTCCCACTCCTCCGTTTTCTTGAAATTCGGCTTCCAGCTCCACCAAAGCGAAGAAACGTTTGTCAGCAAATCCCCAACGATTTCCTTGTTCCTTTCAGCGGCTGCTTCTTGGGCCTTATCACATCTATAGCATTCCTAGTTCCCCGGGGCTGGGGCACTGCGGAAGATTCCCCTCTGTAACCCTGCCCGAGAGTCCGACACCGTGGCCGCCCGTCTCACCTCCCCCAGTATCCCTTGTGAGTTTCTCTTTCTCTGACGATCCCCAAATGTCGGTCTTTCTCAAGGCCCACTCACTGCCTCCCTGCTTCTTTTCTTCAGCATTCTTTCCCTCGGTAAATTCACCCACGCTCTCAGCGTCCACCCGTAAGGTGAACAGAAAGCCCTCTTTGTCCCCCCAGTTCTGGTTTACATCCGTTTTTCCAGACTAATTGTTGATCGCCACCCTTCCCCTAAAAGTCCTAGTTAGGATGGAAACAAATGATACAGTCCCCATAACACTTACTATTTCTATGCAGAAGACTCCGAATTGGGGCCTTAAAGCACAGAGGCTGAGAAGGTGGGCCCTCGAGTCAGTCCCCTGGGTTTAAACTCTGCTCCACTGCTTTATTAGCCTCTGAGACCCTGGGGCGATAATGTAATCTCTCTGCACTTAAGAAATTTACCTACAAAACAGGAATACCACAACTGTCTTCTTTTAGAATCAAGGGTTAAATGAACACATGTGAAGGCCTTTGCATAAGGTCTACCACATTTTTAAATGAATAAATTTAGCTATCTCAAACTTGTCTCCTGAGTTCCCGACCTTCTAGTGCGTAGAATAAGGTGAGTTCAGGTGAGAGGGGGTGGGGCAGGGGAGGAGCAAGAGGTGAGTGAGTCTGTGTGGGCCTTTTATCACTCGTAAATTCTCTGGATACCACTATTCTCCCATCAAACTGTGGCTGAATTCCTCACAGAAGACTCCTGTGACCTCTGAACAATCCTTCCAAAGGTAAATATCGATCATCTATGGGAATGATGGTGGTCTATTTTTCTGTGCACTTTCAGAGAACTGCTATATAATTTATACTTAATATTGGCTGGGGATAACTTGGTGGAAATAAACTCTGCTTCTAAAATGCTTGGGTCAAGTCATTTTTATTTTTCATGACTGTGGCCATTTCCACCATTCCTAAAACATCAAAATTCTTCAGTGACAACTTGGATATGGATCAGCTCAACAGTTTCTTGGCAATTAAAAAGGAAAAAAAAAAAGATGTAATTTTAGAAACTACTTTAGGAATGAGAATGTTGCTATATATTTTAGGCAACAGCACAGTTTCACCTCTTTTAGATTTTATGGCAAACTTTTCTATTTTCCATAGATTTCTCATAATCCCTAAGGAAGTGTGTCTTACTTCGATTGCAACTTTTCAAAATAGAGTTTATTTTATACATGTTTTCTCATATTTCTCAATTTCATATATTCATTTTCATCTGATACACTAGCCTAACTACAACAGTTTGCATTTATAGACTTTGTTTTTTAACCTAGGAGATGATCCTTCCTTCTGTGCATCTCTCCAAAGCTTGTGGATGAATTGCAGAGCTCATGTATACCCAGAGGGCTTTTTCTTAGGTGTTCCCTAACCCCTCCTTCTCCTGAAATTCTGTTCCTTCTTTAAGACCCAGTTTAAAATACAGTTCTAAGAGCCTTCTCTGTTCCCAGAGAGAAAAATTCCCTCCTTCCTCTGACAGATACCTCTGTTTAGCCCTTGGTTCTGGCTTCTCTGGTGGTTCAGATGGTAGAGAATCTGCCTACAATGCAGGAGACCAGGGATCGATCTCTAGGTTAGGAAGACCCCTAGAGAAGGGAATGGCTACCCATTCCAGTATTCTTGCCAGGGGAATTCCATGGACAGAGGAGCCTGGCGGGCTACAGTCCATGGGGTTTCGAAGAGTCGGACATGACTGAGTGACTTTCTGCTTTATTGTATAATTAACTGTCCATGTGTCTTCCTACTCCAGTACATCCTAGTCCTGGGAAGCAGAAATGGGTCTCACCTATCCTTGTTCCCCTCATGGACCAGTGTCTGAGGCAGAATATGGTTATTACCCATTGAGCATTTACCCCATGCAAGGCCTCTTCTATACTCACAGCCTAGTGAAGAAGGAACTATTATACCCATTTTACAGATGAGTAAACTGAGGCTTGAAGAAGTTATGTCAATCATCCAAGGTTTTACAGCTGCTGAGAAGAGACAGCACTCATCCCTTTTGGAATGTGACTTCTGCTTGATTAGATAAGCATAAGGTTTTGTTTTGCTTCTTTAGAGGGAAATATGGCTCCAGAGCCTGAGCTTTTAACCTCAGCTATACATATTTAGTGAAATAAAGAGGAAAAAATAATTTTACCAAAAAAAAGTTGCATGTAGTTTTCCTTTTTTTCCCCCCTCTGTTGATAAACAAAGCAATGCTGTGTGCATAGCTTTAAATTTTTCTTTGTGAAAACAGGACAAGTATGAAGTCAACCTAGGTGTTTTTTACCATTTATAGTTAGCAATTCCTCTGAGTGAGTCAGTGGGAAAGTCAGGGCTGCACTAAAGCTACATTTGTGTTTCAAATGTTTCTATACTTACATTGACTACTCTAGATTATAACTATTCTAGATTCAACGGTTGAGTAAGAAGTTTCCGTGATTGTAAAGGGTGGGGGTGGGGGTGCTAATAATGACGAAATTACTTTCAACTGATGAACAGGTTGGATTCTGAAAATTCTGTCTCCAGGAAGGGCCACAGAAGCCCATTTAACCAACAATGAGAGCACTAGTCTGAATCAGCAGGCCAAAGGTTTCTGCCACCACCAGTGCTCACTTTAGCTCTGTGTGTTTGAGCTTGAAATCGGAGAAATGGCCCCTATGTTCCTCTAGGGAGACTGTCCAGAAGAGCTTTTAAAATGATATTATTTTATTATTGCTGTTGGTTTTATTTTTAGACAATATTATCTAGTATTCAGATACTAGGTTTCTATGGGGAACAAAGGTTTTGAATGGTAAAATGGGATTCTAAGAGCCAGTTTCTGCCTGCTCCCTACCAACACTATTTGGTAGAGGGATCTGGAAGCTCTGGGTCCCCACTGCTCTGTGTGGGATTTCCCTAGGTTTCAAGCCCAAGGCTGGGAACAAGAGGAGGGACCAGGTGCAGGAAGGAAGAGGGCCAAGGGAACTGAACCCACCACCACACCAGGCCTTTCCCAAGTCATGCTTCCCTCCCTCCAGATCTAAGTTTGGGCCTAAGAGTTGTTCCTACTGTGTGTTCAGCAGAAGTCTTAGCTTATCCCTTATCCCTTGGTAACAAAATTAATTCAACAGCACTGCCTACCTCAGGGTTAATTGTGGAAATGAAATGCTCTATAAACTCAATGGATGTTAAATGTTATTCTGAGTCATCTCAGCATATTTGGGGGATGGGACTTAGCAGTTACAGAAACTGTCTGGTGAAATGTTTTATCTTATTATTTAAAAATCTAATATATTATTTAGTGACATTGTTTAGTACCCTCTGAACAGTATGTTCAGTGTTTTGTCTCTATTTATTCCTCTTAAGACCTGGATAAAATTGGTACTTCATTTTCTCTATTTTACATATTCAAAAATGAAAAGATTGAGTCATCTGCCCAAGGTCATCCATTTTATAAAAAGCAGAGCTAGGAGTCATAACCGATGCCAAGCCTTTGTGGTCAACCACAACATATAAGATTACACAGACAATAGAAGCGCCATCTCTTTTCTCCAGTTCACAGCTCACAGCTCACTGTTTCTTTGCACTGTATGCTTTTAGAGGTTTAGTGGCTTATCAGTCACGCACCCTTATTAGACAATATTACAATGATAACAGTGGTCTCTTTAGGACTCTTCAGTTGTGGAGGTGGGGTGGAGTAGACTAGGATGGTGATTCCTTCCTATACATTAACTGCCCCCAAAATGAGGATCCTAAGAAAGGCTGGTCAGAAATGTGAATTAGTAATGCTTAAAATAAAATGGGAAAACTGAAAGTACTTACTCATTAAAGTAACTGATGATTTAGAAATGTACTTCTCAGTTGGTCCTAGATCTTTTCTCCCTAGAGAGACTCCTTTCTCTGCTGGACGTTGAAGCGTCAGGTGGGAGAGCCCAGAACCTGGGCTCAAGGCAGATAAATTCACCTCTGGGGGCTGCTCCGTCTGTGAGCCAGCATCTGGGGAGAAGAGGCCATTTCCGGTGGCATCTGGAGCAAATGACACAAATCAGCACTTTCTTGCGTTAGGAAGTGGAAGACTAATGACCGGAGCTTTAAGAACTGGGCAAATACGGAAACAAACTGGTAAGTAAATCAAACTACAGCTTCTTCCTGAAATTTGGCTCTTAGCTTGCTTTCTTTCATTTCACATTTCTAAGTAATTTGGGTGTAATGTCTATTGGCTCTATTGACTCTTGCTTTGTTTCATTTTAACAATTCAAATTCTGGGTTCTTATCACCCTTATTTGTGTGGTTTGTTCACAGCTGGGAAAGCTATTAGAGGAAAGGGGGAAAGACAGGGGACTGGAAGCAGAAGTGAGAAGCGAGATAAGAGAAATGATGAGAGGAAGACTGGTCCCTTTTCTAATTAATTTTTTAAAGTCAGAATCCTGAATGTTTGTATGCAGGCATTAGAGTTTACAAGCCACTTTCAAATCACTTCCCTTGCTCCTCCCACCTCCTGTGGGTGGAAGGATAGACCATTCCGCAGCTGCAGAAAGCAAGGGGTCTCAGCCACAGGCCTCTGGTAAACACAGAGTGGCAAAGCCTCTCCTGCTCCACTGGAAACCAGCAGGTGACAGGAAAGGGAAGTGGGAAGTGCTTCTCTGATTGATTAGATAAGCTCAGAGCTTTGTTTTGTTTGGGAAGGATCTGACTTGGAAGAGGAGGAGTATCACTTCTACAGATGCCAAGAGGAAAGAGAAGGAAGAAATAAATCAGAAAAAAGAAAACAAAAAAGAGGAAGTGAAGTTTTAGAAGCCTCCCAATAGCGAACCTTTTAAAGTATGTCAAACACTTTAGGATATGGTATCTCTCCATTGCTTTAAATGGTGTAAGATAACTAATGAACAAGAGTAACAGATTCCAAAATAATGCTGAAATAATGTCCTTCATCCCTAGATTTTTTTTTTTAATTCTATGTTTCAGGTAAATTGGCCTATTAAGTGATGCGTTTATCTTTTCTTGAAAAATACTGCTTGACTTCACTGACTGCTCAATGTATGGCTTAAAAATTAATCCCACACATTATACTTCGTTTTTATCCTGTTTTCTATAGCCACAAATCAAATTATTTCACACTTTCCCCATGAATTTAATTACAATCATTATTGTGTCTCAAGGCAGGGCTGTACCTAGAACCCAACTGATAACTTTTGTACTTTAAACTTCAGAGTGGCTTGTGACATCACTTTGAAAATGTGCCATTATTTGATTCTAGCTATTCTACAAATGAGTTGCAAATCTAACTTTAGTATTTTAAAATTCAGAGTAATTTGTGATATAACTGAAAACTTGCCATTATTTTGAGTCTAGCAATTCTGTAAATGAGTTGCAGATCTTTCCAGTTCTCTAAATTCCAGCTAGTGTGTACATGGTGAGAATAAAAGAACAATTTAGAGGATGACTAAAATTCACATAATCATCCCAAGACCAGAGAACAGAGGAGCTGTAATAATGCAAATGCTAATCTCATTTGTACTCTTTAAATTCAAAATGAATTTTTTTGAGACCAAGCAACAGATTATTTTCCACAGATTTTCTTACTTCCAAGAACTTATTATGATATATGGAGAGAGTTACAATTGCTGTTCTGGCCCAATTTCATGTTCTATAGCTCAGTGAGCTGGCTTTCTCACCCAACTTTTCTCTAAAAGATAATGAGAACTATGCATGTATAATGTTTTACACTTAAAATGTGCTATCTCACAATAAATCTTAGTTTACAAAGTAAGGCAAGCTCACATTCTCTTCACTTTGCAGATGGTGAAACTGAGGGCCTGGGAGAGCTGAAATGACATAATTCACCTCGATGGGTCAGCACAGGATGGAGCACACCTGAGTGCAGGTGGTCATCTTCACGGCCCTCTGCGGGGGAAGTCAGACAGGGCACACTCTCCTCACTGTCATCCTTATACCATTTTGCTTGTTTCTAGAAGCTACTTAATGCACAAAGGTGCAAAAGTTCAAAAGGAGTATGAGTGAGAAGTAAGTTTTCCTCCCTTTCTTGTTCCCTAATCCCTTGCTCTTCTTTCTAGAAACAATACTATCACACCTTCTTGTCTATTCTACCAGAAATATTCTCTGCAGATATTCTATATCTTTCTGAAATATTTTATTCTCTTTTTTCCTTTTGAAAGAGTCAACTTCCATTTTTATTGAAGGCTCTGGAAAAAATACAAACGCCACTTAGAACCAATGGTAAACTGCAAAAAATCTGGTAAATCATCCAGATTGTTGCAAGCCCTGGGTTTGGCCCTGATATCCCATCTGGGGATCACTCAGAAACCTTGATCTTGATTTGTGATGTGGTAATTGCATGTCTTTTGACGGAGAGGACTGGAGCCAGAGCGATGATGCTGTGAAATAAAGTGAACTGCCCGATGTCTGACTTTGGGGCAAACAGACTTGGGTTTGAAACTTGATTCTTTCACTTTGGGAGTCACTTAACTCCTCTGTGATGCAGCGATTTTCTCATCTGTGAAATAAGGAAAGTAATAACCACTACATAGAGGGCATCGGCTTAATGAGAAAATAGATCCAAGTACCAGGTACACTGCCGTGGATAGTAAAATATATCTGTATCATTAGTCGTGGCTCATTTTATTGTCTTTCTTTCCCTCATTCATTCAAAATAATTGTGGTAAGCACTGTACAAACTGCTGGGGAGAAATCACTGAATAATATGTGGGGAAAAAAAACACCCCAAAACCTTGCCCTTATTGAGTTGATCCTTGTGTTGGGGGAGGCAGGCAACTAAAGAGCAAGTGAAATAATATGTTAGATAAATGAGAATAGGAACATGATTGCTGGATGGGGCGAATGTAAGGACTGTGGGTTGGAATTTTAAATAGGGTGGTGACGGGTTCATGACGCTCTACCCTAGAATGCAGCACCTTGACATGTTAAATATTTTAAGCTGAAAGAATGTGAGAAACAGCAGGTACTTAAAAGACTCTGACCACCACCCCCACCCTTCCCCACCCCACCCTGAAGCAAGTCTTAAGACCCTGTTGGGAAAGCTCTCCATTTAAGAAAGGAGCATCCTTGGACTTCCCGGATAGCTCAGATGGTAAACAAGCTGCCTGCAATGCAGATCCCTGAGAAGATCCCCTGTTGAAGGGAATGGCCATCCACTTCAGTATTTTTGCCTGGAGAATTCCACAGACAGAGCAGCCTGGGGGCTACAGTCCATGGGATGGAAAAGAGTTGGACATGACTGAGTGTCCCACACATACACAGCATCATTATCTCTGAAGACAAAGGGACTCCGAGGAATTCCAGTAAACAGGGCTTGCTAAGTTCCGTCAGTTCACTGCCCTTAACTCTCCCCCTTTGTCCTATTGATCTTCAAATCCAGTTTGAAAACATTCAGGCCTATTCAATGGATCCGAGTTTGAACAAACTCTGGGAGATAGTGAATGACAGGGAAGCCTGGCATGCTGCAGTCCATGGGGTCGCAAAGAGTCAAATAGACTGGGTGACTGAACATCAGCAAGAATCCTCCCTTTGGGTCTTAATTTCTTTAGAAAGGCTAATTTGTAACTTTTCTCTTGTTATTGTCTTTTGTTACAGAGATCCTGCTAAAAACAGTGCAATGGAAGTAAACAGCCTTGGTCTGGAGGAGGCTGCCTTGAGAAGTTGAGGGGGGGTGGGGGCGGATAGAGCAAACCTTGTGGAAATCCGGTGGGAGGAACACCAAGCAGAGAGAACAAGGAAATGAATGGGACTGGGCTGGAGAGAACAAGGGAGGAACATATAGGAGATGGACTTTCTTCACACAGAGAAGAAAGAGAGGCAGGTGGTGAGGGAGTCCTTGGGCCTAGAAAAGAAAACAATGGTCTCAAAGGCCCTTGCTGAATCATCTAACTTCGGGGAAAACACTGAACTTTAAGTCTTGCCCTGATGCTCCGGGACTTATCACCCTCTGCCCAAAACCTCCCACTGCCTGTTCAACTACAAATGCCATCTCAACTGAAGATTACTGAAAACGTCCTGCCCGACTAACATTTCCCTTATCGCTTCCACAAACCTCCCTTTAAATATGAAGCCTCCCTGATCCCTCTCATACTCAGCTTGGTCGTTAGGCCGGCTGTCACCCCTCCTTGCCTGAAGGGAGGTAACCTACCTCTGTTGAGGTCGTCTCCTTCTCTGCCTTGGCCCGAACTATACCTGACAGATGGGAATTCCCTGGCCGTCCAGTGGTTAGGACTCCCTACTTTCATGCTGCGGGTGCGAGTGAGGGCTTGGGTTCCATTCCTGGTGGGATCCTGGAGAACTAAGATACCATAAGCTACGTTGTAGGGCCAGAAAAACCCAAAAAGTCAGGGAGGGGGCAGATTAAGGGTTATTGAAAGGACTTGGGTGGGTTATTTGAAAGCCATGGTGAGGGGCTTGAGCAGAAAATCAACACCCACCTTAATAAGACTGGGATGTGAGG